>NC_080837.1:15088837-15388837 GCF_030435755.1 Ochotona princeps
CTGCATCACACCCAGGTACGACATGTCGAGCCAACACAGATGACCACCTGGGGCATCCCAGGGAACAGAACCTCACAGCTTTGGAGCTGGACTGGGGCTGGACACTTACCACCCATTCCTTTCCTTCCACAGATGAGGAAACCGGGACCCCAAAGACCCTCAGAGTCCCTCCAAGTGGACTCCAGCACTCATATTTCTGTTCCGGGAACACACGATCCCCAAGCCATCCCAATAGCTGGCTGCTTCAAGTCAGCAACACAACTTTGAATAGGCAGGGCTCACTCAGACCTGTTTGACGCCTGTCAGCTGACTGAGGACATCTTAGGTCTGGGGAAGTAGCACAGAGTGGCTGGAGTGGCTGGAGGTGGGGGTGGCCTGGTCCCACCCGTAGAGACGGGCATTGTGGGGAAGGCTCCAAGGCTGTTCCAACAGTTACTTGACTTGGTCCATATAACCCTGAACAGGCAGATGGCTGGGGCAGCGGTTAGGGCGCCAGCTGGGACCACCCGCATCCCCACTCAGAGCGCAAGGGCTCCAGCTGTACACTGTTTCCTGCAAAAGTCATATTGGGAAGCAGCCAAGATGACGAACGGCAGAGGGTACTCGCCACCCAACTGGGGAACCCACCTTGAGTTCCCAGCTCTCCCACCTTCAGCTTGTCCCAGTCCTGTCTATTGCAGGTATTTTTTATTTTTAAGATTTATCCATTTGTATTGGAAAGGCACATTTTACAGTGAGGAGAGACAAAGATCTTCTTCTGTCTGCTGATTCACTGCCCAAATGGCCACAACAACCAGAGCTGAACCAGTCTAAAGCCGGAATCCAGGAGTTTCTTCTGGGTCTCCCACATGGATGCAGGGTCCCAAGGCTTTGGGCCATCCTCTACTGCTTTCCTAGGCCACATCAGGGAGCTGGATGGGAAGTGGAGGAACCTGCACCTATTTGGGATTCTGGCACTTGCAGGCAGAGTAATCAAGCCAGTTGGGCCATCACACTGGCTCCCTGTTGTAGGTATTTGGAAAGTGAAGCAGAAGACGGGAGCTGTGTCTGTCCCTACCTCATAAATAAATCGCAGTTGAAAAGAAAAACTTTGGCCCTTAGAGGGCAGCCAGGCCCCCTTCTCTCCCCTCCACTCCCATTCAGAGCAAGACAGACTTAAAGGGAGATGTCCTCAAAGGCAAACACAACACACAGGACATGCCTGGGCAGAGCCCGAGATTGCATCTAAGAGTCCCAGACAATCCCCCTCCACTCCCGCCCCCAACCCCAAACACACCCTGGCGCCAGGGAATAACCCCCTCCAGCCACACCTCCACTGACCACAGGCTGCCCGGGCCACCTACCCTCGGCCTGGAAACCCTCTTCAGAAGCCTGGCGCCTGTCCGAACTTGGTTCTGCGTTTCTCACATTTGTGGCTGTGTGTACAGAGATGCATTCTCCCCTGCTCCCAGCACCTGTGGGGAGAGCAGCGCTCCATCACCCAGGCCACACCTACTGAGGGCTTACTGCGTGCAAGGTGTTCAGCAACCACCTCCATCTTCCTGAAGATCAACAGATCTCTCCAGAAAATGCTGCAGGCTCTGTGCAAACACAGACCTAAGGACACCCCATGCTACGTGCTGTCTATAGCCTCTCTCTTCCTAACTAGCATTTTCCTCATGGACCTTAGCTTCTGGCAAGCACCTTCTACACAAGCATTTTATGCTTCCAGACCTCGGTCCTCTAGGGCCACAGCTACATGTGCCAAAGGCTTTCTCCAATGCCACACAGTAGGCAGGAAAACCAAACTCCAGGACAGGAGTCACCGCCCAAAGTGGTGACTTCGCCACTGCGCCAAACACTTGCTCCTTGAATTCTGAAGTCATTTCTGAGACAAATTGGTGTTATGGTTAGGAGACAGTGAGTTGTGAGAACATTCTAGAATCATTACCCATTGACATTTTTTGCCTTTTATTCCCCTGCAACAGAACAAGTAAGTTTAGAGCACAGGTTCAGGAATGAACTATCTCCTTCCCAGCCTGCCAAATTTTGACATTACCCTCTCACAGGTGACAATGGTGACCGTCCACAAGGCCCTGCTGGGCTTCCCAAGTCCAAGCGGTGTTCTCAATGGTGATGTGTGTGAGTGACACCCGCTCCCTGGAGCCTCAGCTTGCTCATCTATATAAAATGGGCAGGTGGACCAGCCAGGGCTACAGTCCCTCCTCTGTCTGTGGACACGCTGCACGGGCCCATAGGTTTGCTTCCACCCAGTAGACTCCTCTCAGGTGTCTGTGATGGAGACGAAGCACAATTCTGACACCCCCAGCTTCTAGCCGCTCCATTCCATTCTGGCAAAGAAGCCCAGCAGTCAACCACTGGGGTGGCCACAAGGCCAACCCCCTCCTGCCATCACACGACACTCCAAGCAGGATGTGAGAACTGCAGTGATCATAGCTCCAAAAAACAGTCCCCACGCCTGGCCATGGAGGAACCCAGCAGGTGCACTTTAGCCGCCTGCGGAATCAGGGACAAGCATCAGGCCAAGAGAGGGTGTGGAAGACAAGACCTTGACATTTTTTGCAAAGATGGCACTGCTTGCATCTGAAGGCACTGCAGGTCCATCCCATGCAGGTCACAGTGCCACCATTGAGCCAGGAGGGAAACCCCACAAGCCACTGTTCAAGACATGCAAGGCATTTACTGACTAAAGTCACTAAAGGAACATTTAGGGCCAAATAAGGATGAGACAAATATTTGCTCTTTCTGAGCACATTTTTCAAAATACTCCTCCATAAGAAAACTTCTAGAATGAAAATAAACCAAAAAGAAAAAAAAGGCACCAAAACACAAAACTTTTCAAATGAAAATAAACGGAGAAATCCCCCTAAAGGTCAACAATCCTCCCTTCAAGTCCCTATATAAAGTATTACCGAACCCTAAAAAGGAATTCCTAAATAGGGACTGGAATATACCGATGCATGAATGAATCTGAACAAAGCCACGTTATGGGGACAGTGGGACAAGGGGCAAAGCAGAAGGTGACACAGCCCAGCGGCAGACAGCCACTCTCATGAGTGTGGCCACGCTCACTGTCCTGATGGTGGTGATGGTTTCCCAAGTGTCTGTAGACAGATGCTCTTCAAACCGCACACTTCAAATATGCCCCCTTTATGGTGTGTCCAGTATAATCTGATAGGCTTTTTTAGTTTTATCTTCAAAAGGCAACAAAACCAACAGATATGGTTCCAAGTACCCTCCTTGACTCCTTCCATGACCAACTCTGAAAGGCACAAGAGCCTGCACCATCGCTGAGCTGCGTTATGGTCAGTTAAGATGCTACTTGGGATGTCCACATTCCATCTGAGAGTCAACGTTTGAGTCCTGGCCCTGCTTCGGATTCCAACGTCTTACCAATGCTACCCTGGGAGGTGGTGGTAATAGTTCCAATGAGTTCTTGGTTCCTGCCGTCGTGGGCATTTGGGGAGTAAATCAGTAGATGACAGAGTTGTCTTCCAAAACAATGAAATACAAATGTAAATACACACACACACACACACACACTTGCATGCATGCACAGATTTCACTGAGAAGGAGTTTGGAGCTAATCTGCTCCATTGATATCTTAGCTATTCATGTCTTTGGACATGAATGCCCACAGATGCACTATTTCAGGACATGGGTCACGTGGGCAAATGCTGTTCATTGGTGCTCTGTCCATCAAGCCTGAAGGACAAAGCATCCCAAAGTGGGCCACCAGGCTGCTTACCTTGGACTAGAGAACTAGTGACACCCAGTCTCCCTGCAGTGGTTGCAGAGCTGGTGCACAGGGGCATGGCTTTCCAAAAACAACCCTGGTGTCACAGCAATGACTTGGGGGTAAAGATGGGCAGAAGACTCATTTCTTGGATGGGAACTACCCCCTGCACACACTGTGTTCCCTGAGCAGCACAGAGCATACACCCGATGGCCCACACTGCCCCTTTTTGGGACATCACAAGCTTATTTTATAAATCTTTCACTTTTGAGGTCACTGCAGCACCCCCATGGCTTCTGTACTATCTTAAGAAGCCAGCAGCCTTCAATCTCTCTCAGGCCCCTGGCCTCCTGACTTCTCATTCCACACCCAATTAGATGTTCATTCTCTGTCCATCAAAAATCCTCGGATCTGGAGTGAGGTGATGTGGGATTGGAAACCTTTTATTCAACATCTAACACACTTCACACTGACACTAAGGTGATAGAGCCTTAGTGAGGTGAGAAACTGCTTCAGTGCAAGTTTCTCCAAGCAGGCAGGATCTGCCTTCAGGAGCTCTGCAGAGAGAGACCTAGCTCCCTGACAAGGCAGTCCTGGGTTGCTGGGTCCTAGTACAATTCCATGCAAACCAGGAAGGCACAGTTAATATACCCTTAGAAGTTGATGCATTCCTACTGCTGGCCAGGCACACAGAGTAGGAGAGCCAGCTATTAAATATCAAGATAGTGATAGTCCTAGAAACCATCAGGAGAGAGAGAACACACTACAGGAAACATGACAGCTTAGGGTGAGAGAGCTACAGGCACCCAACCTGTCGGCCGGGCCTTGGCTGCCTCCAACTAATCCTACAAGATGGGTTCTTCACCTCCTCCCTTTACAGCCTGTGGGGCAGGAGGAGGGAGAACAAGAATGGCACACCCAAGTGCCCCAGGGCAGCCTGGATCCCCCTAAACCACCTATCTCATATCACTGCTCCAGCCCCAGCCCCAGACGAACTGATTCCAACTCAACTCAAGAGTTCATTATTGGCTCTTTGGAGACACTTGACCCCCAAGTTCAGAGTTGAGAGCAGGAATCAGCCAGCTACTACTGAAAATCCGTCAGGAATAATTCTTGCTCCAGAAGGGGCTGAGGGCCCAGGCATCTTAGATGGGTGTGGCAGGTAGCTTGAAAGCACATCAGACATTTTGGGTACCAGGAGACCAGCTTGCAAGTCACCAAAACCACCCACCACAGGCTGCAGGCTCCCTGAGACAATTCTGCCATGTTTGGAGATGCACACAGCCTGACTTTCAGTGTTCTCTGTTTCCTGGTGCTGTTCCAATCTTCAGGGGCATCACAGGATGAGAGGGGCTGGGTGCCCCTCTGTGCCCAAGCCCCAGCCCTTTGCTTCATCAAGGGTAGGGGAATGTCCAGCCCCTAGGGTCCTAGAAAACCCAACAAAAGCATTTAGATCTGGCCCTTCCAAGGAACTTACAGGTG
Source organism: Ochotona princeps (assembly GCF_030435755.1). Lineage (NCBI taxonomy): Eukaryota > Metazoa > Chordata > Mammalia > Lagomorpha > Ochotonidae > Ochotona > Ochotona princeps. The sequence goes on from NC_080837.1 coordinate 15,094,056, forward strand.
GGACTTGAAACTCAATACATCAACAGCGGGCTCATTTTTAAGTTGATCATTTTGCAGGGCCAGCAGATGAGGTTATAAATATCCACTGGGCCCTTGGCAGGAAAAAAAAAGTGCCCCACCTCCACTTAGATGAGGAGTGTCTCATCTGGGAGTGGGGACTTGTGTCTGGGTAAGCTGTTCAGGGCCTAAGAAGGGAGCCAAGATCTCCCTCCTCTGTTTACGTTCCAAGACTCCTTGTGCAGCATCCACCATGGCTGTCACCCCAGGGGAGGAGCAGGGATGTTTAATGATGTAGAGGGGCCACCAGCTTGCATAAGAACAGCGCATCCCAAAATACTGCACGGGAACCACATGGCACAACCAAGAGCCAGTGTTCTGAGCACAGCAGTACCCAATTCCACCCTCTTTGTGCAAGCAAATGTTCCACGGAGGTCAAGTTCAGATCTTTTTTCACTCCCCCTTATCCCCCACCTTCCACACATCTCACTAGGGACCCATCTGGGCAACTTCCCATTGCCGGAAGTGGGAGACACAGAAGACGGGCCATCAATGAATGGGTCTGGGCCGGAGGTTGAAAAAGGCAGCATCCCACAGATGTTGTGCTTGGCCTGTGTGGTGTTTTGCAAATTCATAGGTCAGTGGCCAAGTTTTAAAAGTCAGGAGACTTCATATGTAAATCTAGAATTTGGGGGATCCTCTTATAAAATCTCAGCCACTAGGGACAGTGCTCTGCTGCCAAGGCCCAGTGAGACTGGGCAGAACCGCCCCCCCCCCCCCTTTCTCACACCAGCTCCCACAGCCTGCTGCCGGGGACACTGCATCTGGACACCCCCTGAAATGAGCTTCCCAAGGGGAGGGTTCCTTCTTGGTGAACACAAACAGAGCCAGAAGGGACTGGGATTGGTTTGGGCAGAGTTTAGCCAGTTCATCTGAGACAACGGAGATTACACTAGTCATCCTTACAGAATCATGGGCTGCAACCCCTTTCATTCCCTGCACTCCCAGCCTCCCACCCCCTGTTTGTGGGAGTCCACCTGGCATAGATCCTGCACCCCACCCCCACCTCAAGATTCAGCACCCAGAGCCTGCATGAGGTCGTCTGCCCTGTGCAGCCATTCAAGGCTGGAGTTCCACACCCTGCACAGTTCGCCAGAGCCCACTGATAAGAAGAGAGGGAGGACAGGAGGATGGCTCAGTGAAGCTGGGCTGGGCAGAGGGGAGCAGAGAAAGGAGGGAATGGGGTAAAGAAGAAAACGGAAAGCAAGAAAAGGAAGTCTCAAGGCATGCCTCCCTCCTGGTACTTTTGCTGTCTCTCCAAAACCAAAGGGAGAATCAAACTACCTCCACCACCCCAGTGAGGACCTGAGAAGATGCGAGATCAGATGTTCCCATGGTAAGACCAGTCAGTCATCTGGAGTCAACTCTTCCAGAACCTTCACTGCCTGGATCAAACACATTTACCTGTGGAGGTTTGGCCCAGTTGAGGTGCCTGGACCCCATCTTGGACCACCTGCTAATGCAGCTTCCTGCTAATACAGATCTTGGGAGGCATCCATGATGGCTCACATATAGCCGCGCCTGTATGACCCACGTGGGAGAACCAGGTGGCGTTTCTAGCTCCTGGCTTTGGTCTCAACCCAGCTCCTGCTATTGCAGGCATTTGGGGTGGGGACCAGGAGAAGAGAGTCTTGGTCTCTCTCACATTAAAGTGGACAAACGCACAAGTTCCCACGCTGATTTCCCAGGCATGGTCTCTGCCCAGGCCTGGAGGACAGACAGGAACCTCAAATGGACCAAAATAGATTAAGGTTAAAGAAAAGGTTTGTTTGGGTTACCTAAGACCTGTGACCAGCAAACACTTTCTGGGGTATTTTAATGTACAACGAAGGTGACAGTTGGAGAAGGCACAGGACAGAGTTGCTGGGGGTGTTTGTTTCCTGACATCCCTTCATGCTAGACTAGACCAACAGGAAAACTTTACATTGAGCCTGACAACCCCAGTATTCCCTTCCCAGCCTTAAAGGGTTCCAGGCCAGCAAGGGCTCATTTCACTGAGGAAGGGGAGGATGGCAGAATATTTCTCTACCCTGTTCAAAAGATGGCCCACGTGGACACCAGGGCAACAAGAAAAGCACAAAATCAAGTGTTGCTGTCTTGGCATTTTATAAGAAAAAAAAAAAACTGATCTAGCTAAGTACCACAGGGCAGCTGATACCATAAGCAAAAAGATGAAGTCTGGTTTCTGAGATCTGTGAAGTCCACATGACATGAAGTGTTTCAAGGTGAGTGTGGCGTAGACCCGTCCTGCCCACGGATAGACAGCCCAGCACTCCCAAGTGGCGCCATCCATCAACGCCTCTAACTAGACATGTTTTCCCAGGCCTCTCTCTTCCAAGGGTGACTGCAAATGATCCCGGCAAACAGAGTTCTACAAGGGCTGCAGAGCAGCTACGGGTGCAGAGAAAGGAAAGTGTTTCCCTGATCAAGTTGTGCTTTGCAGGGCAAGAGATGGGTGTCATGGCGTGGTGTGGTGTGGCGTGGGAGGCCCCCAAAGGTACTTCTCCGTTTTCAGCCGCACCAGGGGAAGCTGCACGTGTCGGTGCAGGCACAGGCAAGCTGAAGGAAGTGGCAGAAGGGGAATGGAGAGAGGACCAGGAACCCGTTTAGACCCATGGGGCAGTTTTTGCTGGCTGCCCAGGAGACTGGACTGTTTGCTCTCACCCCACACATGAATTTACTCCCTCCAGCCCTAGGTCCACAGTTCTAAGGGCTGCTTGGTGCAGCAGGAACTGTAGAGGAAAGAAGAGCTCCCCCCAGCCAGCAGGCTGGTTTTCCCCACAGCCACCACCCCTCTAGAGCTGACCTGTGAGGGGAGCAGGCGTTCAGGAACTGGAACCCATGCAAAGGCCATAAATAATGGCTCAGCTTCACTCACCTGGAGGGGGTGGGGTCTCCTACAAAAGGGGCTTCTTGGCAGCCTCAGAGTTCACACTCCTACCCAAAGAGAGAGAGAGAGAGAGAGGGAGGGAGAGAGAGAGAGAGAGAGAGAGAGAGAGAGAGAGAGAGATGGGGCCAGAAAGAGATCTCTGTTCCACAACCCCACAACAGAAGTAGTGCAGGGGGCACCAGTATCCAGTGTAGGGGACCTCTGACTCCCCATGCAGGGTCAGTGGAGAACATACATAACAGATCAAAGGTGGGCTGTTCTTTGCATTAACATGCAGCACCATCATCTAGGGGGTGTGGGGGAAGAATGTATGAAAAAAAATGCAAAATTTAACATAAAGCCGCTGAAACTACGAGCTGGGAAAAGCACTGGCTGGAAACTGATCAAAGAAACCGGTAGCTCTGATATGCAACATTGCACTTGAGGCAAACTGGCCTTGGTGGGAGATCATAGCACCAAACAGAAGCCCAGATTGGCAGAGGCTCAAGTCAGCACCAACAACAAGCAAGTGAGCAAGATCAGAACTGAGGCTTGTGGTCAAACTCCCAGGGAGAGAGGAGACTGGAGCCTAATGAAAACAGTTTCAACTTAAAAAATAAAACAGCAAAGAGAAATTCGGGAAGACTTTCACCAGGGTACACAGATGATGGCTGGGGTATTAAAATGCCAGGAACACTAACAGAATCTGCTTTAAGCATTGATACCTGCAGAGTGAATCAGGACACCCCCTAGGTCAAAATGCCCAACAACCGAAAGTCCTATTCTTTGTCAGAAAAGTGGTCAGAGGTTAAATTTAGGGGAAAAAAATCAGGCTGGTCAGTCCTATACCTGCAGCTTCCCTAGAGGAGGCGCCAGCCAGGCTACTGTGCTGACACTGTCACTATGGTGACCAGATTAAGGCCAGGCCTCTGGGTTGGATTAACCCTTGCCTGATAAACAGCAGGGCCAGCCAGAGAGGGCCTGAGCTCTGCCCACTGGCCTCACCTTGAGCCGGTCGGCACCTGCTGTGACCAGACAGGCCTGCAGCCTGCCTCCTGGAAGACTCCATGGTGCCCCAGAGGCTCGTCCCCACCTACAGGAACCCTGTGCCTTACGGTAGGGAGAAAGCATCCTCCCTGGGGGGCAGAGGGCGAGGGCATGATTGTATCTTCACTTCTCCATTCTCAATTTCTACAATCATCCTATAACTGCAGCTACACTGGGGGTGGGGTGACATTAAAGAAACAAAAACCAGAATACCTGTTTAAAGATTCATGCACCTGGGATGAATTTGCTCAACATAACTGGTCAGGGGGATCCTGGGAGCCCAAGACCCAACAATCTTCTTTTTTAATATTTAGGTTAAAGGCAGAGTTACAGAGAGAGAGGGAATCTTCCACCTGCTCCTTCACTCCCCCAAATAGCCACAATGACCAGGGCAGCCAGGTTGGAACCAAGAGTCTAAAACTCCACCCAGGTCTCCCACGTGACTACAGGGTCCCAACCACATGGGCCATTTCCATTGCTTTTCCAGCAGAAAACTGGATTGGAAGCTGGACAGAGCAACCAGGGCTCGAACTAACACTCATATGGGATGTTGGCTTAAGCACACTGCACCATGCCACAGGCCCCAAGACAGAAGTCTTGACTGTGTTGCCAAGTACGTGTGTATGTGTGGTGGCGGCAGGGGTGTTTAGTGCTAAGTTAAATGCCATGAGTTGATAATTTGAATACTTCAATTTGGGAACAGGTGGGTTTGTTCTGCCCAAATCACTGCCCTGGTTTGGGATATTTTGGGTTCTTCTCTCAAAACCCAGGGCTTTGCTTCAATAGCTCAAACACGTTCCAACAGGGCTATCTGGTTCTACCAACAATTAACTATGAAACTATGGCTGGGAAGGACACACATCCATTTCAAGAGAGAAAATTCAAGTGGGCAAGAGAAGGGTGGGAAAGAGGAAAAGGAACAGGAGGCCTAGGTACCATCATCTTATCTGCATTATTGGTAAAGAAAGAGACATTACAAAAGGGGGAAGTAGAGAGGGGAAAATGCTAACATTTACTTGATCTGATACAGTACATGGGTCAGTTAGCTGCCTGTGACTAAGTGCTTTAGATTTTAAATAACACGCACACATACACACACACCAGAAACAGGCCAAGGCAGGCAATCACTTCTGGCATCTTGGAGAGAGTTTCAGAATCACCAAAGAGGCGGTTGAGAAAATCCAAGTTCAAAGCACGGTGGTATGTAAACACGTAGCAAATTCTTGGCCTGAGAAGATACAGGGCAGTGCATGAATTTGTTTTGGTCTTTGAAATGTTTTTGTGATTATGGGAGTTGGGGAGGGGAGTAAAATGTTATTAAAAAAAAAAGTAAGTGGAAGGAAAAGTAGAAACTAATTACTAACATTTAGCCTCCTGGATATCAGGTACTTTACAAGGAGTTCCAGGTGTTAACTTTCCTCATCATCTTTTTTTTTTAATAGACTTATTTTGTTTATCTGAAAGGCAGTGTTAGAGAGGTGTTCCATCAACTGGTTCACTTCCTAAACAGCTGCCATGCTGGGGCAGGGCCAGGCCGGTGATAGGAGCCAGAAACTTCTTCTAGGCCCTGCCCCACATGAGCGCAGGAGCCCAAGCACTTGGGATTATCTACCACTGCTTTCCCAGGTGCATTAGCAGGGAGCTGGATCAGAAGTGAAGCAGCCAGGACTCCACTTGAACCAGCAGCGACATACTAGCTAGCATTGCAGGCAGTGGCTTAACCTACTACCACAGGGCACCAGCCATAGCTCTCAACACAGTGAGGGTCATAGCAGTTGTTAAGGCTGACAGGTCAGTTCCCAAGAGCAACACTGCTGGCCCAGAGTTGCACAGCAGCAAGTTGAACAGGCAGGGTCTTGGAGAAGGAGGACTCACTGGGGACACTTTCACTACCTTACAAACCTACCTCTTGCCCCTCACAGCATCGGTGTCCAGTAGACTGAGGCTGCTGTTGTGGTATAGCATGTTAAGCCACATCACCTGCCAAAACCAGCATCCCATACAGGTGCCAGTTCCAGTCCCAGCTACTCTACCCTCATTCCAGCTCCCTGCACCTGGGAAAGCAGTGGAAGATGGCTCCAGTGCTTGATCCCTTTCATCCCCACAGAACCCCCCACATGAAGAGAGGGGTACATAAAGGCCAGACCACTGGGAAGCCTTCCAGACTTCCCTTTAGCACGGAAAACCCTGGCGTGAGGGCCACTTCCAGGTGGCCTTTCTTCCTTTCTTGTTTCTGCTCATTCATTCTCTCTCTCTCTCTCTCTCTCTCTCTCTCTCTCTCTCTCCCTCTCCTTTTATCCTCCTCCCCCCCACACACACATAGCATTCCCAGGGCCTCTCCTGAATCCCTCCAATGGCTTCATCACATGTGCAAAACTCAGTGTATCAGAGCAGATGCACAGCACTGCTCATCAGCTTCCGGTCAAGTTCATTCACAGATTCTTAGCAGGGCTGGTACCTTTCTCCACCTATGGAAACAATCAAGCACATTTTCCCTGTAAGCAGTGCGCCTCTCCAGGATGCACCAGTTCAACTGAAAATCCCCGGGCCTGGGCTCCTTGGCCGGGATCTTTTCATTAACTCTATTCCATGAGCAAGCACGATGCATCTGGAAGTATCTGCACTTAGTGCACTCGCTCATCCTGATAGGTGCAAAGCTGAGCTGTAAGCAGCAGCAGGGGGTGTGGTGGGAGGGGCTGCACTGTGGTCCCAGCTGGGGCCCAAGTGGCTGTGTAACTTGGCGGGTAGGGCGGGGGGGGGGGCTGCTTTCCCACCCTGAATTTTTCTGTGGCCTCCTGCCGAGGATGAGAAACTGAAGAACAGAGCACCCTGGGGCTCTGCCAGGCTGCAAACAGTGAGAAAAGTCAGTGCAGTCTTCTGGGAAATCCGTGGGTCAATCTCTCTCCCATGGCTACATGGACTTGAACGCAAACCACAGCGGGCTGTGGGTCCCCTGCCCGGCCATCTGCTTTTGTGTGTCAGGATCCCTGCGTGTCTTCTCAACCTTTTTTAAATTAGCAATTCATTACAAGGAACTGCACTCACATTCATTCTTGAGTTTGCACATGGAAAATCCTAATGACTTTGTAAATTAATTTCAGATTTGGCTCCACAATCTCTGGCAATGGGATCAAGACTCTGTGTTTTCTTTCTCATTGTTTTTGGAGGCAAATGGAAACACAGCCCTCCCCCCAAAGCACACAAAGGCATTACAGATTCCAATTAAATTTATCTACAAATAAACAGCAATGCGACACTCGCATCTGGGGCAAGGGCCCGCCTGGCCACATAGGACACTGTTTCCTGCTGGTGAAAGGGAGATGAGAGGACCTCGAGGGCTTTTCCCACTTCCTCCCTCTAAAGGTTCAACAAATGTCACCAGGCTTGTCCTTCCAGAATGTCGTACAGTCACAGCCGTGTGCCTGCACAAGAGGCTGATCTGTGTGGAAGCCCAGATGGGTCACACACAGGCACATGAAGGGGAGGGACCAGGAGGCCAAGGGAAGGGGAAACGGAAGCCAGAGAAAGGATCAGATGATGGTCAGCAGGAATGAGAGAAACTGAGGTGGACAGAAAGAAAGCTGCCCCAAAGATGAGGGCAAACAACATGGGATCTCTGCCCAACTCAAGGAGGAAGCTTCTAGGACAAGAGAAAACACCAAGGGTTGCCTTCGAGGGAGAGGTGGGGGTGCCAGCAGTGCCCTTCTTGCATGGCTGTCACGCATTCCCGATGCTCAGTTTACCCCTAAGCATGATGGATCACACTAGTTTCACAGGTTGGCAACCCCGTCCTATGTGTGGGTGCCTCTTCCACATGTGGAAACTACCCAAGTCACACAGCTAATAAATGGGGTGCGAAAACCTGCTCCTGAACTGTCACCCACATCCCCCTGTCCCTGCTCCAGAGCCTGGGGTCTCACCTCTTGGATCTCACCATCCTTGCTACAACCACTAGCTGGAGATCCCATCTGGTGTGAATGTTCCTTGGTTTTCCATCTCAGAAAAGGGCAAAGCAGGGCGGTTAGCAGGAGTGGGGGATGTCCAGGCTGCAGGCCATGGGAGGCCCACATGGTAATGTGGTCTGGTTCTGCCACGGCTGCCCCATGCATGACTGGAAACTCAGTACCTCGACTGCAGACTGGTTTTGCAGCTAACAACTGGGTATCCAAATGGCCCTGGGCATAGAACAGATTCCCCAGCCCTGGCGAGGGGAGGGCGCTATTTCTCCAGCAGGTGTTTAACATCCTTCAGGGACTGGGGATGCTCCCAGCCTGGTACCCGCTGTGCAGGCAGGGAGATGAGCCACACCCTTGACACAGTCTGGAGGGGTGACCTCTGCCAATTTGGATCTCCTCATAAACTGACAGTTGTGCCAGATATTTCCCATGATACCTTCCTGCCACGTGATCACATGTGCAGGACCTGTTGGATAGCCATCGGCATGGAGGCGTCCTTAGCAGGTTGGCTTAGGCTCTTGGCTCTATGGGAGATGACCAGCCTATGGAAAACATGGCCTGAGCTGGGCTTGCTCAATGTGGGAGAAGGGGAAGACTCTCTCTCTCTCTCTCTCTCTCTCTCTCTTCATCTCTCCTTCTCTGGAGTTAATGCAGCAATCTTAGCCAGGCTGTCAGCCTATCTGTCTACCGGATAGGCTGACAGCTGAAGCACAGGGGTAAGCTGGCTGCCCTTGCCCCCTCTTTCAGGTGGTAAAACTCAAACCAAACTAGAACTCAGAGGAAGGGACCAGCTGGTAAGTTGGGCTTCATCTCTGAGCCAGAGAGGGACCCCAGTCACAGAGAGGCAAGGAGGCAGGGTGGCTAAATCAGGGCTTAGGAGAGACAGGCCATCCAGGAGTAGCATGGCCCTCGGTAGGGTCTAGATCTCTGGATGTTGGGGCCCTCCTCTTCCCAACAGGACTAAAGAAGACTGTGGCCAACACCCTGTTTGGAGCCTGGCATGCGACGACCATCAGCCACACTGGAACATCTCCAGGAACTCTATGATTGTTCTTAACAATATACACACTACTGGAAACAAGCAAAAAGCCACCGACTAAGAACATAGTTCCATGCCTGCCTGCTGGCTGAAGGCCAGCCAGATGGACACATGACTCAGGGAATTCACCAGTTCTGGAGTTCCAAGGCCTCCCATCAGTAGCCCTTCCGCTACTCTCTGGGCCTCAGCTTCCTGCACTGGGATATAGGGCCAAGGCCAAGTAGTTGGGAGCGTTGCCATGAGACCTAAACAAACATGCTATGGAGCAGGATCCCTGCAGGAAAAAGGCAGTCATCGTGTAGGACCAGATAACAGCCTCCCTTTGTTGCCCAAAGCATGCCTTCAAGAGTGTGTGTGCAAGCAACTGCATGCATGTACATATACCTTCCATAGCCTGCTCTGTCCCAGTCCCCCTAAACTCTTGGGGGCTTCCCAAACAGAAAGGTTCAGCTGCTCAGAGCCTCATAGGGTGCTGAGCATTCACAGATGGCAAGGAGAGGCTGGGATGAGGCATAATCAACTCTCTTCATGACCCGCCACCCCGACACCTCCTCACCCCCTGCCTCACAGCCCCCACCAGCTCTGACCAGGCCTTCCCTACTTTCCAGCTACACCTGAGATCCATCATGACACTGCTTTGAGTCCCACACCATGCCCAAGCCTCCTAACATGTCATCCTAGCATTCCTACTGGACAGGCCACCTGGGCCACAGTGCCCACTGGCACTTTCCTTGAAGCATTACACTATGTTGCTATGTGCCCCTTCTCTTCCTCTGTGTGGGGGAAAAGGGCAGGTAAACAGGAGGCTCCTGGCTCTGGAATCTGCCCATTGCTGGCTGTGAAACTCCAGGCAGTCACAGCCTCCGGGAGCCCAGTCACTCCCCGCCACAAGGCAGACAGCATCAACTGGCTTCACAGAGCAGTCCTATGGTAGCGCTGTCCAGTTCAGTAGCCACGGGGCACTTGAAATGTGTGTCCCAAGTGTAAAAAAACACATGTCCAGGTCAAAGATTTCATCTGATTAGAAGGAAAGAACGTAAACGGTTCCTTAGCAACTTTCCCGCATGCTAAATGGACAATGCTTTTGAATAGGTGCTATCCAGTAACATTTATGACCAATTTCACTTTTCCTCTGTACTTCTCAGTATGACCAGATTTCAGGGCCAGTGCAATGGCTCAACAGGCTAATCCTCTCCCTGTAAGCACCAGGATCCCATAAGGGCACTAGTTGTGTTCCTGCTGTTCCATTTCCCATCCAGCTCTTTACTTACAGCCTGGGAAAGCAATAGAGGATGACCCAAAGCCTTGGGACCCTGAAACCACATGGGAGACCTGGAGGAAGCTCCTGGCTTCAGATCAGCTCAGCTGCAGGGTCATTGCAGCCACTCGGGAGTAAACCAGTAGATGGAAGATCTATTTCTGTTTCTCCTTCTCTCTGCAAATCTGCCTTTCCAATAAAACTAAATAAATATATTTTCAGTTAACAGACACACCATCTTTTTAAAAAAGTTTTCAAATCACACGGTCACCCACACAATATTCATATCAGATCACACAGCTCTACAACACTGAACAAAATGTGGGTTGCCGCTTATGCCATATTCTCCCCATGTTCCACACAAGACTCACTTCCTTCCCGGGAGGACTCTGTAGCACCCGAGAAGCAGGTCCTTCTGGGAACCAGATGAATGGAATCTGCAGAGTTCAGATGTCTCCAGCAGCCACTGCACCAGGAGCTGGGCCCATGGGCTTCATGTCCAACTGCTCCTGGAATCCCCCACAAGTAGACCACACACAGAGATAAAGGCCATTCATTTCCTGCATTTTCCAGATAAGAAAACTGGGACTCAGGGCTGGTGGGTGGGCTGACCACTCGGCCAAGGCTACTACTGGACAGTCAGGAGCAAGAGCTGGGATCCAAAGCCTGTACTAACTCCAAGTTCAGGCTCTTCCGTGCTGCCCTCAACACAAAGTGTGCAGCCCACACGCCTTGCTTTCCCAACTGTATATGCATCCAGGGAAAGCTCAGGCCGGGTATGTGTGGGGGGTGCTTTGCCACTAAGCCCCCCAACCCCGCCCCACCCCCACCCCAGGATTTCCCAGCAAGTCAGAAATGACAAACCACAAACCAGAGTCCATGCATAGCCATCGCCACGTCTGGCCAAGGCTCGGTTAGCTCAGAGTTAGTCACATTTTAAAAGGGTGAGTGATAGGGAAGGTGGATTCTATTTTGCTGCCTTTGAACTTCCTGGCTGGGGTGTGGGCAGGAACCTGGCAGTGAGAGACCCGGGTAGAGGAACAACAAAAGGCTTGCTATTTTGTCAGAGGAACTCACTAGCAAAGCTAAGTGCTCCCAAGTTCCAGCTCGGCTCCATGAAAAACAAGTTTCTCGTCACTTCCAGCCCAGGCTACCGTCTGGGCTTGCACCATCCATACCACGCTTTGGACGTGACCTTGCCCCGCATCGGTGGGGCAAGGTCCCATGCCTGGACACAGAAGTGAGTGATGCTCAAAGTGCACAAGCCAACCAAGGGATAAAGGGTGGACCTAAAGGTGCAAAGGTCACACCTCTTCATCTCCCAGGACAAGCAACACCACAGGAGGATGGGAGACCTGCACTCCAGGCATTGCCACCAAGGGGGTTATCTGTACCGGGCTGTCGGTACAGAGAAGAGCAAAGTCAGGGCGGGCCAGGCAGCTGGGAAGGCTCCCAGGAGGATGAGGAGGAAAACCCACCCCAGCATGCCCAAGATTCAGACGGGACTGGCAGACCTTCCAAAGGTCAGGCAGGTCCAGTCAGTCACCCTGTCCAACCTCTTCGTTTCCTTGTGTAAAGGGGGAGGGACAGGAGGCTGAGAGGAAGGAGAGAAACAGAAAAACAAAACACAGCATAGATGGCTCACATCCGACCTCAGACAGGCTAAATATTTACTCATCCATTCACGGGCCTGGCCCTGGGGCAGCATCTTCGGCCTGGGTCACCTGCGTTTATGCTGGTGTCTGGGCTGGACCTGCGGTCCCAGGTGGCCGATGTTTAGCCCAGGGCACAGAGTTCAGACCATAGATTCCACAGCAGGGCAGCAGAAAACTGACCACCACAGCAGCCCTGCTGTTCGTGCCAAGCCCTAGGGTACTGATGTGCTGGGTATCCCAACGTGGACATGGCTGACCTAACTTCTTGCTGGGAAGCCAGAAGCAAGGTGTACTGCCCTTCATTCCCTGGATGAAGCCACTGAAACTCAGCAAGGCCACACCTTGTACAAAGTGATACAGAGGCAAACCTGGGCCTGGACCACCAGACTCCACCCTCGGAGTAGAGGGTAGAAGGCAGATGTTTCCAACAAATGAACTCTGAAAGCCTGCTGACTCTTGTCCTGCAGTGGACAAGACACCAAAGGGCTCAGTCCTGGCTGAGCAAAACACATCCTGTGGGAGGAGATGGGGCTCCAACACATGTTACAACCATTTCAGTGGGTGAGACAGATGTGTAGACTGGGCAGAAAGGGGTTCACAGGTGATCCCCCTAAAGCCTGCGGATCTGTATCCATCACCCGCAAAGCAGGTTCAACAGGCAGGATTCCAGAGGCCACGGCAGGATTTTCACTGGCTGTCCAGGGAGAGGTAAAAGGCCAGGTGATTGGATTCCAGAGGCCACGGCAGGAGTTTCACTGGCTGTCCAGGGAGAGGTAAAAGGCCAGGTGATTGGCCAGCTGTTCCCAGACCCCTGCAAGCCCAGGTTGCATGCCCGGGGCCCTGGCTATGCCCTGTTATTCAGGTAGCAATAGTAGACAAGCATCCCAACTCCTACCAACCCAGAATCAGAGTACCTTGCCACTTCAGTGCAGGATGGCACCAGGACTCAAAGAACACCCTGAAGGGGAGTGGTCAAAGGTTCACTAAATGTGATTCATGGATATTCCTAAACTAGACTGCTGTATGGTGGTGCAGTAGGGTAGGCCAAGCCCTGCAGTGCCAACATCCCATAGGAACACAGTTCAAATCCTGGCTGTACTGTTTGCTGGGAAAGCAGGTGCTTGGCTTTATTATCCACACAGGAGACTTGGAAGGAGTCCCTGGCTGTTGGCTGCATACTGGCCCAGCCCTGGCTGTTGTAGGCATCAAGGAAGTGAACCAAGGGACAGAAAATCTCCCCTTTTCTGTTACTTGGCCTTTCAAATATAAATAAATAAATAAATAAATAAATAAATAAGAACCAAACAAAACAAAACAAAAAAATAAGCAACTACAGAGGGGCTCTGTGATGAATGTCCCTGCGTGGAACCCACTGAGCCAGAGTCTCTTGCTCAAGTGCAGTTTCTCAACTCAGACTGAGTGTAGGCGTGCACACAGCAGCTCCATCCTGTGGGAACCCGGCAGACGGAGCTGGTGAAGTGCACGCCGCCCTGGTTCACCGCTCCCCCATCCCAGGCACAGCCGTGGCCACGGTCCTTGCCCGCATTATGCTCTAGGGTCAGCACACTTCAGCCCGGCCCTGACCTAACCCAGCCCAAGTTCACTGGGCAGCGGCCTCCCTGTCATCCTCCTGTGGCAAGCACAGCTCACATTTCATGCCGTCCGTCCGCGCCTCCGGCCATGACTCACAAGGGGCAGCTGTGCTCACAGATGCTTTTCATATTTCACATCAAAAATAAAGAAACAAAGACCACGCAGCTGGGCGGCCAGCCCTCCCACATGCCTTTGTGGGGGCAGCTGGAGGGAAAAGGTCTGTTCACATCAGCCAGTACCCATGGTACAAAGTCAAAGGGTACAGTCCGGAGCGAGTTCTGCCTAGCCTGGCATACAGGATACTCTCAGCTACATCACCTGCCTCCGCCCCTGCCCTTGACCCCCCACCTAGTCCCCTCAGACCCATTCAGGTACTTCGAGCTGAGTGCCCACCAGGAGGGAATGCCCTGGCCGTAAGCCCCCAATGGTTCCACCTTCAGAGAATGAATTAGCAACTGGCTTTGTGCCCCAGCTTTTGATAGTCACCCCCTCATTCCAAGCCCAAGAAAATGAGCAACTAAGGACAGGCTCAGATCCTAGGACCATTCCCCTTTCCCCCAAGGTTGGGGGTCATATTTGGCCATCACCATGCCCCCTGCCAAGACTGTTCCCTGGGCCACATCCTTCTTCCCAATTCCTCACAATGATGAGTACAGTGCTGCTTGGCTTTGCCAGGTATTCCAAGGTCACTTCTGGAGGCATACACCTTGGAACGTTGACACTTCACCTTTAGCCCCATTTACTTTCTATTTAAACAACCACAGGCAAGACCTTGGTTAATGGTGTGACTTGTTAGTGAGCCATCCTGTTTACCAACAGTCTCCTTTCCCGAAGGATAACCAACAGCCAACAACCATTTTTTTTTCCTTTCCCAGTTTTCTTTGAACATAGGTCCAAAAAGCACCTGTCCACTCCCACCCTCGCCACGTCTTTTTTCTTTAAAGAGGAAAATTCTTTCCCTAGAGGTTGATGACCCTCCAGCCCCACATGCCCAGGTCGTGATATGGTCTCTACTATGACAATCAATGACACTATGCAATCTGCAGAGGGGGCCCAGTCACCCAGGCACCCAGGACCATCACAGGCGAGGTTTTAAAGGAACTTGGTCTTATAGTCACCTACAACTCATTCTCCAGTGACTTCAGTTGCCTTCCACAGTGTTGCCTGGTGAGACACTCTTCTAGGATGGATTACTACACTTGTGCAGGTTAGCAGGTGAACCACTGCCCTACATGGAAAAGCCCTTTTTCAACTCAAGACAAGTCTAAGGACTGCAGAAAAGCAATGACCCTATCCTTTGGAAATGCCACTGATGGGTTATTTCAAAGAAAGCTTGTCAATGTTGGGACACCCCTTGAATGAAGACCTCTCCTGTCTGGCATAGCATATTACAAAACCAAGATGGGGGGAGCAGGCGATTGGAATGGTTGATGTCGTCTAGGACACCCACATCCCCTATCCAAGGACCTGGGTTCAAGTCCCCGCTCTGTACCAATTGAACTCCCTGTTAATGAGGATCCTGCCTTAAATGGTTGGACCCCTGCTACCCACACGGGAGACCTAGATGAAGTTCTGGACTCTTGGCTTCCCCATCTCTTTCTCTCAATCTTTCTCTCTCTCTCTCTCTCTCCTTCCCCATCCACCCAGGTTGCCCTGGTTTTCAAGTAAAAATAAATAAGTAGATTTTTAAAAATGAGGCTGCTGAGAGGAAGTGATAATTCTATCGCAGTATCAATGGCTATCATTCCACGTGTGCCGCCAATCCTCCAGGCATGTCTCTGTCAAACCATCCCCTTAGAAACAGATTCGGGGAAGTCCTGAACCCCTGTGCCCCAGGTGAGGAGACAGACACCGAGAAAGTTCAAACCCTTGCTCAGGTCCTGTGGCTGCTTGAGGGAACAGCTGGGATTCACAAACCCACGCAAGGCCAGACTCCACACATGATGATGTCCCTAAGGCTGTCACAGAAACCCAGCCTTGAATCCAAAATATGAACAGTCAGCTCAACTCCAAGGGCACTTGGGACCCTCCTCACAAATACCCTACGTCCTTCTCCACCACTGTAATTGGGACTGAAAAAGAAACCACACAGTTAACCAGATGTCCTCACACCACTTTGGGCTGTATCCAAAGCCCCAAGAATCCTAAGAGGGACCCCAACATTCATAAATCCCCCAGTAGGAAACAGGCTGAGGGATTCCCAGAGGGAAGTAATTCCAGCTCGTTCATTCCCAGCGTCGGGTATGGAAACTGAGAGAAGGACAGGACTGGAGCCAGCAGTAGCAGAGCAGCCTGCACTGTGCCATTCCCCTGGGAAGCCCCTAAAACCTGCACAGTCACTACTAAAGGGACAGGGTGACCTTCACCTCCTTCATTTCTGAAATAAAACCCCCAATCTTCTAAGTGGTTGGCTTACCTCTATGGGTTTCAATTTGCTTTTCTGGAAGATGGGAATACTTCTACAATCCCTAGACCAATGCTAAGTATAGACAGGGCCAACACACTCCTCTGTACTACACAGTATGGTGGTCACTAGCCCATCTGAGGACTAAGAGCAGGGCCAGTGTGCCTGGACAACTGAATTCTACGCTTTCCTTAAACTACTTGAAGTTGGAAGATCCACTTGTGGATTGTGGTAAATTGGTCAACTGCCTAGTGTAGTTAGGAAGTTCTACAAGCAATCGGCTTAGCAGTTGAGTCACTGCTTGGGACTCCCCTATATTCTGTTGGCGTCTTGGCTGCTCTACTTCTGATCCAGCTTTTCGCTCATGAGCACTTCGGGAGGCAACAGGTGATGGCTCAAGAACTGCCACCGACAAGGGAGATGAAGGTGTGGGCTCCTGGCTTTAGGCTGGCACAGCCCCGACTGCTGTGGGTACTTGGGAAGAGAACCAACAGGTAAAAAGCCTCCCTGTCACTCTCTTGCTCTGCTTTTCAGATAAAATGGAAATGTTTACAATGTTCTTAGAAAAACAGGCCACCCTTGCATGGACCTCTGAGAAGCTGACAGACACAGATGCAGCTGCAGATGCTTCTAGAAGGCCTGTAGAAGTGAGTGATCCCACTGTGGCCCTTCCCTCAAGCGTAGAAGCTAGATGGCACCACATGTACTGTTGTGTTTTGCTCGCCACAGCACCCAACAGCAGATAACAATGGTTGTTTTCAGCCAGCCTAGGTTTGTGTGACCCTCAAGGACCAGGGCACACTACCTCCTCCCCACATGCAAGCTCTCTCACTCCTCCCACATAACTCTCCCTCCCCAACCTCAGGAAGTGAAGGGAGGTAGCTGCCCAGCCAGGACAGAGCCGTGAGGAGAGCCACTGCTGTGCCCCGGGGTTTCCAGGCAGCGGCCATTGGCTGGGGTGGTAGTGTCTGTGGTGCTCACTTGCTTGCTTGCTGGCAGCCAGCCCACGTCAGGGCCCAGCAGGAAACAGGAGAAGACAGCACCGGGGCTGTATGGAAATCCCCACCGGGCTCCAGTCTTGGGTGTGACTCAGCGTTCAGTGGTAGGGCTGACCACCCCCGGCCCGCCCTGGGCGGCCCCAAGCCTCAGGCTCGCCCACCCTTCCCAGGACAGGGAGACACCCGAATTGTGACCTAGTGTGACCAGGTGCAAGATGTCCTACCTGAAGGCTCCATCCTGACAGACAAGGCAGAGGTGGCAGGGGGTTGGGGGGATGTGGAAGGCTAGCACAAGGTTCCCAGGCAACCCCAGCCTTCTGCCTCCTATCAACCAGGCACCTGCTTCTACATCACTCACAGCAGTTTGCAGTCTGCACCTGTGACTTAAATAGTCCCCCAACAGCAACACTTAGCCAGATACCATCCCTGGGACAGAGACTGTGTGGTGATCACTGTCCCGGGAGTCAGAGATATGGGGCTCTCCAAAACCAACTCCTGAAAGTGAGCAAGATAGCACAGCCACTGTTAAAGACTTGTTCCCTGTGGTCATGGAATTACCTGTGCCCTCACTGTCATTCTAAGACACACCAAGTGACATGAGCTCTGGGTCCCGTTGCTGCTCCTAGAGAGCACTCCCCATACTCATGGCTGGCAAAAGCAGCAATGGGTGAAAGAAAGCGGGAGTGGGTGGGGTATTGTGGAGAGGGCACAGGCAGGGATTCTCCAAAGCTGTTCCCCATGAGCTGTCCAGGGCTTCCAATAGTCAGAACCTTCAGTTTTGGCATAACTAGAAAACTCCAATGATGGGATTGCACTTTGAAAACTGCCACTTGCCCTGACTTTTTACTTGCAAAAGCTCTTAGGCAACTAGTACCTTTGGACTCTGTAAGCCTCTTGCAAAATAATCTGTTGGCCCTTTTCCCCTGAGCACGGATGGGTCTGGACTTAATGGAGGTTTTTGGCAAGTCTCAGCTACAACTTGGCCAGGCTCCCATCCATCTACTTAGCAAATATTGTATTCAGCTGAAAGCACCTCAGGCTCTCCCCAGCCCAAGCCATCCCTTCTCAGCTCCTAGCCAGTGGCTCTTGCTATCTGCTGCCTCACCTCCTACCCACTGCAGGATTCAACCCCAGCCCCTCCTGTGACCACCCTCAAAATGAGCACTCGATGGTCTGCGGGTCACAAATCCCAAACACATGCTTGATGATCCAGGACTTGGGTGACTTCTAGCACCATGCTTTCCTTTTACTGGCTTCAGGACCCATCACTATGGGAGCTTTAGTGTCCCTGAGCACTGGCCTGCTTCTCATTCCACCCTCATATCCTCCCCTATGTAGCCTTAGCCATCCAGTGTCAACTCCCAACCCTCCACCCCAGCTCAGAACTCTCCACCAAACTTCAAAACCCTGTCTGGCTGCCATGTCCCTGCCCCAAGTTAACAGGTGATCTGGATCCATCCAACATCCAGCATTCAACAAGGCACTGCTCTGGTCCTCAAACAGGAACTGCACATCCCTGAGTTTGAGGACACTCGGGGGTCAAGCTGGGGAACTGCAGAGGTCACAGGTTTACCAGGCTGGGGATGACCCACAAAGCACTACTGGGAATATGGCATTGAAGCTGCATTTGGAAAGGCGGCTCAGGAAAACAGCATTTTTAACCCACACTATGGGACACTGACCATGAGGTACCCCCCAGAAGGCTCACCCAGCAGCTTTAACTTGGTGGTTTACATCCCAGGCTGGGTGAGAAATGCTACAGAAAAGATGTGTCTCAACCAACTCCAGCTCTTCGTGATGCAATTGTGATCGTTTCCCCACCACATTCCCCCAAATTCTAGTCTGGCATCAAATGGACACACCTTTGGACCCCAGTCTACTGGCTCCAGTCCCACCCTCACGTGATACTCAGGAATGACCTCTCGGGCAGTGACAGCCAGAGAGAAGATAAGCAGGTCAGATGTTGGTATAAGATACCTTGGGGCTGTTTCATGTGTAACTCTGGGAGGAAACGATCTAAAGAATAACACTCTGGCATTACATTTTCATTTAAATTACACCCAGCCTTCTAGCAGCCTCTCTCAGCTAGGCAGCCCCTCCTGTGTCCCCCACTGCACTGACCATACTGGGGACTGGGTAGCTGCCCTGCTCCCCTCCGTGCTGTGAGTCAGCAGGCACTCATCTCCTTATGAGGCACATGGCCAGCCCCACCCCTCACCCCGACAAAAGCAGGCGCAAAGAGGGAATTCCAGAGGTTTGAGGAGAGCGCTCAGCTTCACCTGCCTTGTATGACATCATGCACACATTGTCACTCGATCATATCCCCAGTCACTTTTTTAAAAAGTCAATAGCAGCACTCTACAAAGAGAGTTTACAAGTCCACGCCTCCACCAGCCACTGTTCCACTGGACTCTCACTCATGGTACCACCTGCTGCAACCTCATCGTCCTAATAATTAAAAGAAGACAGCGGCTTGGTGCAGTAAGCGTGGCACCAGGCTAGGGGATCAAGGCACCTGCTTAGGGCATGTGGCTTCCCCTGCTATAAAATGCAAGCATTGAGAGACCCGGAGAGAGGTCCAGGTGCCTGGCTTCAACCTGGCCCAGCCCTCTGGAGAGTGAATCAGCACATTGAAGATCTCTCTGTCTCTCTCTCTCTCTAACTCTCACTTTCAAATAAGCCAATAAGTCTTTAAATGAAATAAATTATTTCACTATTAACCAAGCTCACAATGGTCCCAGACCTCAAGGAACCATGCCCCCTCCAATATGAGAGACAGGAGCATCCAGACAAACATGTGGGGCACTTGTTCTAATGTTAGGAAGACAGAGGGCGGGGGGCTGAGGAGCAGCCCAGAAGAGCTTCCTGGGATTTCCAGAGTGTTTGCAGCTCTTCTCTGGATGAACACTGCATCTACCTGCTTTTTCACCTCCTGACCTTAGTCCTCCAAACCTGTTACCTCATCGTGACCACCTGTCATGAGGTTGGAAAGCTGGCTGCACCGTCTCCCAGGGAACTTACCTGCCCCAGCTCACTGCACGCCTGGTGGACACGCCATCAGCCCCTGCCCTCAGCACGCTTCCCCTCTGCCCACCTGGATCCCACAGGCTCCAGAGAGAAACACTCTGGGGACACTGACTACCAAGAAGCATCACAAACCCGCTGGGAATGAACTCTGCCATCACCTCGGCAGCTACCGTCTGCCTCCCCTGCCACCACACACAGGGTTATGGTCATACTCCAAGTGCCATGTATTGGGCACTACCATCACCCCCACAGTACTCAGCATGGATTAAGACTCAAAAGTCAAGCATACAGGCCTGCAGCCCCACAATCAGTCTGCAGGGAAGATACTCAAGTGTCCTTTCAGGGTCCTGGGTAGCTTCACAACCCAGGACCCCTGCCCATTCAGTACCAGGCACCACATGGACCATGTTTGGAAGGACACACCCCCAATCTGTCTGACGGCAGCAGGCAGGCAGTGTCCACCAGGGTCATCTCCAAATTCCAGAACCTGTTGCTGCACTTGGCACCTAGCAAAGAGTCAGAAAAGACCTGCAGCTGAATCCCTCCACTGTTAAATGCTCCTCCATCTCAGGATTTCTGCACTCACTGGTCCCTTTGCCCACAACACAAATCTCCCAGCAAATCCTCTTTGCTTTTTGGACTTAGCTTAAATGCCCCTTTCTCCAAGAAGTCTTCCAGGACTGCCACCACTTCTCCTCCTTAAACAGAGCCAGCCCCCCTGTACTTCTCCCTTGCAGCTCTTCCAGGTTATAAGCTCAGAGCCCAGTGTGCTGTAGATGCTAATAAAACACTTGTAATGAACAAACAGAGACACTACCAGCCTCACGTTCCCTCCGGGAGGGAGGCTAGCCAAACGCCAGTACCCATGCCTGACGGACAGGGAAACTGCAACTTGGACACCTCCTTCTCTCTGTCACCTGGTGCTCAGGAGTCAGGATCACAGTCACAGACCCCTAAACATGGCCATGCCTTCTGGAGCTCACAGCTGTCAGAGCCCAAGGACATGGAGACAGCCATGTGATGCCCTCAGAGGTGGCACCATGACAAGCTCATGTGTGAATTCTACATTTTTAAGATGTATTTGCTTTGGACCCGGCACGATAACCTAATGGCTAAATCCTTGCCTTGCAACCTCTGGCATCCCATATAGGTTGCAGTTTGTGTCTTGGTTGCTCCACTTCCCATCCAGCTGCCTGCTTGTGGGCTGGGAAAGCAGTTGAAGACAGCCCAAAGCATTGGAACCCTGCACTCACATGGAGACCTGGAAGAAGCTCCTGGGTTTGAATCAGCTCAGCTCCAGCTGTTGCAGCCATGTGCAGAGTGAATTAGCAGATGGAAGATTTTTCTCTATATATCTGCCTTTCCAATGAAAAAAATTTTAAAGAAGTTTATTTATTTGTTTGAAAGGTAGGGTTAGAGAGAAAGAGAGAGAGAGAGAGAGAGAAATTGTACCCCCTGGTTCTCTCCCCAGATGGTCCCAACTCTAAAGCCAGAACTTGGAACTCCATCCAGATCACCCACCTAAGTAGCATGCGAGCTTTGGCCATCCTCCTCTGCTTTCCCAGGTACATTAGCAGGGAGTTGGATCAGAAGTGGAACAGACAGGACTCGAACTGGTGCCCATATGGGATGCTGGCGCTGTACATGGTGGCCTAACCTGCTATAACACAGCACCAGCCCATATCTGTTCTGTTCTGGGAACATGGCTCAGTGATGCAGAGGCACAAAGAAATCTAGGGCTCCACTCCCAGGGTAACGACTCCCCTAAAAATGTACATCAGCATTCAGGAGGCAAAACTATGGTTCTCCTGGCCATGCTCTCCATGGGGCGGTCCAGATGTCCCACAAGTGAGACACCATCGCTGCCAGGCTGGAGCAGAACACTGGACCGGGAGTCACAGACCTGGCCCAGCTGGGCGACCCTGGACAACTCAGTGTCAATCTGGGCACAATGAGGTTACAGGTACTGTGCTACCCCGCAACACTGCTGTCATCGCTGCACACTGTAGCCAGGGCCAAAGCAGACAGGAACAGCGAGCAGTTCTGTGCAAGTCCCAGGCAGGACCCAGATGTGTGGTGTCTCTAAGCACCTGGATGAGAGCGATGGTGTAGACACAGCTCCAAGGGATTAGGCTTTGTAGCTCTCTATCCACTTAGGGCAAGTGGCTTGCGCACATGCTCCAGGACTCCATTTCCCCATCTGTAAACTGTGAAACGACCATCACCTGCCACCTGGAGGTTGGCACGCTTATGTTTCTTCTTCTTTTTTTAAATTGGATGCTACTGAAAAATAGTGAAGCCATTTCCTGGGAGGAAGGGACAGCAAGAGCCACCCAACAAGACACATGCTGCCAGTTAAAGGCGGCTTGTTCACAGTGGCCATCCCTGTGCCAAGCACAACTGTAAGTGGCAGTGGCCCCAGTTCCATGAGCAGCTGCCCACTCAGGCCAGGACCTCCCGCACGCATGTTGGATTTTTCCATCAGGCATGGGAGCTGGAACAGAGTGAGCAAGAAAGAAGATCTCCACTTCATCCCACCCCACCAACCAGCTCCAAAGGCGGTAGAAAGCTGGGTGGGCTTCCTGGCTAAAGATGCCAGGCCACTCTGCTGCCACTCTTCTCCACGGTGACTGCCATCTCTGAGCGCACAGACACCCATGCATGTCTGCTTGGCACTTCCACTGCTCAGCCACACATGGGAAGCTCAACTCAGGCAGCTGCTTCTGTACACGGGGCCAGGAAGCAGGCAGCTTGGCCACTTCTCTGCCTCCGGATGGGTCCCAGGGCTCCTGTCCCAAGAGAAAAACCACATGGCACAGCTTGGAAGAATCCTGGTGAGATTCTGCCAGCACCTCCTGCACCCTGTCCCGAGCCCCAGGGCAGTTGCAACGGGAAAAGGCACAGTAGGCACCCTCCAAGAACATCAAGTCCAACAGGACAAGACTAACACAATTAAACAGCTATGTGTTTAGGGGGCTCGGATTTCCAGCACCCACCAGAGGAATTCACTTATGGTTCAGCCTCAGAGAACATTCTCCAAGAAAGAGAGAGTGAGAGAGTGAGAGAGTGAGAGGAGGGAGGGAGGGAGGGAGGGAGGGAGGGAGGGAGGGAGGGAAGGAGGGAGGAAGGAAGGAAAAGAAACCTCAGTTTCATTAATCTTGTCAGAAGTTGTATTTCCATTTTCTCTTTCACTGCCAGGAAGCATCTCCAATAATCTCGTAAGATTACACGAGATATCGTGGACCAACACAAAATCTTATCATCTATACTTTTCCCATCTCTTCTCTAATATATCTTCATATTTTAATTTTTATTTAATCGTATTTTTTAGTGGGTAAGTCCATTGTTTCCACACTAATATCATCACCCCCCCTCCGTATCTGGGGTCAGGGGAGAAACAAAGGGAGAAGCCCCACTCAACCTCCCACCCATCCCAGGTCCCCGATGTGGGGCATGCTCCAAGGGTCCTGCTCAAGCAGTTTTGATAGTTCAACAGTTCTGAATTGCTGCCAATCTCGCCATTCCAATCACAATGAAATCTATTCAGAATCCACTGGTTGACATAGTCTCTTCATGGTTGGGGTTCAGAGATCCGCAGTTCAGTTGGAGGGATCTCCAAAGAAACTTCATCTGATGTGATCCCAGACCTGATTCTTGTGTGTGGTTGCCAGTACAGGGTCCAGCACAGTCCGTCACCCCAGTCAGCTTATGCACATGCTGGTCGTTGCAATTGCTGGGTCAGTTCTGTTTCCAGCCCTGTCTTCCACGCAAACTGATGGGTGTTTCAGTCCAGCCTGATCCTGCCCACTTCATACTCAACCCTCACACAAACCAGTGGGATCTGTAGCCTAGTTGGGAGGACTCCCCATAATCCCCACCAGGCCTGCCCCCTACCCTGGTTCCCACGCTTTTCAGTATGTACCACAGACCTGTTCAGTCTGTCCTACATCCCATTTAGCTCTCATACATGTCATTGGGCATTGAAGCCTAGTTCAACTCAACCAGCCCTACTATCCAGTCCACACACTGACAGTCCACACACTCCAGCTGATGCTGTGGCAAAGCCCAACCAACCCTCACCCACTCTAATTTTTGCTTGCTCCAGTCGGAACACGCAGCTCAACCTGGCTTTTCCCTGATCTAGCTCACATGAGGCCCACAGGTGTTGTCGTCCTGCCTGGTCTGGTCTGCCCCCATCCCAACTCATACTCTCTAGTGGGAGTTGTTGTCCAGCAAGGGAGCTCACATTCCCCCTGCCAGCTTTGCCCCCTTCCTCCCTTCCTGGTTCTCACATGTGTTGTTCAGGTGCTGCAGCCACAACTGGTACAGTTCACCTCACCTTGGCATTCTGTAATGTGCACTGGTTTGTGTCGTGACTAAACCTGGCCCAACCCACACTCTATTCTGGTGCTCGGATTCACCAGTGGGGTTCAGCCTGGTCTATCCCTAACCTATACCAAATGTATGCCCGTGGGTAGATATCATGGTTCTTGCGTTCACCTGCAGGGACTGTGTCCCGATAAAGGAGTTTCCCAAGCTCCTCCATCAGAATTTCTCCCTGTGTCAGATCTTGCACATACTGGTGGCTCCATAGGCCAGTCCTCCTTGCTGGCTTTCAATCCATTCCAGTTCTTACTGTTGGATGTTTCAGCCCAGGCAAGGCTTGTCCATACTCAGACACTGCTCACACATGGCTCAGTAGGGGCAGAGACCTAGCCTAGCCCGTCCTACCAGATGGTGCTGGCGTCTAGCCCAGTTAGGTGCACCCAAGCCCAGTTCACACTTGTGCCAGGGGAGATTGAGGCCATATCCAGACCAGAATGTAGTCCCAACTCTTGCCCCTGCACTCTCCCGTGGGAACCCCAACCCAGCAAGGGTGTACTCTCACAGCTCCCCAACCAAACCTATTCCCAACCCTAGATTATGCGCGTGCCAGTGGGTGCTCTGACCCAGTTGGCTTAGCCTCTCACCTGTCTCAGCCTTTGCCTTCGATGCTGTAGCCTAGTATCCCTGGCTCATGCAGACCAGTTTGTATAAGATCCTAGTTTGGCATGGCCTGTGCTCCATCCTGAATTCTGTTCTTCCTTGTGAGTTGAGGTTTGCTCGGCCCTGCCCAGTCTGTCCCCTTCCAGTTGCAGCCTGGCCCACCCCATATCCTATTTTAGGATGCACTTTTGGGTACTGCTGCCTTGACCTGCCCAGACTGTTGTTGTTTCCTTTACCTGTAAGTGATGGTAGGTTCCATGGTCATACCTAGCTCAGCCCAACACTACCCTAGCCTGCGAACTAACCTGCGGGACTTGTATTTCCACAGGGTTGGGCCCACACTTCCCCCAGAGAATCTACCCCCAGATTTGGTTCTCTCACGTGCTGGTTAGTGTCTTGACCCTGCCAAGTGTGACCCATCCACTGTTCCACCACCCAGTCAGGTACTGGTACCTAGCCCTGCCAGATAGGCCCCCATCCATAGCTTTCATGTGGACTGGTGTGTGGCAGTCAGTGATGTTCTATGCTAACAGCCCATCTCAGGATTCCCATCTTGGCTGGTGAATCAGTCTGGCCCAAATAGGTCTTATGAACTCACCCCTCCAAACCAACAGGTCTCCATCCCCACACTTACCAGAAAGTTCCGTGACCCCACTGCTGGGAATCACCAGAATTAATCTCTCACCTACACTCACACTGGCCTTATCCATGGGTGTCCCCAGGCAGCAAGTATATATCCTAAAAATCCCAGAGCTCACCACCAGATGGCCAGGAGGCAGAGCCTGGCACCACTAAGTGTGCTGGCCGCCCAAAGCCTAGGACTCAGTCACTGCCTTTCTGCAGTGACTTTGGCCTAAGTCCCCAGCATTGGGTCCGGCCTGGCTGGGGTATCTCCCACTATCTTCATCTTAAAAAAAAAATGCACTCTATTCTGACAATGATTTTCAATTCCTTTTGGGAACAAAATAGATTGTGCAAAAAAGAAAATAGAAAAAAAAAAAACCTGGTTAATACTGCAAAGCTACACTAATTAAGACTAGTGTGAAGACAGACATATAGACCAGCAGGACAGAACTGGGAGTCCAGAAATAACTCTTCGATTTCTAATCCACTGATTTAAAAGCAAACAAAACAAAACAAAACAAAACAAAACAAAAAACCCATTTAGTTGTTTGAAAGGCAGAGAAACAGAGAGAGATATAGAATAAAGAGATTTAGAATAAAGAGATATAGAATAAAGAGATTTTTCATCCACTGGCCCACTGCCCAAATGCCCATGACAGCCAGGGGTGAGTCAAGACCAATGCCAGAAGCCAGGAACTACATGTGGGTCTCCCAGGTGAGCGGCAGGAACTCATGGACTTAGGCTGTCAGCTGTTGCCTTCCATGGATGCATGAGCCAGAAACTGGGTTGAAAAGTAGAGTAGCCAGGCCTCAAGCTGGTACTCCAAAATGGGATGAAGCCCATACTTGCTGTACCATAAAGCCCCTCTCCTGAAGCTCAACAAGGCTGCCAGGGTCTTCTTCATAAACAGTGCCTGGACAACAGGACTTCTACATGGGAAAAAAAAAACAAAGCTGAATCCCAACCTCACACCTCACAGTTCAAATAGCCCAAAGACTTCAACCTAAGAGCCCAAATCCTTAAACCCTTAGAAATACACATGAGGATACATCTTGGAGTAGGCAATAGTTTTCTTGGAGACACACCAAGATGACCAAAGTAAAATAAACTGACTTTCATCAAAATTTCAAGCATTTGTGCCTCATGGGATAGCATTAAGAGCGAAAAACTAACCCACAGATTGGAAGAATACATTTGCAAACTATCTTATCTGATAAGAAAGTTTGCATCCAGAATCTAGAAGGCAGTCTTCCGGCTCAACAGCAAAAAGATTATCAAATTTAAAAATGGGGAAAAGATGGGTAGGCATTTTTCCAAAGGAGATGCACAAATGGCCAACCAGGACATGGAAAGATGTTGAGTGTATCAGGCTTTAGGGAAATGCAAATCAAAACACCACATAACCACTTCATGCCAGCAAGAAAAACACAGGCAATGAACAGTGTCAGGGAAGACAGGAAGAAGTGAGAACCTCACACAGTGAGATGGCCCACCCTCTTTGGAAAACAACTTGACAATGCCTCAAAAAGTTCAACAACATGTTCCCATATAGTCACTTCACTCCCAAATGTTTACCCAAGATAAATGAAGGCATACATCCACCTGCTCAGAACGCTAGGACACAAATGTTCACAGGAGTACGGTTCACACTAGCCAAAACAGATAAATAGTACTCGTGTCTACCCACCGAAGAATGAACCAAAAAAAGGTGGCATAGCTGTGCAACGGAGTAACATACAGTCATCAAAAAGAACAGGGCATAAATGTGACAGCATGGAATATCTTGAGAACTGGCTTTAGGTGCAAGATGTCACAGAAGAGCACACATCTGCTTGCATAAATATACAAAATGTGAAAAAAAAAAAAAGGCAAATCCAGAGAGCTAGCGGCTGGGAAGGGTGGCTAGAGTGGGGCTTAGGTATGAGGTTTTCAACTAGAGTGATGAGGATATTCTAAAATTAGTGATGACCATTGCAGAAGTCTGTGAATATATCAAATACCACTGACTTGAACATCCTGAAACTGAGTTTTACGGTGGATAAAGTATATGCTATTTTCCAAAGGACTGATTAAGCAGAGTCTAGACTTGTGCTAGCAGTAGTAACCTGAAGTGGATTTCTTTCTTGCAACAACTGTCCCATGGCAATAGAAGACATCAGGAAATCGGGGTAAGGAGCAGGCTGAAACTCCACGCTGTCTCTGGGTTTTCTGTAGACCTACAGGAACTCTAAGAGGAAGAGTTTCTGCAAAGGAAAGGTGGATCACAGACGCTGTCCTGTCTTTCCGTGCTTATGTGGCTTGTAGACAGGAAGTTCTCACGCCCACTGGGGCAGCCCCCGCGGCTGAACCTGGATCAGGGTGCACCTGCACCCTCTCCCTCCACACTCTCCCCTCCACGCCTCACAGCACTGGCAGAGAAACACCACCCAAGGCCTGCTCTATTCACATGCTGTTGGGTCCCACCCCCATCCTGCACATTCACATCTTTCCGCCTGCCTTGCAATGGGCTGGGCTCGGGCAAAACCAGAAGGGTGGCCCTGGCCTCCCTTCCTGGGCACAGTAGCAGGTGCATGCTCCAGGGGCTACACACATCCCTGCTGGGAGCCTCCACAGGTCTCCACAAGCATATGAGTCTTACCTCCTAGGCAGCATTCAAGTCCAAGGTAATGGCACAACCTACTTGTTCCTGCACCTGCTGGGTCCTTAAGCAAGACACTCAAGCAGTGAGTGAATGAATGAATTCACAAATGACCTCATTCGGTAGCACAAGGAAATCTGTGTGTTTTAAGAAGAAAAGTCCTAAACACCAAGATCACTTATTAGTCCCCTTAGCCCCTGGTGGATGGCCCTCATAGCCGGGAAGGTTTTGCTTCCCGAGTGGCCCAGGTTGGTCCCCCACCCTGCTGAGTCCGGAAGTCCGGGAGCCTCAGGGGTGGGGGTTGGGAGTGGGATCTGGGCTGCGAGCCAGGCTGACGGCAGCCCCTGCTTCCTGCGGGGCCCAGCTGGCTGACATCACGGAGAGGTGGGAGGGTGCGGGGGACACACGGGTGTCGCAACTGCAGGAGGCACACAGGGTCATGTGAAGTTCAGCTCTGGGGTTTTCTCAGTCCATGGGGTTTTTTACTCAGCCCCTGTCCATTAAGCATGATTTCCCACCCCGCTCCCGCCTGCTTCTCCTTCTTGGTGTATGGAAGTGTTTGAACTATGCCTGGCTCCTGGATTGCTTTTCTAGACCCACACAAACACATCTCCTGGCTACACTGCACCCACTGCAGGGCTGTGCCCTGGGGATAAGCTCAGTGTCCATTCATGGGAACCGCATGTATGGTGAGACAATGTTCTCAGAAGCCACGTGGACCCCTTCTGACCACCCACCCATGCTGCACATGAGGGTCCCATGTAGGGTTCTGGTGACTTGCACAAGATCACCTTGCATTCACCAGAACAAAATGAATCAGTTATTCAAGAAGTACTACCACAAAGCACTTGTCTAGGCAGGACCAAGGATTACCCCCTTCACCAAGCTGTCACGATGGAAACCCTATCACACACATGAACTAGCCACAGAATGTTCTAGTCACCAAGCAACAAAAAACCATCCACCGCAGGCTCATCCCAGACATCCCCCTAGGAGCTACTAAGCAATCACTTTCTTCCAGGTACGTCCTAGGTGAGCAAGAACTGGTCCTAGATGTTTTTGATTTTTAGTATTCATGATTTCACTTTTATCTGAAAGGCACAGACAGAGCTTTTTCATCTGCTGGTTCATCTTCCAAACGCCTCCAATAGCCAGGGCTGGACCAGGCAGAAGCCAGGTGCCTGGAACTCCATGCGCGGCTCCCACATGGGTGGCACAGACCCAAGGACCTGAGCCGTCACCTGCTGCCTCCCATGGAGCCCATGAGCAGGAAGCTGGATCTTCAAGGAGAACTAAATTATCAAAGACCAATCCACGAAAAACACAAAGTTTGTGGAAAATAGAATTAAAAGATAAGCTTATTTTGGTACAAAAAAAAAAAGAATGGAAATCCATGCACAAGTTTTTCTCAATACACTTTGTTCATGAACTTGACCAAGATCCCATGCAAGTCTATTTCAAACGAGCCTTGACAGATATTAAGAATCATCAGCAGTACTACCGTAGTGATACTACCTTGACCTCAACCTCCAGAAAATTCTAGGCTTCCACTAGGTTTCTCCTTCCAAAATGGAGATAGAACATGAGGGTCTCCAGCCATCTATGAAGTCTACAGACCACCATGAGGCAGGTGCAGAGGGGCCAGCTCAGCCGTAAAACAACACAGTGCAGAGAATGGAGCTCACGCAATGCAACAGGAGTGCCAGCACGCACCATCCAGGTGAGTGGCATGCCCTGGGTTCCAGCGGCTAGTCCCATACAGCCCCCGCCCTCGGGGGGAGGCTGTGAGCAGACAGACCTAGGAACAAACCATCCAACATCCACCTGCATCACGGTATGTGCCAAGTTCCCCTGGTGTGTTCAGCTGTGAGGCAGTGGCTGGGCACAGAGGGCAGTCCCAGCTGCCCACGAGGCAGAGCCAGGGGGCCAAAGTGGACCCACAGCAAGCAGGACCCTGGTGTGATCAGACTGGGAGCCATCAACCTTTTTTTTTTTTTTTCGCCCAGAGCGATGATTTTCAAGTCCAACAACTCTCACAGACAGTTCCCTGCCACCGAGGCAGCTTACCTGAAATCACTCCTTCCCACAAACATTAGTGCCCTCAAAGAAGCAGGAAAAAGATCTCATGGGGTCTGCAGCTGCCCAGTCAGAAGCCAAGGAGGAGGAAGGGAGGGGACAGGGTATGCAGAGCGCATGGGACAAGCCGGGTCAGGCCCGGAGCACCAGGGGTTTGAGCTGCCACAAGGCAAGTTCAGTCCTGCAGAAAGACAGGCTGTGGATGGCAGGGGAGCCCCATGCGACTTTCCATCCCGTCATGAGAAGCCTCAAGCCCAGATCTCCCTGACTCCCAAAAGCTCAACTGAGCACCAGCTATTACCCACATTTGCCTCTTGCAGTCACCACCCTCTGCACACGGCAGGAAATCAGGGGAAGGGCTTCCATACACACAAAACTCCACGATTCCTCCTTCCCCAGGCATGGAGGGGAGGTGGGTGGGTACCATTGCAAGAGGGCATGCTGCGGAGGGGAGCACAATGGGCTCTTCCACACAAGGACCCCAGCCACATGGGCAGTGGCTTGGGTAAACCCCACATAGCCTGGGCAGTACTCAAAGAGGCAGGGGCCGGCTGCCCCCATAAGGGACCACCCCCGTTAGGGTCCCTTGCAGTGCCATTTGCCCATACATGCAGGTGACCAGGGACCACAGTTGAGAGGGCAGGAAGACACAAGAACAAGATTTTTCCCTTTCCTCTGGTACCTCCAAAAGCAGACACTTGGCCAACCTCACCCTGGGCAGAAGCACCGGGCACAGAGGGGCCACCTTCCTCCTGGGAGACCACAGTCACTGTGCTTGAAGTCCCTACTGCTTTTCACTCTTCTGACCTCTGAGACTCAAAGAGGGACTTCCTCCCCACCCTCCAGCCTCTGTCAAACCATGAGTCACTCCAGCGGATGTCTTTTATGAATTCCTGCAGTAAACATTTGCTGAGGGCCTGCCCACGCCAGGTACTCTGCTGGCCGCTGGGGAGGAGAGGGCAGGATGACTAAGGCAGGGGAGCAGGTGGGGCCAGGCCTGCAGGCGCCGCCAGGCAGACTAGACTCTACCTGGACTGGCTGGGAAGCTCCCCAAAGGCCAGGTCCAGGCCGGGGAAGGATATGTTCTGATACCATCATTTTGCATCCCCTGGGGGTAATAAACACTAAGTCATTAGTGCCATTAACACCTTCGTGTGAATGAGGCAATCAGATGAAGTGTCACCTTGCAAAAAGGCCCGAGATGTGGGGACTGATAAGTTTGATGCCAGTGAAGCCAGGCCAGGAAGAGGCCTAGGGAGCTCTGGGAGGACAGACACAGAGGGAACCAGGAGTGTGGGGAGATCACAGCCAGTATATCTGTTCTCCACGCGTGATTCATGCCTGCAAATATTTAC
Source organism: Ochotona princeps (assembly GCF_030435755.1). Lineage (NCBI taxonomy): Eukaryota > Metazoa > Chordata > Mammalia > Lagomorpha > Ochotonidae > Ochotona > Ochotona princeps. The sequence goes on from NC_080837.1 coordinate 15,125,639, forward strand.
TGAGCTCCTTGGTCCCAGAGCACAGGAGAGAACAAGGGAGATGGCTCCTGCTCTCAAGGGACAGACAGACGGTAAACAAATCACAAAGATTTCTAACTACCCAGAGAGACTGGCTCACGGGATGTAATTAAGAGCCCCCGGGGGGGGGGGTGGTACTTAGAGAGGGCTCAAAAGGATGCTATTGAAGCCAAGCTGCCTGATACAGCGGTTGAGGGACAGAACAACTAGTGAGGAGGATCCACAGGTGCATGCAAAGGCCCTGGGGATGAAAATGCTAAGGACAGAACAGGGTTGAGGGACCAGCAAGGGACAAGAGGCTGGAAGGACAGGCCTGGACCCAAGACCTGGACTCAGCTTTTCATAGAGAGCCCAGAACATCTGCCAGCTGGTGGATGGCTGGTTTACAGAAACCACCTGAGACTATCAGCAGAGAATGGGCACAGCCAAGAGGAGGATGCACACAAAAAGCCCAGTTAGGAGACAGACTGGTCCACAGGGACCCGGATGTGATGGAGCAGGCAGCAGGTGCACTCAGGCACGTGGCAGGTGAAACCCATGAGACCTTGGTGGCAAGGGTGAATAGGGAAGGTAGCTGGAGCTGCCGATCCCGTCTTAGATCTAAGCAAAGGCATAGCATAGATGTTCACAGGGGCCCGGACACCATCCTCCAGGGCCCCAGCCTCTTGCCCCTGCACCTGCAGACCCGAGGTAGTTGCAACCGGGGTGCCAGCACTACAGACCATCGTTGTCCCTCTATCCTGTGCCCGCTGAGGGACATTGGCTGTCCCCTCTTCTGGAGGTGCCAGAAGTGCAGTCCCTGCTCTAACCAGCCCTGCTGCCAGGGTGACTCATGTTTATCACAGGCACAGTAGCCGCTCCACAGGCCCATGAAATCCTTGCCACGGGGACATCCATAAGCCCTCAGCCACCCTGCCCAGCCTGAGCCATGCCTGTGTTCCCCAGGGCTGAGTAATAGCACCGTTCCTCCTGGGAATGGAGTTATGGTGAATGGCTTGCTTTTCCCACTCCACTGGTCTTTGCAATACCCTGGACTGGTGGAGTGGGGGACAGGGTCTCTGCTGTGGCCATGCAAGGTGTACCATGATGACATCACCCCACTCCCATCCAGCCTGAGTGGCCTGCTAGGGACAGAGGCAACTGGTCCTCCAGCACAGACAGCGGAGGAGGGACACAGGTGGCCACGTGGAAAACATCCCATCTAACCTTTGCATTTCCTAAGAGGTTGAGGGAGAAATTGAAGGAATGTCCCAAGGTCATACAGCAGAGCTGAGACAACAGCTCCAGGCCCTAGGCTTCTTTCATTGGGGTCAATGGCACCAGGGGCCTCCTGGTTAAAAGGTGCCTCCCGCTCAGGCAGGCAAGCTGGAGCCTTGAGCAGTTTTGATACAAAGGGAACCCCCACTCCAACATTCTATCATTTTGAGAAACAGACAAGAAGGGGGCATTTGTGGCACAGAAAGTTAAGCTACCACCCGCAATACTGGCATTCCATATCAAGGCACTGGTTCAAGTCCCAGCTGTTCCACTTCTACTCCGGCTTCCTGCTGATGCACCTGGGAAAGCAGCAAAAGATGACCCAAGTGTCTGGACCCCTGCCACCCAGATGAGAAACACGAAAGAAGCTGCTAGCATCTGTATCCACATGGGAGACCCAGTCAGAGTTTTAGACTCCTGAATTTGGTCTGGCCCAGCCCTGGTCACTACAGCCATTTGGGAACCTTCAATAGATGAAAATTTCTATATTTCACTCTCTGTAACTCTGCCTTTCAAATGAATAATAAACCTTTAAAAGAAGCAGAAGAGAGAAAAAGGCACCATGGAATAACAGGTTAAGCTGCTACCTACAGTGTCATGGCAACCCTTTCTTGTGCGAAGCTCCATCTCTTTGTCAAAGGCAGTGGGCACAGCCCACAGAAGAAGCACTTTCTGGTGTGACAATGACCATCAAGGAGGTAACAAGATAGCATGGAAAACAGCCATCCAGAGCAGACTTGACTGTGTGTGCCAAGCCCCTTGCCAAAGCCACCTGCCTTCAGCCACCTGGTAGCACACAGGGGACTCATGGGAAACCAGAAGAAAAAGGGACAATCTCAAAGGGCAGTCGTGGGCAGACATTTGGCCTAAGAGTTGCAGTGCCTTTTGGGACACCCATATCACACATCAGTATCCCTAAGTCCAGTTCCCAACTCCAGCTTCCTGCTATACACACTATGGGAAGCAGCCAGTGGGGTCTCAAGGCTGGCAATCTGGCACAGAACATTAAGCTGCAGCCTATGACATCAGCATCCCATATAGAGTGCCCATTTAAGTCCCAGCTGCCATGAGACCAATCCAACTCCCTGCTAATGTTCCTGGGCAAGCAACAGAAGATGGCCCAAGAGCATGATCCCTGCACCTGTGACAGAGACCTGGCTGGAGTTCTTGCCTCCTGAGTTCAGTCAGCTAGCCCAGTCCTTTGTCCATTGTGGCCATTTGAGGAGTGAAGCAGCAGACGGCAGACACTTTGTGTGTGTGTGTGTGTGTGTGTGTGAGAGAGAGAGAGAGAGAGAGAGAGAGAGGGAGACAGAGAGAGACAGAGAGAGAGACAGAGAGAGAGACTGACAAATAAATATTATCTTTTTATAGCAATGTTAGGTTCTGGTCCATTATGATGGCTCATATGTGATCCTTACAGGCACCAGAATCCCATATGGGCACTGGTTCTAATCCCAGCAGCCCTGCTTTCCATCCAGCTCCCTGCTTGTGGCCTGGGAAAGCAGCTGAGGACAGCCCAAAGCCTTGGGACCCTGCATACATGTAGGAGACCTGGAAGAAGCTCCTGGCTCCTGGCTTCAGATTGGCTCAGCTCTGGCCAGGCTGCCACTGGGGGAGTGAACCAGAGAACAGAAAATCTTTCTGATTCTCCTTCTCTCTGTAAATCTGTCTTTCAAAAATATATATACATATATTTTATAAAATATATACAAATATATATATATGTCAGGTCTCTGCCATTCACATTAAGAACTAATCCAAGTTTGCAGCCTCCAGCTTTGGCCCAGCCAGCTCTGACTGCTGCAGCATTGGGAACCAAACCAGCAGGCGAGCATGGTCTCTCCAGCTCTCTCTGCCTCTCAATAACAATTTTTAAAAAATTATTAGTATGACTGTACATGCAGATGCCCTGCTGCTGGGGTGAGAACTCAGACAGCCAGCATCTCTTTATGAGATTTCTTTATTTTTGAAAGTCAGAGAGAGGTGAGAGAGATGAAATATCTTCCACTGGTTCACTTCTCAGATGGCCCCAACAGCCAGAGCTGGGCCAAGACTTTCATCCAAGTCCCCCACACAGGTACAGGGGTCCAAGTCATCCTGTGCTGCTTTCCCAGGTGCATTAACAGGCAGCTGGATCAGAAGTGGAACAGATAACACTAAAACCAGCACCACAGGTGGCGGCTTTACCCACTACACCAGGACGCCAGCCCCTGAGACAGTAGTCATTGATCACTTGCTGAGCACATGGGAACAGTGAGCATCATGCTACACAGAGGGACCAATCACCCACACCCCGCCCACCCACCTGCCTGCCTGGAAAAGCTGTCAGAAGCTGGGGGTAGAGTAAAAATCCCAAACCGACCTTATCTCTCTTCCTGCCTTTGAATGCGGCCACAACAAACGCCACACGCCTGACGCGCCTAACGCGCGCCCCTCGCTCTCAATCCTGAGTCCCTTTCCTTCCCCCAGGTTTCCTGTCCCCCTCCCATGCAGCCCCAGCACCGTCAGGGAAGTGACTCCATTATCATAAAGCACAAGGTCAGCGCAGCTCAGCCAGCAAACCAACTGTGTCCGCACTGAGCAAGGCACCCATCACATCAGTGCCACCCACAGTGACATTGTCACTGCTCTAGTGCATCAGTGGTTCCAGCCACCCTCCCTCTGCCCCGTTCCCCGTCGCCTTATCCCCATAGAACATCACCCCCCAGCAAAGGGGTGTGAGCACAGGGGCAGTCACACAGACAGCTACACAGGCCACCAGCATTGCAGCTGGAAGCTGAGGCCCAGACAGGCAAAACAAGGGGCTTCCAGATTCCTCGCAGCTCATGGCTCAGGTCTGGATGCCCACACTAGGTCCAGCATCCCCATGAGGTGGAGTCCCAGGAAGCCTGGGTGCCCCTAAGTGTCACCACATCCCCCACGGACATGTGGCCTCACTGTCATCCACAGGGTCCAACAGTCCCCATTGTGTGGGATGTAAGGAGGCTGTGTGCCTGCTGTGCAGCCATAAAGAACAGGTTCAGGTTCAGAGGCCTCACATGACCTTATGTGCTAGGGAGAGGGGCCAAACTGACTTGACTATTGGTCTAGACACATGATACGGGCCAGTGGCAGGAAGCAATATGACCAAAGGGGACTGTGGTCAGTCAGAGTGAACCAGAGTAGTCACAGGGCCCACCTGGGTCTGAAAGACGATAGGGCAGAGAAGGGTCTAAGGTGCATTCAGGGAAACAAGGGCAGGCACAAACACACAGGGGTTGTTGGGTAACATGGGTGAGGGAGAAGGGAGGATGAGATGCTCCTGGAAGGAGTAGTGGGCCCACCAGGAGAGGGGAGCAGCAGCTCAGGTTGCTGCTTGTGAGTCACATCCCAAAGTCCACATCAGAGTGCCAGTTCAAGTCCAGCTCCAATTCTGACCCAACTTCCTGCTAAAGCACCTGGAAGGCAGCAAAAGATTGCCCAGGTACTTTGGCCCCTCCACCCACGTGGGAGACCAGGACAGAGTTGGCTAACGACATTGATCCTGGCCAGCCCTGGCTGTTGTGGTCATTTAGGCAGTAAACCAGTGGATGGAAAAACTCTCTCCCTCTGATCCTTCACTATTGAATAAACAAATCTTAAAAAGTGCACACACACAAAGAAGGCCATGGGCGGTGCTGGAGACCTTCCCACACTGGGCAAAACAAGAGTCCTTTCTGCACAGATGCGCCAAGCCCAGGCACCCCCAGCACTTTCCAGATCATACCCTTGAGAAGTCCAGAATCCCAGAGGTGTGTTCCCACTACTTGCAGCTCCAACTATCTGTCTGTCTGTCTGTCTGTCTGTCCACAAGTGACCAACCTGCACCGGCTAGACCAGCTCCTCGGGTAGACACAAGATTCCCACAGACAAGGGAGGAGCTGAGCATTTTGGCGAATCCAAGAAAAGGTGGGTGGAAGGCATGCTGTCAAAAGGGCCGCATTTCTCACATTTTAAGTGGTTTTCACACATTTCTGAACAAGTGCATGACTGTTGTGTATGTGTGTGAACAGAACAAGTTTCACAAGGGAAGCAACGGCGGTTAGGTCTGACTCATACCACTCAACACAAAGGCATACATATGCCCACCCCAACACACACACACACACACACACACACTCACAAGCACTTCCCCTAAGACTGATTTGAATAGCAGGGCAGGGCAGGGCCCCAAGGGATTCCTGGGGTCAATGACCCTCACTCTCAACACACTCACCTTGCAGGCAGCTAGGAATGAAGATCAGACACAGAGCAAGCTCTGTCCCCTGGGAATGAAGACTCACAACAGGTCAAGTTCTGGTCTCTCCACCCCTTGCCCTGGGCCCAGGCTCCTTAGAAAGCAGAGGTAAAAATGTGTTCCAGGGGATGGTGCATTGGTTCAACTGACTAATCCTTCACCTCCAAGCGCTGGCATTCCATATCGGCACTGGTTCCTGTCCCAGCTGCTCCACTTCCCATCCAGCTCCCTGCTTGTAGCCTGGGAAAGCAGTAGAAGATGGCTTAAAGCTTTGTGATCCTGTATCCATGTGGGAGACCCAGAAGGAGCTCCTAGTTCTTGGCTTCAGATCAGCCAAGCTCTAGCCAGGATGCAGCTCTGGGCTCTTGCCTTCAGCCTGGGTCAGCCCTGCCTGTCGGTGGGCATTTTGGGGGAGTCAGCCAAGGGGTAGAAGATCTCTCTCTCTGTGCCTCTCAAATAAAGTGAAAATTACATTTTTCAAAAGTTCATCGACCTGGGATAAAAGTTTACTTTGTTGCAAGAACCTGTCGCAATCCATGCGTACTGGCACCTTCCAAAAATTAAGAAAAAAAAATGTGCACTAGGAAGAAGTTATGTGCATATTTTTAAAAAATTTGCATCAAAGTAAACTTACCCTTTACTACCATTTCCCACACGCCTTTAGAAGTGCCTTTGTGTAATGCCAACAGCCAGGACCTTGTGCTGCACCTGAAGAGAAAGTAGTCCCTGCACGACATAACCAGAGGTGGGTAGAGTCGGAGCTTGCTACACTGGAAGCCTTTTCCTGACATGCAAGCATTCACACAGCCCACTGACTCCCATACAAATACTTCTCATAAGCTATGGCTTCATTTACCCTGCACTGGGGCTGGGGATTGGGGGCGGGGGAGATGAGGCATCTGAGAGTGCACTGAACACAAATTCAGTACTGGAAAATATCTTATTTCCTGTCATGTCAGATGTTCACAGTCAAAAAGAGAAGCAGCAGCAGTGTCACATGGCAGGTCGCCCATCAAACATGGAATGCACATACCAACTCTTACTTGGTTCCTTGTCATTGAATGGCCTGAGGGATTGGTTCAATCTTACGGTGGTGGACACAGGGACGCAGCCCAGGTCCTTGCTTCATGCTGTTACAGAGTCCCAGAGTCTCCCAAGTCCATGTGCCACCAAGTGTGACACAAGGCACCTCCAAGTCCCCAAGGGAAGCAGCAAACACCCACGCCTGACGCTCTGCTACCTACGAGTCCCGGCAACAAGAAGGAGCCAAAAGTTCATCTTTTCTCCATAGTGAAGAGGCTAAAATCCAAATCTCAACTCTGGGGTTTGGCTCTGCACCCTTGGCCAAGGCACTAGCCCTCTCTGGGCCTGATTCCTCAACACTGGAGAGGCAGTATTACAAAATCCTCGGCCACAGTGCACAGGGCATCAATCCTTTCCAACTCACTCTCCCTCACAGAAAGCTATGAGACCAAGCTGGCAGGAGAGACACCAGAGAAATACACGTACTAATATCTATTATGATATAACACACTCAGCGGGGCTGGTGCCATGGCATAGCAAGTTCAGCCTCCACCTGTGGTACAACACACCCTACAAGCACCAGTTCAAATCCCAGCTGTTTCACTTCCAGTCCCGCTCCCTGCTAATAATGGACTGGAAAAGCAGTGAAGGATGGTCCAAGTCCTTAGGCCTCTGTACCCACATGGGAGACCCAGAAGAAACTCCTTGCTCCCAGTTTTGGATTGGTCCAGTTCCAGAGGTTACAGCCAAAAATCCATCCCTTCAGCCACTGGCACAGTTGGTACCATTCAGCAGTCCCCAGTTCATTCACAGTATTGTATCTCTCCCACCACCACTCATGCCAGCACATTCAGAGACCTGAGCTAGTCAACTTTGCAGCCATCAGACAGGCAGTCCTGCTCTGCTCTGCTTCCTCATGCCTAACAACACACATCCCACCATGCACCTGCCAGTTCCAGGCAATTGTGTACATGGAGCCATGGGACATACAGCCACGTGAGCTTGGTTTCTGTCACTTGGCAAAATGTTTTCAAGAGTCATCCTGGTTTTGACTGAGAAACATCCCCCCTCCAGACAGGGGGAATGAGTTTTGGATTAACTGAGGAGTAAACCATTCACAGACCTCAGTACTATTAACTTGTTAGGGCTAAATAAGATTATCCAGGGGCCAACACAATGCTCCAATGGGCTAATCCTCCCCCTGGAAGTGCCAACATCCCAAATGGGTGCTGGTTCATATCCCAATTGCTCCACTTCCTATCCAGCTCCCTGCTTGTGCTCTGGGAAAGCAGTAGAGGATGGTCCAAAGCCTTGGGATCCTGTACCCATGTGGGAGACCTGGAGGGAGCTCCTGTTTCCCTGCTTCAGATCAGCCAAACTCTGGCTATTGTGGCCAGGTGGAGAGTAGACCAGTGGATGAAAGATTTTTCTGTCTCTCCTCTCTGTCAAATCTGCCTTCTCAATAAGGAGAAATCTTCAAAAAAAAAGAGATGATCCAGATTAAGACAGAGTTCAATTAGCTTTAGTTCTAATTTAGCACCAAACTTGAACCTCAAAGGCCTCAGGCACCTCCAAGTGCTGGCTTTCAGCACCTGACTTGACACACCTTCTCGTGTATATGTGTGTGTGTGTGTGTGTGTGCGTGTGTGTGTGCACGCACGCACCCCTGAGGAATGAACCATCATCACCTGTAAGCAAGATAAGTTATGCAAACAATAGCACCCCTATTTACCTAGTGGAAAAAAATTCCAGGTGCAATTCTGCTTTTCCCAAGAGGCTCCACAACAGGTAGATGCTCTTCAAACCAGATTCAATCCACACCCTCCATGGTTCATCAATACACCTACCTGTCATGGCAGGCTTGGCTCTTCCAGGTGAACCCTGGTTCCATGGGGACCAGACAGCAACAAGACCCGAGGGAACAGTTGCTGGCTCTGTGTTATTAGCTCCATCAGGAGACGAATGGCCAGGGTCTTTACTTTGTTTCTCTGCTCTGTGACCTTGAGCAAGAATAGCCACTTCTATGTGGGTCAGCTTACCCTGGGTTAGTGCAGAAGTCACCACCACTGGCCCAGAGCTGGAGGAAGAACAAAAACGACAGAGCTCTGGCGAGGAGAAATCCCTCTGTAGTTCCCAGGGCTCCCAGGACCCAGGCTCTGTCCAGTCTGTGGCCCATGTCCTCCGCACAGCACACGTGGTCTGCCCTCCTGGGTTGCCTGCACTGCTGCCTCACCAGCCCCATGCAGGACCCAGTTTGTCCTCTCTTACCAGCAGGCCAGGCCAGGTCACACTCCATCCTAATTTCCATCTCTGCTCTGCTGTGGGTGTGTGGGAGCCAGGGTACCCACGTCCACCTGGCCTCCAGGAGCTGTGGAGGCCACTGTGGTCAAGGTCACCCACCCTAAGGACTCTGTGGGCAGTCCCCTCCCAGCTCCCAAAGGCTGTTTTCTTTAATTAGCTCACCGTGGCAGGAGAAAGCTACAGCCCCACCCTTGAAATGAGTAGGCCGGGCCTCCCGTGGCCTCCGTGGTTGGCCTCTGTGCGGTCCAGCTGTTAGCCAGGCAGTAGGAAGCTACTGGTGCTGGGGTGGTGGCAGAGGGAGGGGGGACCCCAGCCGCAGGCTCCTCAAGTCAGGGCCTTTCCCCTCCTAGAGCCTGACGCACGCTCGGTGACCACAGGCCAGGCTGCACCTCTTCCTGTGGTCCCACACAGGGGACCATTCCAAACTTGGCTGGTTTGCATTCTCCCTCTCTCTCCTGCCTTTCTTTCTTGCTTTTTCTTTTACAGTTGTTTATTGTTGTTGTTTGAAAGAAACAGAGAAAAGGAAAGACACAGAAAGATCTTCCATCCATTGGTTCACTTCCCCAAATGGCTGCAATGGCCAGAGCTAGGCTGGTCTGAAGCCAGGAACCAGAAGCTTCTTCCAGTTCTTCCACATCGGATCTGAACCAGCTTCAACTGCTTTTTCAGTCCATAAGCATGGAAGTGGATGAGCAGTGGATGGGGCAGTCGGGACTTAAACTGGGGCCTGTATGGGTCTAGGATACCAGTCAGGGCTAGCTACACCATGTATGAGGCCCACAGCTCACATTCACACAGATCCTCATGCAAGCAGTAGGGGAGGAGACTCACTTTTGCCACTAAAATAGAAAGCTTCGTTCCTTCCTCCCACAGCCTCTCTCTTATGACAGCATTACCGAGTATAATTCAGAGCAGACAAAATCTTCAGTTTTAAAATGACTTGCATGAATCATACTGTTCATGCTTAGATGGCAAGATGCCAATCAGGGCAAACCTAAGAGCATTTGAGTGGCATGCAGACTTGCCCTCACTGCACAGATTCTATCTTGCAGTTCGGACATGGACTTGTTGTCTGTGACAGCCAAAGAAACTTGATGCGATCCCTAGTTTTTGGCGCTTCACACCTAGACACACGTTCTACCAACACGCTCTACCTACTGTGCCTTAATGCACAAGGAGGATGCCGAAGGAAAGTGGCCTGCCGTGTTTCGCCTTCCATTTCACTTCAGCCTAGGGGGTTGGCCCACACCAAAAAGCAACAGGAGCAGGAAAAAGAGAGGCTGGGCTGGCCTGGTCACTGCCACCCCTGAGAAAACCAGCACCTTTTTCCTGCACCCAGGACAAGTTCTGCTTCTAATGGAAAAAGCAGCCATGTCTCCTGCTGAACCACTCGTAGCTCTGCCATCTCCTACTCTCTCTGACTCTGGCCATGCAGCCCACACAGCAAGGATTCAATAGAGTTCTATGGTCACACGGTGCTGCAGACCAGATGGAAAGACCCACAGTCACACACGCCCCTCACGTCCCTCCAGTGACACATACACACACTCCCCTCTCTTACTGGACCTCCATCATCATGCACCAGTTCAAAGATTCCATTGAGATTTCCAAGATGCCCAGCACCATAGCATAAAAGCCTAAGCCTCTGCCTGCAGCATCAGTACCTTATATGGGCACCAATTCTAGTCCCACTGCTCTACTTCCAAGCCAGCTCCCTATCTGAAGCCTGGGAAACCAGCAGAAGTTGACCCAAGGCCTTGAGCACCTGCATGCACGTGAGAGACCCTGAAGAAACTCCTGGCTCCCAGCTTGGGACATCCCAACTCTGGCTGTTGCAGTCATTTGGAGAATGAATCAGTAGCTGGAAGAGCTTTTTCTCTGTCTTTCCTTCTCTGTATAAATCTGCCTTTCAAACAACAAAGCAAATCTTGGGGAAAAAAAAATCTAGGATGGCAGAGAAGGCATTGTGGATACCAGTTTGAATCCCGGTTGCTCAACTTCCAATACAGCACCATGCTAATAGACCTACGAAAGCAGCAGAGAATGGCCTAAGTGTTGGGGCTCCTGCATCCACTTGGGAGACCCAAAGAAATTCCTGGTTCCTGGCTTCAAACCAGCCCAGCTCCAGCTGTTGTAACCAGTTAGATAGTGAACTGCTGCATGGACCATCTCTGTCACTCCCTTCCTCTCTTTCTTCGCTTATCAAATAAATGAGTAAAATTAAAAAAGAAAAAAACCTTCAAGGATACTTAAGACAAAGATTGTGATTGCAAAAGCACAGGTGCAATCAAGTGACAGGTCAAGTGCAAGGGACCACATCCCTGCCATAGTCAACATAGCCCCCCACAGAGCTTGGGTAACCACACGCCTCCTCGGTCCCTGGCTACATCAAAACTCATATCTATGTATTAAGCTCAAAGCTCCAGCCCTTTCTCCAACATGGCTATTTGCAGTCATTAGGACCTGCTTAGGCAGGCCCCAAGTTATCACACCCGCTCTGCCCTGAACTGCCCTGCCCTGCCCTGCCCTGCCCTGCCTTCTCCTCCCCGAGGGTAACAATTTTGAGCAGGGCCAGAGTGGCAAGATTGCTCGGTGCTGAGTCGGCCTCAGACATGGGCCAGGTAAACGCCCTCAGCCCTCCCCAGGAGCAACTGCTGGGTGGGACAGCACGCAATGACCTGAATGCAAAGTAAGTGAATGGGAGCGGTTGGGACGCTTGGCCCACAGTCACCTCCCAGCTCAGCCTGTCCCTCTGTCCAGTCCCGCCCACGGGCCACCCCAGGAGGTCTCAGGCCTAGCCTGAGGACCCTTCCACAGGACAGGGGGTGGCTGGCAGTATGCAAGGATCAAGGCAGAAGCCCCAGAGCTGGGGTTCCAAAACCTGCTCTGCAACACCCTGGGTAAAACATTTGCCTTCTCAGAACCTTGGCTTCCTCAGTCATTAACCAGGGAAGGCACCAAATGAGGCCAGCCATGACATGGGTCATGCTCAGAGAAGCCCACAGATGGGGCAGTAGGTGGCCTGGCCCTCCCAAGGAGGGTACGGGAATGCAGCTACTTCCTCCAGGAAGCAGGGCTCATCCTTCCTGCACCAGCTCTGCAGGTGGTTCAGGGCGTGGGAGTCCCTGGCATTCGCTCACAGCCCTCCTCCTCAACTCTCTGCACCTCAGGTATGCCTCAGCAGACTCCTGCCTTGCAAGCTCACTGTGTGATGCCTGCTTTTACTGAAAAGCATGAGCAAAGTGCCCCCAGTACTACGAGCAGGATGACAGGTGGTAGGGCTGACACTGGGCACCTGTGGGCATGGGCCCTAAAGACCCACCAAGGCAGTCACCCAGTCCTGGTGATGGAAGGTGCAGGCTTTAGAGACGGACAGAAATAGGGCTCAGAGGGAGGTAGTAACGCCAGGAACACATAGCCAGTATGGGACACCAGGGAGCCCTGCTCCAAAACAATAGGCTCTTCCCCTCCACCCAGAGGCCACATGAGGAGTGACCACTCTGCAGTCACCACAAGGTCAGTCCTGGACCATGAATAATAACTGCAGCAGGGAGGGCTAGTGGGGCTGCGGAAACCCCACCCCCAGTACTCAGCAAGAGCTTCAGATGCCACCACCCCTTAGGCACCTGCACAGGGGGCCACTTCCTGTGGCTCCAGGAGACAAGGCGGCATGCAGGGAATGTGGTGTCTGGAATTGCAGCTACTCCAAGAACAAGCCCCACAGGCCAACATTTCAGCTGTGCTCACAGAGAGCAAAGAATCCCACCACTATGAGAACAGCAAGGGTGAGGCATGCCCCTGAGACACACAGCCCTGGTGTCTCTTCAGTCTTTCACATTGCTCTGGCTGAGAAGCACTGGGGAAGGGTTAAGGATGGTACAACCCATCTGATAAAAGAAGGCATGCCGTAATGAAGAGCAGGGGACCATGCTCATTACAGTATCAAGTCTCCCAGCAATAGCCATGTCCAAGGGGCCTCATGACCCAGCCCTCACCTTTCTGGGATCCCTCCTCCGCATGCCAGAGGGCTAGCCATAAACTTGGCACAGCCCAAATGGAGGAAGCACTCCTGGGACAGTGGGGGGCTGGAGGACATCCTGCCAGGGGCTAATCCCTTTGCCTTCTCCATGGCACTGCAACGTGCAGAAGCGAGTACAGAAGCGAGTGCACCTGTTGTAGACAGGGGCACGGTGACCGCGACCGAAGCTCCTGTGAACCACTGCCTCTGCCCTCTGTGTCCCAGCCTGAAAGTGGCCATGGCTTCATGCTGAGGCCTGGGTCACCTTGCCTCCCCATGCTGGGCTTCTCAGCAGCTCTCTCCTGTGCAGTCACCAAGACCCCGGATTAAATTCCCTCCGTGGTAAATCTTCCATATTGCACACTACCCTGCCTGGACTCTGATAGAAACATACTCTTCTAGAAGGCAATGCAGAAAAACAACAAAATGGTTCTTCCTCCTGAAAGCCCATGAGAAAAGAGGGTTGGTTATTACTAGCCATTTCCTACAGAGAGCAGGTACCATTTGGAAGATCAAAGATGTGCAGCCTTAGGGGCCACACATCCATGACAACAAATCTCAGGGCTCCAACCCCTGCACTTTCATTTCTAAAAACCCCTTGTTTTGGAGAAACCATGGCCTCAGCCACAGAGACACCGACAGTTCCCCCTGAAAGTACCGGGTGAGTCACTGGTGGGAGCGGTCACACAGCATGTCACTGCAAGGCTCGTGTGTGGGGTACCCAGAGCCACAGCCAGCCTCCAGGCTGGAAACCACACGGCCAAGCCATCCTGTGGCGGGGGTTGTGGGGTGCTGTAGATTGTGGGGGACACAGATCCCACAGGGCAACAGGAAGTATGAAGGACAAGAGCTTTCTATCCTACCACATCTGCCAAGCATCGTGGCAGCAGCACTGGGTGCCAGGGAAGAAGAGGAAGATGGCATCTTGGCTCACTATCCTTTTGCAAGGGTTTTTCTCTCTCCTAAGAGCACAGTTAGGATCCCAAGAGACAGGCCCCGTGAGCCCAGATGGTCACGGTACAATGTATGGGATCAGATTTCTACCCTTAAACTCTAACAGCTCCCAGGATCACGACACTGAATCTGCAGCCAAGTAGCCATATGCTCCAGCTGAAGCAAAGGTCATAGGAGCTGGACCACAATGCCACCAGTTACTTAGAAAATTTTTTTAACTTTTTATTGAAAAGACAGATTTATAGAGAGAAGGAGAGACAGAAAGATCCTCCATCTGACAATTCATTCTCCAAATGGCTGCCATGGCCAGAGCTGAACCAATCCTAAGACATGAGCCAGGAGCCAGGAGCTTCTTCCAGGTCTCCCATGCAGGTACAGGCTCCCAAGGCTGTGGGCTGTCCTCGACTGCTTTCCCAGACCACAAGCAGGGAGCCGGATGGGAATTGGAACAGCCAGGACATGAACTGGCACCCATACGGGATCCTAGTGCTTGCAAGGGGAGGATAATTAAGCCATTGCACTGAGCCTGCCACGGATTACTTTCAAACCAACACCAGTCTTGACTAACTGAAATTCCCCAAGGAAGCAGGGAGGCTGGGGTGGTGGATGGGGAGAAAGTCCCAAGGGCTTAGAGGAGCTGCCAAGGCTACGAGTAGAACAGCCCAGCATCTGTGCCACGTTCACCATCAAGCACATCTGGAAAACTAGGTCAATCTCTAGGGGTTCCATTGTGCTTCTCACCACTGCCCCCCTCCACCACCCCAGCTCCTCTCTCCAAGGAATGCTCATCATGGTCTCACACATAAGTCCCTAGAGGTCAGCCAGTGTCCAGGCCACTGGTAAGCAGGAAACAGCACCCCAGAATGATGCAAAGTCACAAGCAAAAAGCCTAGGCTTTGCTACCGCCTCATTGCATGAACATGAACAAGCTGCTGCACCTTGTCAGGGCCTGTTTCCACACCTGTTAAGGTTGCACAGAGGAGTAACAGGGATATGACCCGCACGATGGCAGGGACCACCCTCCCCACTTCACAGCTTCTAAACAAGACACAGATTCCTGAACTTAGGTTCAAAGAGTTGAGGTGTGCAGGTCAAGCATCACTGATGTGCCCGCTGCTTTCAAAGTTGATTTTTTTTTGGGGGGGGGTGGTTAAGTTTGACTCTAGGCATCTGGAGAGACATGAAGATTCCACATGCTGAATTCCTCAAGATGCCCCAACCACCATACTGTCAGGAGCAAGAGGGTGGCACCCTCATTTCTGGCTGCTTCAGTTTATCTGGGCACACTGTGACCCCAGCCCCAAGCACAGCAAGGCAGGCTGACACACAGGGCAGAGCAAGCCTGGGCCAGCCCTCGGGAAGAAGTCACACTCAGGGGACAATAAACCTCGACGCCTCCCCCTTGTCCCAACCTGCCATCGCTGGTTAACCCCGAAACCACTCCACGCCCCTCTGGCCTCCCCATCCACAGCCTCCCCACTCTGGGCTGGGTTCCTCTACCCTTCCAGGTCTCCACTGGCTCACAGAGAGAAGCCCCTCTTTTCAAAGATCCTCACAGAGATGAGATAGGATCAGCATGGGAAGGAGCTTTGCATTCAAAGATTTAAGTATTTGAAAGACAAAGAAAAAAAAAAGCTCTTCCATTGACTCATTCACTCCTCAAATGGCTATAATAAACAGAAGTCCAGAACTCCATCAGTCTCCCACATGGGTAGTGGGGGTCCCAGCACATGGGGCCATCTCCCATGGCTTTCCCAGAGTATCAGAAGGGAACTGGATAGGAGATAGAGCAGCAGAGGCTCAAACCACTGTTCATATGGAATGCCAGCATTGCGGGTAGCAGTTTAACCCACTGGGCCACAGGGCAGGTACTTTATAAACTGTAAAAGTGCTGTACAAAGCAAAGCTCACAGTGGTACCAGCAGCTGAAAAAGGCCCTTATTTTCTGACACATGGACACACCCTGTGGAATCTTCCTCCACTAATTATAAACTGTCCCAGGTCACCCATAAAGTGGGGGAGCCTACCACTTCCCCTGTCCCTAGCCAGGGTTACTATAAAACACTACAGTCTACACTGCAGAGTATAAGAAGTCCCCTAAAAAACCCATGGAAAACATGGATTTCAAGCTCCTTGAACCAAAATAACTGAACATTTCTATTTGAAATGTAGAGAAACAGAGCAAAACTGGGATTCGGAACAGGATTTAGGCAGCCCGAATAGCATCTTTATCACCACACCAACTTATAAATCCATGTTTAATTCCTTCTAGACTGTGTATCACTCTGCTGAGAGATGAGGAAGATAAGGGATGGCACAGTTGCAAGGAAATTTGGCTTCTTTCCCTGGTATTAAAAAAAAAAATCACCAAGAGGCTCAAGGAGAAATGAAACAAGGGGCAAAGAGTAGCTTGGTGCAGACACACACACACAAACACACCGCAGTAAGGAAGCAAGGGTGGACTGGCGGCAAAGTGGCCCAGGCATGAGTGTGAGGTTTCAGGGTGCCTCTTTCAGTGCTCTGTGGTCTCCTGGCCTGGCTTCCTCAGAAATCAGAGCCCAGCGCAGCTGCACTCCCCTCAGAGAAAAGCTGACTACGCCCAAGACACCTGTAGCAGCACACCGGGGACAGCTCGCTTTACATCCAGCAGTGTATCAGGCCCCTCTCCCTTGGCTCATGGCCCCTCCCCCTCGGCTGTTCTGTCCAAAAAAAGGTCACCCTGACCAAAGCCACCCCACTGTTCCCCTCTCACCCCAGGACAGCACAGACATAGCGGTGGGAATGCAACACGACACTGGGATGCTCAAGCAGCATTCTCTGCCCAAGCCTGGCTCACTTGCCTCCCTCTTCCACAGTCCTCACCCTCTCTGACACCTTTCACACGAGCCATCCCAGCTCCTGCCCATCCTACCCGGTCTCCCCCAGTGCAGTAGACTCAATGAAGCAACACCGGTGAGCTCAACCTCACTGAGGGGAGATCAGCTCACCCCAGGGTGTTCCCACCCTGCCAAGTTGCAGTTGGACAGCATGGTCAGGAGTGCTGGGCACAGGGTTTCCAGGCTATGACAGCTGTCCATCAGTGAGCGGGGTCAGAGAATCTGATGGAAACTGTGGCTTCCCAAGGGCTGGCTCGCTCCGCCCATTTTAGACAAGACTGGCATCATGGCAAAACAATTTCAAAACGCGGAGACCATAAACACAAGATTAAAAGGTGAAGTGAAAAGGGATGAGATGCTTACTGGAAATTAAAATTATGCTGCCCAGAACACACTCTTTTTTAAAACACAAAACGCACACACACACATATATACACACACACCTGTCTACATGCTACCTAGGCCTCCCCCTACCCCTTCTCCACTCCAGAAGGATGTACTTTGCACTGGACATGACTTTCTTATCTGCTCTGGTCACACTCAGCTTGTGACCAGTGACCGTGAAACCTGCAACAGCAACCTTGGCCACAACCAGGGTGGAACAAACCCGGGGCCTGTGCTCACTGATGCACACACACCTCGTTTACTCCTTGGGACGATCACAAATCTTGGGATGCATGGGGACCCACTCCCTGTCACACCTGCAATGTAGCTACTGCAGACAGGTGACCACTAGAACCACCCAGACTTTCCCTGCCTGGTAGCTCTGGGCCAAGAGAGAAGGCCCCTGCAACCAGAACGGTTAGAGATGAGGGAGAACAGGTGAAAATCAAAACAGGACCCTGGCCCCCATTGCCTCTTCCCCTGCAAGAAAAGCTGAGGGAAAAATAAACAAACAAACAAAGAATAGAAAAACAAGGTCCAGGAAGTCGGGGTGCCTACCAAGACTGCCTGTCCAGAGTTGAGGTGTACTGGGATGGGGAGCAGGGAGAAGACGTGCCCAGCATGGAGGGAACCCCGTGAGTCTGACTTTTGCTGGCTCAAGACCTTGGCCTGGGAGGTGCCAGGCCTACTCCCTGCATATTTCAAACAGTGACTGAGGGACCACATGCAGGTCCCTCCCTAGCTATTGTCATATCTGTATGTCTTCAACTTTCCAGTAAGCCTCCCAGCTTCAGGGTCCTGGGGCCTCTCTGTCTCCCCAGGGGCCTTGCTCAGTCTCAGAACCGCATACTCACTGACCTCAAAAGCAGCAGCAGCTTGCATACATCCTGTGTGTGCCCCACCTGCACCCCACACCTGGCCACCTTACAAGCTCCTCCCACACCCTTTTGTGCGGGAAATCCTTCAAGGCTAATCAGAACCAACATTTCTCTTCCCTACGTTTGCTCATCCCATACATGTAGGCACTCATCTGGGCACTGCAGCCACAGACACCTGCCTATCCTCCATCTGCATGGGAGGGCCCAGCAGAGGTGTCCCTTCCCCAGGTGGCCTTGTCCACCCACAGGTGATGGAAGGAAGGGACTCCTTGGAGGGAGTCAGGAACAGCCAGGCCGACGTGGCAGGACGCTCTCGGCCAAAGCCAGGGAGGCTGTGGTTCTTGGAACCCACCAGGAAGCCATGCCGGCACGTGTGGGATGCAGCTGTTCTCAGCTTCAGGCAAACAGCAAAGGAAGGAGGGTGAACAGCCTGCACAGTGCATTCTGGCTCCACCCCCAACCCTCAACCCTTGCTCAGTTCCCCCCCTCCGCCCCCATTTCCTGAGCAGAAATAATCAACTTCAAATGGTGCCACGACCTCAAACACACCGGAACCCCTCCCCAGAACAGAATCGGGGCTCCCAACCACGTGGCAGTTGGAATTAAACCTCCCTTCCAGGGCCTGGAGCGCCCTGCCTTGCCAGGGTTGGGGGGGAGGGGTGTGCCTCTGGCTCTATCCACCATCATTCACTGCCACTCTGTCGCCAGGACACACACCTGCCACAGCGAAGGTGGCTTCACACACACACACACACACACACCCCTGCAGCTGGGAATCTTGGTTACGCCTCCTACACACTAGGTCCACCTGGCCAAAATAGTTTCTATTTTAAAGTGAGAGATTGCGGAAGATATAGGTAAAGCACCCATCTACTGGTCCACTTCCCAAGATACCCACAATGGCTGGTCCCTAAGCAATGAGTGAAGACCTCAATCGGGGTCCCATCATCACTGCCTCCCAGGGTGCACACTAGCAGGAAGCTCAAATTGGGAGGCAGGGCTGGTACTTGAACCTGGGCACTCCAACACGAGATGCAGGCTTCCCAACGGGCATTGTAACCTTTTGGTCCCACATCTGGAAAGCTTTTTAAAATGCTAATCTCTCACACCCTGCTCCTAGCCCCACCTGCAGAAATTCATTCATTGGTCTGAGGTGTAGCCTCATCAGACTATTCTTTTTTAAACATTTATTTATTTTTCGGAAAGAGAAGAAGAGACAGAGAGAAAGATCTTCCATTCATTGGTTCATTCCTCAAGTGGCCACAAGCCAAAGCTGAGCCAATTCAAAGCCAGGAGCCAGGAAATTCTTCCGGATCTCCCATGCGGGTGCAGGGTCCCAAGGCTTTGTGCCATCCTCGACTGCTTTCCCAGGCCACAAGCAGTGAGTGGGATGGGAAGTGGAGCAACCAGGACAAGAACTGGTGCCCATATGAGATCCCAGGGTTTGCAAGGTAAGGATTTAGCCACTGAGCCATCGTGCTGGGCCCACATCAGACTATTCACGGTTCGGAAACTCCGACTGTGACCTCAACAACCAAGTGTGAATCGTTAGGATGCAAGTGTCCTAGCTGCTGCAGCTCAGCTCAAACCAAATCCCTTTCCACCCAGTCCTCAGCCGCAGGCTCCAGCTCTAGTCTCCCCGGGGGAACAGTACAGCAAGTCTGAAACTCTCTGAATGAGTAACAGACTCAATTTCTTTGAATGCAGACGTAGGCATGAGAAGGCTGAAGGTGGCCCAAATTTTTAAATCCTGCTAAAATCCTACACTCTTGGTTCATAGAAGAAGAGACCAGGAACTAGGGGGAGCAAATGATTCCCTCAAGGTCGCAAAAGCCACAGAGCAGCCCGGTTGGAGATGGACAGTTGACACCAGCATCATCGCCATGGAACTAGACAGGTGTCATTCTCTAACAGTTCCAGCCCCAAAGCCTCAGGTCCCCGGCCAGCCTGACAGGATTCTTGGTCAAATTGTCATCCCTAGAGAATCTTCCTGCTGGCTGGCTGAGCTTCCTCGGGAGAAGCCCGTTGGCACGAAACGCCCAAGCCCCCTCATGAAAAGGTGGTCTGTTGAGCAGCAGGCCTGGGAAGCTGCAGCCAGCCCCCCCACCCCCAGTCCCTCCTGGCTTTTTGTGGAGAAGAGAGAGCTGACTGTTGGCTGCAAAGTCTCGAACCAAGCTGTGAACACGTTCCCTTCCTCCCTGCAGTTTTAAAAGATTTATTTTATTTTTAATGGAAAGTAAGATTTTACAAAGAGACAGAAATATCTTCTGTCCACTGGTTCACTCTCCAAGTAGCCACCACAGCCTGAGCTGAACCAGTCCAAAGCCAGGAGCCTCTTCTGGGTCTCCCATGCAGGGTGCAGGGTCCCAGGGCTTTGGGGCATGCTCTCTACTGCTTTCGCAAGCCACAAGCAGGGAGCTGGATGGAAGTGGTGCAGCAGGGACATTAACTGGTGCCCATGTGGGATCTCAACATGTACAAGGCAAGGACTTAGCTACTACGCTATTGCATCAGGCCCCTTCCTGCATTTCTTTCTTTTTTTTTTTTAAGATTTATTTATTTTTATTACAAAGTCAGATATACAGAGAGGAGGAGAGACAGAGAGGAAGATCTTCCATCCGATGATTCACTCCCCAAGTGAGCTGCAATGGGCCGGTGCTATGCCAATCCAGAGCCAGGAACCCGGAACTTCTTCCAGGTCTCCCACGCGGGTGCAGGGTCCCAAAGCTTTGGGTCATCCTCGACTGCTTTCCCAGGCCACAAGCAGGGAGCTGGGTGGGAAGTGGAGTTGCCGGGATTAGAACCGGCGCCCATATGGGATCCTGGGGCATTCAAGGCGAGGACTTTAGCTGCTAGGCCACCTTGCCGCCGGGCCCCCTTCCTGCATTTCTAAGGCACCACCATCGGGGGACAACTGGGGCCTAGAACAGGTTTCCCAGCTTAAGGCTGAAGAAGAATTCCCCTTTGCACCACCTCTGGCTCCCTGGGGGCAGGAATCTGCTCACCTGCCCAAATCAACAGTGCATTTGCATACTTCCCATCACCACCACCACTGCTACCACCAGCAATGAAAGAAATTCAACAAATACCAGATGGATTGAACAATGACTGTAATGCAATTAACTAGGATCATTAAGGAAATGGCCCACCTATGAAGGCAAAGCCTGTGGTGGGAACTTACATTTGGCTCCCCCAAAAACATGTGTATCAAGACAACAGCAGAGGGGCTGGCGCGATGGTTCAACTGGCTAATCCTCTACCTATAAGCACCAGCATCCTATATGGGCACCGGTTTGTGTCCCGGCAGCCCCACTTCCCATCCAGCTCCCTGCCTGTGGCCTGGGAAAGCAGTCGAGGATGGCCCAAAGCCTTGGGACCTTGCACCCGCGTGGGAGATCCGGAAGAGGCTCCTGGCTCCTGATTTTGGATCAGCTCAGCTCTGGCCATTGCAGAAACTTGGGGAGTGAAACAACAGAGATGGGAGATTGATCTATTTCTCTCTCTTTCTGTAAATCTGCCTTTCAAATAAAAATAAATAAATTTTTTTTTAAAAAGGAGAGAGAGCAAGAAAGGAGTCAAAACTGTGACCCACTAGCCTTGCCCTGCAGAGCAACGAAGCCCAGCTGATGGTTCCATTTTCTCATGACTGCAGTTAAAACATATAGCAGGAAAGAAAGACAAAACCAGCCAAGAGGCCATTTAGGGAGATCCCTGGATCAAAACCCTTCTGTGAGTAGGGCTAGTTCACCCTCCTCCCAACAGTAACCACTTCCCACATGAACCCCAGGAAGGCGGCCATGCAGCCCACAAGAGAGAGAGACATGCGACCACACTTCCCTCTTACAAACAGGCGCCGGCGAACATCTGAGACCACAGGTCCACAGCTATGGTTTACACAAAGGGGCGGGGGGCACCCTGGCACAGCTGTTGAGGGGGGCCTCCCGTCCCCTCCACACACATGCCTAAGCTCCCTCCAGGCAGAGGTGAACCTGCACCATTCACTGCAGAATGGAAGCTAACCCACAGCACCAGCATCACAGGGGGACAAGGCTGGGGTTTCACACCCACGCTCACCTGGCCACTATTCCCCGGAACTGACAAAGTGTCTAGGAAAGCAGCTGCTTGGGTCAGAGGGGGGAGGGTTCCATGCCATTCGGGACAGACTACAGATGGGGTAGGTGGGCTGTCCCTTTACACCCACCCTGCCAGACCCCACCTTCTGGATCAGTAAGTGGTGGCAGATTGTTTTCTTTCTTTTCTTTCTATTTTTTTTTTTTTTGCCCCATCAATGCCCAAACTGCCACTCTTCCGATCACGCAAGTGGGTGAAGCAGGCAAGCCTCAAACCCCACATCTCCTGGCTCCCAGAGCATCTAGGAAAGCGAACAGGAGGCTTAGGGACAGGTTCCGCTTTCTCTCAATGCCAATGAAAAGAGCTCCTGTGAGCAGTGAAGGTAGGGATGAGCAAGATCTGGGCCAAAGTGGCAAAAGGCCACAGGAACTGGCGGTACTTGGATAACAACCACCCGTAATTGTGAGATGTCCCTTTCTCCCCACGTCCAGCAAGTGAGACATGCCAGGACATCCGAAAGGATTTCACACAGGGTTTGCAAGCTGGAATACCCCAAGGCCCATGGAGACAGCCACCCCAAGGGGAGGCAACCCAGAGCACTCAGCCCTGTCCCCCCTCACCCCGTCCCACCAGCAAATTTCTCTCGCATCTACCTCTTGTCAGCAGAGTTCTGAGTGGCTCTGAAACAACCCTAGCCCAGTCCTCAGGCCCTGAGGGTACCCACTGTGCCTCCCTCCTCCACTCTCCAGCCCCAGCTGGACACCTCTTCCAGGATGGGCAGCAGGCATCCAGCTGTGAGAGGTTCCGAGTTTACTGACATCCCAGCTTCCCCATTGGCCCCTGCATGCCACAAGGACAGCACTGGCCTCTTACAGTGTGGCCAGCACAGGCTTGGAGATCAGCAAGTGTCAGAAAAACGAAAGTGCGATCAACTGCAACTCAGGAAATGCTACTAAGCAGAGGCAGACACCAGACCCTAGCAGTTCAGATACCTGAATCCCCTGTGGGATGCCGCTGGCTCATGACTCCAGCTCCCCGCTAACACAGGCCCTGGAAGGAGGCAGCAGTGATGGCTCACTGGATTGGAATCCCACCACCCACGTGGGAGACTTGATTTAGTTTCCAGCTCCCAGGTGCTGCCTGGCCTAGGGCCAACTGTTGTGGGGAGTTAGTCAGCGTGCCAGAGCACCTCTCTCCCTTCTTTCTCTCCCTCTGCTTTTCAAACTTAAAAAAAAAAAAAATGCATTACATCACACGAAATACTTTTAGAAGTCTGAAGAACTAGCCTGGGTCCTTTAAGTTGATCACATGCTGTTTCTGTCATGCGTGACACTAGTCAATGGCAAGGCAGAGGTTCCCATCAAGTCTTTCAGCCAGGGCCAGGAGAAGCAGCCCTTTTCTGCCTCTGGAAGCACCTGCTTAAACAGGGTCATGTCTCAGCATGGCTTAGCGATGGACGGTTCCTCACACATCCTGAGGCCTGGACTCTCCTGTTCCAGGCCTCCCGGGGAAGAAAATATATCATGTTACTGTGCAAGTCATGTCCAGCCTTACAGGATGACCTGGCAGCCCCCATGACCCCAGGGCTCCGTTCCCATGCCTTACCAGTGTACCAGAACACAGTTGCAAATACTAGGTGCCCCTTCTCAGTCCTACACATGCCTCTTGGTGTCTGTGGGGGAACAAAAGGGGAACTGCATCTTGTTCTATTTATAAGATCTCGTAGAGTCTCAAAAGCTAACAACCAGGGCACGGCGGAGGTCCAAGCAGGTGGCCAGCTGGGTCTGTGAGCACACACAGCTTTCCTCCACCTCTCTTCACTCTTCCGTGTCACCTGGGCTGTTCTACTCAGAGCTTGGTAGTCACGGTTAACTCGGAGAGCTTAGAGAACACAAGCCCTCCTCCAGAATCCCAGCAAATGAGTTGGGGTTGCGGGGAGGTTTGGACAACTGTGGAAACAAACCAGGAGGAGGAGGGGGACTGGACAGGAAGTAGTGGGGCAGGGCAGGGGGGAGCCACAGAGCTACACTGGGCAGAGGGGGTCATTTGGGGCCACTCGCTCGCTTCCCGGGGCCTGGCGTGATCTGTGCCTCCAGCACAATCAAAGAGAAAGCAAAGAAAGGCCAGCCTGCTGGTATTTTTAATTCCTTCCTCCAAGCTTTCCAAAATTTTCCCGCAGAAGGATCCACTACAGCTTCAGCCCTCCCAGTCAGAAGCAACATACAGATCTCGGCTAAAATGGGGGGAAGGCAGGCTGGGAGGAGCGGACAGGAGAGGGCACCCCAGAAGTCTCTGCTCTTGGCCACCAAGTGTCAGCCAAGTTGCACTGGGCCCAGGGCCTCAGCTGGGGTTCAGAGCCAGATGACAGTGCAGACATTTGAGAACCAGGTTCTACCCCATCACCACCACCTTATGCTCCCCCCATCTTCCACCACAGCCCTTGTTCTCACAGCCCTTGCCCTCTAAGTACCACCAGCACATGGTCCCCAACTCCCACACTATGGTCCACAGATTAGGGAAGTCTTTTGCAGGCTTAAAACCTAGAGGTATAGGCCTGGCATGGTAGCCTAACAGCTAAAGTCCTTGCCTTGAATGCACCAGGATCCTATATGGGTGCCGGTTTGTATCCCAGTCAGCTCCACTTCCCAACCAGCTCTCTGCTTGTGGCCTGGGAAAGCAGTCAAGGATGGCCCAAGGCCTGGGGACCCTGCACCCACATGGGAGACCCGGAAGAAGCTCCGGGTTCCTGGCCTTGGATCGGCTCAGCTCCAGCAGTTGCCATCACTTGGGGAGTGAATCATCGGAAGAAGATCTTCTGTCTTTCCTTTTCTCTGTATATCTGACTTTGCAATGAAAACAAATAAATATTTAAAATATATATATACATTAAAAAAAAAAAACTCATGATGCTCAGGAGCTTAAACAGGGCCTGCACCTGAAGAGCAGGAAAAGCAGCAATTCCATAGCCCCCTGCCTACCCTGGCTCATCCCTTTCTTCCTGTCTTCTTGGTCAGGTGACACAATTACAAGGACATGGGGAAGGAGATGCAAGCAGACTCTTCCCCCAGGTTTAGGCCCCACTTTCCAGCAGTAGCTATTAAGAACACTGGCCCTTTTTTTCCCCCATTCATGGGAATTGCTTTGATGGCAAATCCTGACTGCCTGGGTCCCAGTG
Organism: Ochotona princeps; assembly: GCF_030435755.1. NCBI lineage: Eukaryota > Metazoa > Chordata > Mammalia > Lagomorpha > Ochotonidae > Ochotona > Ochotona princeps. The sequence continues at coordinate 15,150,849 of NC_080837.1, forward strand.
AGGGGGAACATTGAGGAGAAGAGCCACCTCCACTCTTTACCACGAGCCTTGAAGCAACTCCCCTAAGTCACCCAGGCCTGGCTTCCCTGGTTGACATGGACATCAGTATACTGGCAATGGCACGGTATTTCTCATGAGGACAAGACAGGCAGCTCCAGAACAGAACACTGGAGTTCAGATTCCTGTTCTGCCCCTGATCCCTCCAAGCTCTGCCTGCTCTGTGCCTGTGGAATCCAAGCTCTCCTGCCACCTGAGGCCCTGCGGCTCACCCACTCCAATGTCTGCCACACAGCAGGCCCTCAGCTCAAGCAGCACGCACCAGGATCACTCCATATAAAAAGGCTCTAGTGGTGTGCTAAAAGTGAGCATGGCTGACCAAACCATCTTCTGACTCAAATTCTTGGCTAGGGCTAGAAGCAATAGCTTGCTCAAGTGTCCAAGGCAAGGCACTGGAGGAGCACATGCACCCAAAATTAATTTTCCTGCTCAACTGCCTGTAGGATCCATGTTTTGTTCTAAAGCAAAGCCCTGGGTACCAAACTGGGAAGCCACAGCTCCAACTCCATCAGCAACAGACTTAAGCGCTACCATCACAAACATAATGAACTAGTTGCAGGGTCGGTGTTGTGGTACAGTAGTCTCAATCCCCAGTCGCGACACCAGTGTCCCATATGGGGAGCCAGTTCATGGTCTGGTTGCTCCACTTCTGATCCAGTTTTGTGCTAATGCAGCTGGGAAAGCAGCAGAGCGGTTGACAAGTGCCTGGACTCCTACCACCCACGTGGGAGACCTGGGTGGATTTCCAGGCTCCTGGCTTTGACCTGGCCCATCTCTGGCCATTGCAGTCATTTGGGGGGAGAATCAGTGAATGAAAAGAATCTTTCTTTCTCCGTGTCACTTAGCCCTTCAAACAAATATTTTTTAAACCCTATCAATTTCAATGAGCAATGAATTAACTCTAAAGAGAAAGTGAATTGTACTCCCTTTCTGAAGTACCCATGATTTTCTTCACTCACCATGACAAAATGGACATTGATGTAAATAAATGATTTTACCCTCTCTCACACACACACAAAAATATATACAGGCTGATTCTATTATTCTCTATCACTCTATAAATCTATAACAGGGAATGCAGGCCTTTTCACAGATAGCAGTATCGTCTGAAATCGAAAAGCCCGACCAAGACAATCAATGAAGAAATTTAAAACACTGACCTGGGATGACCCAGAGGTACCGGAACCAATCTCCAGGCCATTGCCTGGGGGCCTAGATCCCTACATGGAACCCATCAGCACACCACTGAGTTCCCAGTGGTGCTGGTACCACATCTCCCTGGCTACATACCTGAACACTCAGCTCCCAGAGCCCCTGCTCTCTGCCAGCCATGTCTTCCTTCCAGCCTGACAGCCTGGACTAGACATCGCCTAGAGCTGTGCACCTGCCAGTGTGAGGAAGCTAGCTTTGACCTGAATAAACCAGCACCTCAGAGCCAGGGGCTGGAAACGCAACAGGGCTAGGGCTGGGCCAGTGGCTTGTGCCATGCCATTCCCCTGCTCAAAAGTCTGCTGTACACTTCCAGAACAAGATCCAGTACCCAGATGGGCTGGCCAGGCTGTCTGGAACATCCTCCTCCCAACTCCTCTCCAGCCACTCCCCCTCCCACACTCTGGCCACCCTGCCCATCCCGCTTTGCCCAGACACCACTCCATACCCACGCTCCCATGCATCCCACAGGGCCCTGCTCCCTCCACAACACAGGGTTCCACAGTGTCCTCCTTTGAGCAGTCCAGAGTCAGGACATCATGTTTCTCTATCCCCTATGACCCAACACAAAGCCAGGGCTCCACTCGGGATGCCCACGAATGAAGCATATTCAGTGGTTAGCTCTCTGCTCCACTTTTTGGGCAGGCAGTTGTACCATGTGGCACCTTGCCCCTGATGACCTGATTGAATTCATTCTGGCCCACGTACAAGGTGAGAGCCATCCATGCCTATGGAGCTCTCCATAAGCCTCACAATGGGTTGCCCACCCTGGGGCCTGGGCTTCAGGGCTGTCCCTACCACTGATAGGACAATGCATAGAAGAGACCTGGCCCTACTTCCAGAGGGTCCCAGAGCAAGGGGACCTAGAAAACCTATTGTCATACTGAACAGAGAAGGGCCAGGGACACACAGTTAACCAGATGGTTCCCTCATCCTTGCTGGTCAAACATCTGCAAGTCCAGATTTCCGTGCAGAATTCTCCGGCTCCTCATTTCCCAGTCACAGGTGGAGGCTCAAGGACGACTTTCAGTCTCTACTTCCCGCCTGTATCACTCCTACCACACACACATCCAGGGGCCTCCTACACATAGATCCCTACAGACCGGAGCATGGCTGCACCTGCCAAACCACAGCCCCCACAGCCTGCCCTCGGGTGGATGCGCCTGAGGACTTTGGAAGCAGGCTCAAGGACCTAGGGCAGGAACTGGAAGCAGTTTTGTCTAGTCTAGAAAGAGACTTGTCAGACTTGATCCTTGGCCCTAGTGACTCCTAGTCAGGAAGGTGGAGCTAGGGGTTGGGGTGGGGAGGGGAGAGCTGCTCTAAGCAGAGCTAAGGGCCACAGAGTCCACTGGCCCTGCCCTGGTCATTTCACAAACCATGAATTTCTGAAACTGGCCTGCTAAAGGTGCTGCTTCAGGGAAAGCTGGAACTGCCTCGTCATCAGACCTTGAAAAGAGAGAAAAAAAAAAAAAAAAACTACCAGAAACAATAAACACCACACAAGGTGGTGGTAGCTGCGGCAGTGGGCGGGCGCTATCAGTGACAAGCCGGTGAGTCAAGACCGTTTTTTTCTGCTTCAAGGGCTTTCCCCTCCTCCACCCCAGGAGCACTGATTCATCCCGAGTTTGTTTTCAGTACTATTATTTTTAGTCAGCTAAACAATGTTTAAAATGATGGTAGGGAAGGGGAGAGCAGGAGGGAAGAGCCAGCTAAGAATATGAATTCTCTCTCTCTCCCAGCCAGCCAGCTCACTCGGCTCTACATCAGCAGGTGGCAGAGTGGCAGCGGAGAGGGGAGAGGTGCTCCCCAGGTGGATGTACTGAAAACAGGTCCTTCCCTTGCACACACTGAGGCTCTCCAAACAGTGCTCCCTGGGAGTGGAGGGGGTGGGGATTGATTGGCAGCTATCACCAGGAAGTATTGGATACCACTCATCAAATTTCTTCCCTAAGAGGGAACATGAGGGACTGGTGCTATGGCCTTTGCTGGCATCCCATATGGGTGCAGGTTCGAGTCCCAGATGTTCCTCTTCCAATCCAGCTCCCCTTACTAATGCACCTGGGGAAAGCAACACAAGATGGTCCAGGTGTTTGGGACTCCTGTGCCCACATGGGAGACCTGAAGAAGCTCCTGGCTCCAACCCTGAATGTGGTGGCTATTTGGAGGAGAGAACCAGCAGATGCAAGAACTGTGTGTGTGTGTGTGTAACTGCCTTTCTAGTAAACAATCTTTAAAACAAATAGCCATCGAAGAAATCTATGATCTATTGTTTGAATGGTCTGGCTTTTATGTTTAAGAAGTCGGGGAGGAGGAGGCAAGATTCACTGAGCATCTTCTATGCGCTGTCCACTACAAACATTTGTCAAATCCTTCCTCTATGTTATCCACACGATTAAGCAAGTGGTCCCATCCCCATTTTTCTAGATAAGGAAACTGAGGCTTGGTCAGTTGACCAAATAAACACACCTAAGAACACCATACAACTAGCCAAATTCAAAAACCCTTCCAGGGATGGGCGTTGTGGCAGAGTTAAGCCACTGCTTGGAATACCAGCATCCCATATCTGAGTACCAGGTTCAAGTCCCAGCTAGTCTACACTTCCAATCCAGCATCCTGGAAGGTAATAGATAATGGCTCAAGTACTTGGGCCCCTGCCAGCCACGTGGGAGACACAGATGGGATTCGTGGCTCCTCACTTTGACCTGGCCCAACCCTTGCAACCCTTGCTGTTATGTGAACTACAGGAGTAAACTAGCAGATGGAAGATTTCTCTGTGTGTCTATCATTCTGCCTTTCAAGCAGATGAATATAAATAAATACACATTAAAAATAAAGCCCCCCCGACACCCTGTGCACTGCCCTCCACAGGTAATACCTAGAGAGCACTTCTGGTAGAGCTAAAGCATCACACAGGAGATACAAAAGGCAGCAGAACCAACCTGAATACCAAAACCTCCGTTCCACACAAGGAAGGAACACACACGGAGAGTCCAATACCAAGCAGAAGAGGAGAGTTTACAGCCACAGCGATTAGAAGCAAAGGGGGGGGGCGGGGAATCCCGATTCCATCATCGGCGTCTGCTCTCAACCACTTGTAACTACTCAAAAAGTCCTTGCTGAATCCATGACTCCATCTTTGGGCTGAGCCCAGAGGTGATTTTTTAAGGAAAAAATGCCTTTTGGCATTTTTGAGCTGTGACAGTGTAAAAACAGACCTTTAAAACACATACACCCAAAACGCATTACTATTTTCAAAAGTCCAGTATAAAAAAAAAAAAAAAAGGCAGTGACAGCTCGAAGTTACAGCTTGGCTTAGCAGCTTGTGAGGCAAACTTCTCAGCAAAAGGACCAGGGTTGTAACTCTGTTATTCTGCCGGTTTCAAAGGCAAACTTGGACACAATGTTTCCTAAACAATACTCGCCTCTTAAACTCCCCCACAAAGCCAAAACAGCCCAGATGTCAGCAGGGGGGAGCCTTGTGATCCAAAAAAAAAAAAAAGAAGGATTTTGGAGGAAATTCAACTGGTCACTTCCTAGCTTGGTTTTACACGTGTACCGCCCAGGCTGCCTGACAAACGGCCCCTACGTATACAATCCACGGGATCCTTTCTTTATATAGACGCACAAAAATAAATAAAGGAAGCTTCCTGAGCAAACTCTGACTTAGGAGCCAACATTTTCCACAGGTATCTCCTAGTGTGCCTACCTCTTCCATTTAACCATTTTTAGGCACTTGTGGTCATTAGTTTAAGTAAACTTCCTGCTCCATGAATAACCAAAAATGGCAACAAAAAAAAAATTGCTTACCGCATCCCCCCCCCCCCCAAAAAAAGCACTAACCCTGGCATTCAGCTATTTTTATATGCCTTTGTAGTAAAAAATTTCACTGATTTTGGAAGGGTAAGAAAGAGGCAACAAGGAGGGAGGGCATCCAGGAGATAAGACTGAATTGTGGTGTTTTTTTTGTTTGTTTGTTTTTGTTTTGTTTTGTTTGTTTGTTGTTTATTTGAAAGGTAGAGTAATGGAAGAGGCAGCGACAAAAAGAACCAGAGGGACCAGTTTACTGATTCAGTCCCCTAATTTACTGCAATGGCCACAAGCTGGATAACAAGGGCCCATATACAAGGCCCATCTTTTCCTGCTGTCCCAGGCACATTAGCAGGGAACTGGACCAGAAGCAGAGCAGCCAGGATTTGAACCTGGGAGATGCTGGCATCACAAGCAATGGCTTAATCCACTGTGCTACCATGCCAGGCCCATGAGTGACAGTTTTACTACTTTCATTTATATAAATTGTTATCAGGTTGATAGAGTCTTGGAACGGGATTAAGAGGATCTGTGATATGCAAAATAGGAGGTCCTAAAGGCTTGCATGGAAAACCAATTTAGAGCTAGAAAGGCCTGCATCTGAGTTTATCTGGCCCATTTCCCTATGGAAAACATCTGAGCCCAGCTAAGCAAAGTGACTTGCCAGAGGTCACACAGCTAATCAGAAACAGAGCTGGGTCTCCACTCAGCTCTGCTGACTGCTGCCTCCACAATCACCCTGCAGCCCTGTTGATTAGTCATTTTTCTTTGACAGCAATTGTGTCACTCCAGGAACATCAGTCCACAACAGAATCAGCCGAACGTCCTCATGATTAGGCTCCTCACATGTTCGCATGTGTTTTCATGTTCAACAGGGTGTCTCTGTCCAAACCCTGTGCCCAGGGGCCACCATGGCAGGTTGCATTTGACAGAAAATCAACAACAAGTGGAGCGTGGGCTGCAGAGTGGCTACTCGTCAAACTGTCCATTAAACAAAACAAAGAACAAAGTCACACACACACACAGCTTTGTCAGGAATTAATAAACTAGAGCATCAAGGGACTGAGGGTTTTTTTTAGCATTTACAAATCAACTGCACTGGGAACACATACAGCATTCTTATCCCAGCTGAGAACCCATGTTTAACACGCAGCGGACCTTGGTGGTGAGGGAAGGAAGGGAGGGGACAGCATCGGCCTTGTGCACTGTTTGGTCTAGGGCACCCAACACAGGGATTTCCAGCTGGCGGATGTCTGAAGGCAAGCAGCTAAGTGCATTGCCCACATTCTCTGGGAGTCTTCTCTGAAGCCTGGAATGGTTAGAAGCCAAACTTCTGTGGGGTCTGCAAGTGTGACTACTTTCAACGGTTTCCATGAGGCACTGCGCTTAAACTTGGAGATGCTGAAGGCACCGTGGGCCAGAGCCTAGCCAACAGTGGCCCAGCCATTCATGTCTGTGAAAGGCTGGTAAACAATTTAAGCCCCCCGCCCCAGGTGATCTCAGAGAGTTGACTTTCCAGGCTGTTCCAAAGCTACTGACTGTGGATATGGGGAAGTAAGTGGCGTGGCTTCTTGGTTTGGTTTTGAATTGGTCCAGATCACCAGAGAGACACAGAGGGCAGTTAATCAGGGCCGTCCCTGAGCTTGGTCAGCTGCAAAAGGGGCCTTCCCACCAAGGAGAACCTACAGCCTAGGACAGTGGAAGGCCAAGGCCACAGGAACCAAGTCCAATTCCATGGAACAGCAAATACTGCTGGGTTCTGTTTATTTCAGAGAGGAACACACGCAGAAGAATGGCTGAGTCGTACATCAAACGGCATTAAAAATCTCCTAATAAATTAACGAGTGGAAACGAACGGTCCCTCAGTTCATTAAATCACGTTAATTTTATTTCCATTATGATAATGCGGCCTTCATGAGTTGAGATTACTAAACCAATATTTATTTTTGAAAATCTCACTTTAATTGGATTCCTGATGTGATAAGCTTGAACCAAATTCTCTCGGTTTCAACTTTTTGAATTTCTCAGCAGAACTAAATCAATTGCTGTATTCCTAGTATTCAAACTGTCATTGAAAACTTTCTCTCCCAGCAAGGACTTTGAAAAATACTGGAAGTTGGTAGGTCAGTTGAGAAGCTCCAACTCAAAGGGATTTATACTTAGAAGCATTAACTCAGGCAAGACAACTTGGAAATCCTAAGCAACTCCAAGCATCCACTGGTTAGCGACCCTGCCACTTGTGTTCCAAGCTAATAGCCCTAAACTTCCTGCCCTCACGGGAACCTGAATTTCAAGTTTGTGATACTATACAACTTTTTTTTTTTTCATTTTGTGTTTTAACTTCAAAGAGAAAATGCTTTACAGCGGAGCCAACTACAACACCTGAGTGAGAGGTCCGGGTAACAGATTCACCAGCGTGTAGTTAGGGAAGCGGATGAAGACACCCCTCACTCCTGCACATCGCCACCCCAAGTGCCAGGAAGGCTCTCATCCTCACGTTGAGTGCCAGAAAGTTCTTTTGGATTCCAACTTTTGTTCCTTTCTTGGTTTTCTGCCACACATCGGCCTGCCTCTTCTCTCTACCGCCTCCCATGGTTAACTCTCCCTGTACTGATGCACAAAGCATGAGTCCTTTGCTGTACGTCTGGGCAAATCCATCTCGCACTCTGGATGGTGGGAGACGGTGCTCCCTGCCAAGGACAGGTGCCGGGCTGGGTCTCTGCAGCAGGTACCCAAGAACGACTGAGTTCACTCAACAACAGAGGATACAGATGGAAGGCTAAACACAGCACTCATGTGCATCAAGCTCCCTGGTTCACCAAACATTCACACAACATCCTGATAACACAGGTGTAGACACAAAGGTGCTAAAACAGGAAGTGAATTCTCATATCCACCCAGGCAGGAAAATGGCAGATACACCATCTGACTTCTGTGCTTCCCTCCATATTCCCCGGGGGCGGGGGGGGAGGGAAACAACCAAACAAAAAGCCTTTCCAACACAGTGAACATAAAAGTTTATGATATTTAAAAGATGCATTGGAGTCCTCCCTCCCCTAAAAATCACTTTCTGTTAAACCTCTTACGTCTTTTGTTGGCTGGTTAACAGAAAGAAATAGTAGTTAAAGATTCAAATAAAAGGATACTTAGTTCTCAGGAAAAAATGAGCTAAAAGATGGGTTTTGGTGTAGAACATTTTGAACTGTTTTTTTTTTTCAGAATGCCCCTGCCATTTATTTATTTTATTTATTTATTATTTTTCCTTTTTCAAGATCTGATTTGAAAGGCAGAGTGACAAGGCAGCTCTTGCAACTGCTGGCTTGCTCCTTACTTATGCTTGCAACAATCATTGCTGAGCCAGGCCAAGCCAGAAGGGGCCTGGAACTTTACCCAGACATCCCCTGTGAACAGCACAGGCCCAAGGCCTTGGGCCATCATCCACCACCTTGCCCGGGCACTTTAGTAGGAAATGGGATAGGCAAGTGGAACAGCCAGGACTCAAACCAGAATGCCAATATGGAATGCTGGTGTCACTAGCAGTGGCTTAACCCAATGCCCTACAACGCCAGTCCCCCAGAACATTCTGTGTACCCTGTAACGACCTGGCTTGTTCCTCCTCACAGGCAGGGACCTTCTCCTTAGCACAACATCTCCCCAGGTGCCTGTAATATTGACTCAGACATGGGAGGAGCCCTGTAGATATCCCTGAATCAACAAAACCCAACCCTGAAGCATCTGACGGGAACCAGGAGCACCAGGCTTTGTGCAAGATGCAGGGGCCCCAGCATTTAACTCCCGGGTGCCAGCAACAAGCTCCCCAGTTCCCAAGGACAAGTCCCTGTCTATCCTGCTTCCAGGTTCAGCCCCACCTGCAGCAGCTGCCCACGTTCCTGCAGGGCCCTCTCCTTCCCAAGACCCTCATCATCCCAGAATGTCACGCTCTGACTAGCGGCTACTATAGGCAAGAAGTGAAAGAAATGAAGACGTACAGGGGAGGAAAGGGAACCCTCCTGAGCCTTGGGCACTAGACTGCTCCAAAGCCTGAGAAAGGTGAGGATTTTTCTCCCGCAGGGTGAGTAAAGTCTGGGCACAGAGGTCAGGTGCAGAGAGGGAAGAGAGGGCTGTGTTCAGAGCCTGTGTTGGGCTCCACCCTCCCCCACTTGCCTCTAAAGTTGGTGCTGCAACACTAGAAAGCCCAAATCCCCTTCCAAACATAGTGCCTTCAGTTGGGCCCCAGCCCGCCCTGTCCCCGGCCACCAAAATGCAGGCCAAAGCACAGATCCCACTGGTGACGTGCTGTGTCTATCAGAAGAGCAGGCTGTTCAGTGTGCTGGGCTCCTTGTCATTGACATACCACCCCCGCCACCCCCTCAGTGCCAGTGCTTCTACTTCAGCTTATACGCCAGTGAGGAAGACACCTGAAGCTGGACTTGAGGTGAGGCATGATGTGCAGGGACCACATTTGGCCCTGTCCTTCCTGGGGAGTGGGTAAGTTGACTCAAGCTCCGGCAACTTCTGTTTCTGCATCCTGGGCATCCATGAGCTTGCTCATGCCAGCTCTCCTGATCAGCTCCCAGAGAGACACAAGCACATGGCCTCGTCCCTCAGGAACAGCTGCCAAGGCGCCCAGGGCTGTGCCTGTCACAATCCCCTGAGAACCCAGGCCCTAGGGTTCTCGGGCACCCTCAGGGCCCTGTCCCCTTACACAGTGGGAAAATCTTCTCCTTGGTCTCCTTCCCTAAGCCCCAGTTTCCAGTGGTGGTGTGGGAGATGGCAGAGGATGAATCAACAAATGATGCGGCAACAGTGCTGTGCACAGCCTAGCAGACACGCACGCAGCTCTCTCGAGCATGAGGGCCAGCTAGTTGCCCTCCCGGGGACATGGCCTTTGGTGTTCCGCTCATGACCAAAACAGCAGCAGCTGCTGCCAAGACAGACAAGGTGACCCGGAGGCGTGGGCACCAAATCCAGGGATGGAAATGCGTTTTGTCTGCATCTCCCCCAAGCAGGTGGGAAAAGATGCAAAATAAGACCTTCTTCTCCAGCCAGGGAGACACATTCTGGAGCTAATCAAGCCAGGAAAAATTGCTCTCCCACCCCTCCCCAGTAAGCCAGAGGATGGGGGAGGGGGGAAAAAGCATTGGCTGACCTCATTCAAGTAGCCAAAAGGGTCACCGGCCTCCTGCCACATCATGGAACTTTGGAAAAGGCAGGCCCTCACTGTCCCACCAACAAGGAAAATAAGGCCTGAAAAAAAGAGAACCCCCTTTCTGGTAGACACCCACCCCAGCTCACAGGACCCCAGCATTCCACTAGCAGCAAGTTTACAGCCTCCCAAGGAAGACCATGGTGGCACAGGTTGGCAGATACTGCAAGTTGATTTGGCCCAAGCCCTTTCCTCCCTGAGCAGGCCTGCTCAGCTCCTTAACGAGATCACCTCAAGCTCAGCTGCCTTCTGTATTTTCCAGGAGCGACTTTCTCTTTTGGAAGGTCCAATAAAACCAGACCGCGAGGGCTTTGTAAACTGTGCAACGTTTTCCACAGCTTTCCAATGCTTTCCCACTACCATCCCTCCCCCCCTGTATCCACGCATAATGCACGTGTCCTCAATACACCCAGGGAACACACAAGGTACACAGATGTGACAGGCTCCCTCCCTGGAAAGACAAGCAGGTTAGGACACCTGTCCTACCTTCAGAGTGCCCACCCAAGGACTAAAAAAAAAAAAAAATTGACACACCCGAAGAGATGGAACCAAGCCCCACGTTTCCAAGCGCTCTCAACCACACCACAGCACCTCCTGTGAAGCCCACGCTGGCTTCCCCACAGCTCATCTAGAGTTCTTCCTCTATACAAGCACACTCTCTGCTCCATCCAGCTCGTTAAAGAAGGAAAGAAAAAGAAACTCAGTATTTCTTAAGGCAGCCCTGCCACCATCTGCACCATTTATTTTGCAGGGAAGGCCTGCCCCCAGCTCACAGATGTTGCTTTGTGCCCTCCTGCCACAGCTGGCAGTCCTTGCACAGCTGCCCCAGCAGGTGGCCAAGGATGGAGTCCACTCCTGCCCAGAAGCGAGGCTGACAGTGCTAAGAGACCACTCCTCATTCCTCTGCAGCCTCGGATACCCCCAAAAGGCGCCCAATCGCGAGCGCACAAGTAAACATTATCCCTTGATTCAAAAGCTGACTTCAAAGAAGAGAAGTTAGAGACCCAGGCTCCCTCCCCCTCGGGGGGTTGGGAGGGAAGCACTCCGCTCACCGCTATTCCCAATTCCCCAGCAGGTACAGCTGAGCTCTAGAAGGCTCTGAGATATGCACAAGTCACTGACCCTACTGTATCAGCCATCTGTGAGCTCCCGCCAGACCCGGCCAGCCCGACGCGGGCATAAAGGAGGTTCCGACAGATGGCAAAGCGCTTTCAGAGTGCGGGCTCTATAGGAATGTGAGGGCGGCCGGGAGGCCCACTCTGGGGTGGGTTTTTTCTGAGACACTCCGGCCCCGCTCTGTTCCCGCGTTCACCTGCAATGTCTGGGGCTAGAAGAGGGACACCCACAGGGTGACGTATGGGCAGGAGGGAGCGGCGTGGGCGGGAGAAGGCCCCCCAACACACACACTCGTGTCCTGCCACTTGTATGTCCCGATTCCAAGTCACAGCACTGCGCAGCAACTGAAGTGAAGTGCGTGCGTGCAAAGGGGATGGGGGTGGCGGGAGCCTGGCACCACCCGGTCTAAAAATACTCGATAAAAATGCTAATCCCGAAGGCAAAGAAAGAACCAAGAAGGAATCTGTCCATCACGAGCAGCTTCGGCTGCGCACCCACCACCCCAGCTGTACCGACTGCATTCCAGCAGAGGCGGAAAGACTCGGGGAGGAGAGCTGGGGGGGGGGGGGGGCGGGAAGGGGAGAGGACCGGATCGCAGCGAAGAATGGCAGCGACACCTCGGCTGGCGAGCGCGGGCCGCGGGGGCGGGAGGCGCTGGCGGGGGAGGGGCTCCGGCCGGCGGAGCCGAACAAAGCCTCAACTTCTACTCCGCAGCTCCCGGAGGTGGGGGGCCGATCCCAGCAGCACCCTCTCCCTGTCCCCCCAACTCTTTCCGGGAGGTGGAAAACGAAGGTGCGGTCTGGAAGCGAAGTGTGCCGCGTGGAAGCCTTGCGCTCCCAGAAAAGGTTTTGTTTGGGGTCCTCCTCCGCACCTCCACCTCTTTTCCTTTCCCGGGCGTGCTCGCGATCCCCACCCGCGATCCCCGGGTCGCCAACCCTGCTTGGGTCGCCACGGCCGCGCCAGGGGGGCCTGGGCCCGACGCGCCCCCTTGGACCCCCACCTGGGGATGGTGATGCACTTGGTGTTGACGTTCTGCGTGGTGATGGCCTTCTCCAGCTCGTCTAGTTGCCCCGTCTTCTTCAGCTTCTTGACCAAGCTCTTGACCGCCTTCTCGCACCACTTCTCCTCCTGCCCATTCTGTTCGCCCTTCTTCCAGCCCAGTAGACGTTTTACGATCGGCGGGGTGAAAGGCAGGATGGACGACATGGCTGGGGAGGGTACGCGGGCGGCGAGGAGGCGCCCCCCCGGGGGGGCAAGACTCGGCGGGACACCGGGGGCGCAAAGCCGGGAGCTCGAGCGGAGCCGGCTGCGGCCGCCCCAAACTTTGCCTCAACTCCGGGCCAACTTGCCCCCGGGCGCCGGGCGCCAGGCCGCGGCGCTGCAGCCTGCGGGCTGGACGCGCGGCCTCTGCGCGCTGAGCGGCTCTCACGGACTGGAGTAGGGCGATCCGGCGGACGAGCTAGGCGGGCGGCAGTGGCGCTGGATCGGGGAAGGCCCCGGGCGTGGGGTGGAGGCGGAGGCCGCGAGGCTCGCAGTGGCAACAGAAAGTTTGGGTTTCCGCACGGGGTAGCTGTTTGGGTGCCGCCTCCGGGAAGGAAAGTCCAACCCCCAGCCAAACTTTGCTTGCCTCACTCGCTTTGATGCGCAGATCCCTCCGCCTCTACGGCCTCGCCTCCCCGACTCCCCCTTCTGCTCCTTCTCCTCCTCCTCCTTCTCCCGGCGCGCTCGCTCCCTCGTTCGTTCGTTCGCTGGCTCGCTGGGCCGGCCCGGGGCGTGCGCCGCGCTCCCGCCCGCTCCCAGTCTATGTTTCATGCAAATCCCCGCGCAGCCGGCCTGCCAGGCTCTGTCACCGCCCCCTCGCCACCGGGGCTCCCCGCCTCCTCCCCCGCGCCCTGTCGCCTCCTCCCGCCCCGGGCGTGCTGCCCGCCCCTGCTCGGCTGAGAGCGCTCGGCCTCTCCCCCCACGTCCCAACCCACCCACCCACCCGCCCACCGCCCCGCACCAAGCGCTCCCACGTGGGCGGCCCGATGCGGCCACGGGCCTCGCGGGGCTGGAGCGCGCGGTACCCAGCTCTGGTCAGGCCCGAAGTGGGAACGGGCTGGAAGAGGAAGTCGAGGGGAACGACTGGCCACAGAGGCCACAGGCTCTGGAGGCCCCCACGAGCTCGGTTAGAGTCGCGGGTCGTACAGGGTTAAGGCTCAGAGCAAGACAGCTGCCGTCCGACCCTGGGCTGCCTGTACGGACCCAGGGCTGGAGGCCCACGAAGTTGGGAGCCTTGGCAGGCGCCGACGCCTCGGGGGCTGCTTTCGTTTTCTCGTCGGTGAGCTGGACTGTGTGCGGAGGAGGAGCAGCGAGAGGGGAAAGGGGGAGGGGGTCCCACACTCCGGTGACAACTGGACCGTGCTGAAGCAAGGAGCGTCCCTGGAGCCTCGTGAACCAAGTGCTTGGCAGAAAAGGGGGCGTCGGTAGACATCTGTTGAGACCGTGAAGGAATGAATGGGGGGGCGCTTTGGATGGAAAAGTTACGCTCCAGGGTGTTACCTAATCACAAAACGATGGGAAATTCGAAACCCAATAAATAGAAAAAGGGTTTTGTGTCTAAAGCAAAAGCCACCCCCCCCCCCCTTTCTTCCCCACCCCGCACACCCGCGGTGAGTACTTGGGCAGAATTTGTACTCCAAGAGCCTGGGCAGGAAGCCCGGAGACCACGCCCCCAACTTGAGTAGCGGGGGCGAGGGGGGGCCCCTATAGCTTTGCTCTCATCCTCCTCCCTCTCCCCAGTAGAACCCTCTGGAGTTACCCCAGGGCTTTCTCTGACCAGGGCCTCCCCCTTCAGGCTACCCTGGTGTCTAAGGTCTTTGTTTTTAACAGCAGGAAACCCCCAGTGGTGAGAAAGAAGTTATCTACAAACCCTCAAGCTGGTGGGAAGTGACAAAGCCCTGTGAGGTGTGGCCCAATCCACAAAGTCAGCCCCAGAGCTGCAGGGGCCCCTGCCTGGCCCCAAGTAGGGTCTGGATCCTGGGCTGCCTGCTTGGCTGCTGCTGCTGCTGTTGCTGCTGCTGCTGCTGCTGCTGCTGCTGCGAGCTAGATGCTCCTGGCCCTCTCCTCCTTCTGACTCCAGCCCTACGGGAACCTGCAGGAAGGAGACCTCCCTCCCCCAACCAAGCACCAGTCAGCTGGGGCTTACAAGCCTGTCTGTGCCTGCTCCTTCGTAACCCACAGGGACAGGACAAATGGCAGTGGGCACACATACACTGCCTTGTTTCTTTCCAGGTGGCCAACACTGCTGCCTGCCAAGTTGACCTTCACTGTGGCCCTGAGAGGGGGAGATGTGACCGAGCTGGGATTTGAGCTCAGTGCCCAGCAAAGGGTCTGTTTTGCCAACTTGCCATGGCGCCCAGCTGCCTCAGGGAGCTACAGCAGGCAGAATGACATCTTGGATGGGACTTTGCAAAAAAAAAAAAAAAAAAAAAAAAAAAAAATGAGAGTAAGAGAAGAAAAAGAAAGAAGAAGAAAAGAAAGAGAAATTCTGGACTTGGCACACTAGATGAAATGTTTGCTTCCTTGCAACCTGGAATTAGAAGTAGCTTCCCTCACAGCCTCAGGGCGGGGCCCCACTGCTAATGGTTGAACAGCAGTGGCCTTGAGAGACCTGAGCTGGACACACCTCGGTGGAGCACCTCCACCATGCAGCCCTCCCACCTGGCTCTGAGAACTCCAGGAGAAAAGATGAGGTTGCCTAACTTTGAGTTCCTTGTGCAGATGGGGCACCCAGGAGGAGGAAGGGGGGATGGCAGAAAGCAGCCTAACAGCCACCTGCCAGCCAGTGGAACGCTCCGTTGAACCTGAATTTCCAAACAAGCAAGTCCAGCTGTCAAGAGGCAGTCCAAAGAAAGTAAAGGGAACGCAGGCTGCATCTGCACGGGCCCTGGCTCTTTGACTCACCCTCATGGCATCCCCTGCTTTCTCTTAGACCAGTGCATCCTGGGAAAAAAAAAGCTGTATTTTTTTCTGATGCCATCCCCTGCATTGTACACAGAAAGGGTCATCTAGTGAAGGGGCCAACGTGGACTATGCAAGAGGTAGGTAGCCCAAGAGAGATTGGAGGATTCAGTGTAGTGAAAGGGCTGGTGTTGTGGCGTAGCGAGGTTAAGCTGCATCTTGAAACACCGCCATTCCATATGGGTGTCAGTTCGAGCCCCTGCTGCTCCATTTCCCATCCAGCTTCCTGCTGGTGGCCTGAAAAAGCAGGAGAGGATGGTTCAAGTGCTTGGGCCCCTGCCCCTACATGGGAGACCCAGGAATAACATCTTGTTCTTGGCTTCCTCCTGGCTCAGCCCCAGCCATTGCAGCCATCCAGGGAGTAGACCAGAAGATGGAAGATTGATTTCTCTCTCTCTCTCTCTCTCTCTCTCTCTCTCTCTCTCTCTCTCTCAATCTTATTATTTTAAAAAAAAATGCAGTGCGAAGGGCAAGGTCTGTTCACTTTTCCTGGAGAAGCAACGGCCGGCACTAAGTGTAATGCATGCTTGCTTTCCCAGGCTTCCTCCCCGTACTGGCCTGCAGGGACTAAAACAGTGCCCAACCCCATGCATGAGTCTATCAAGTGCTGTTTCTGGGCTGATTCTGCTTCCTCTGGCCTCAGTCCTTCTATAAGAAGAGCTGGGATAATTAAACCCAGGGTCAGCCTGCCCACAGGAAGGAGCAGCATGTGGAAGACCCCACCTGCCATCTGGACTTTGGATGGGGAGTGGGTGGGCAGTTCCAAATGGCTCCTGCTTCAGCTCTGCTGTCCTGGGGCCCGGCCAGGCCTGCTTGCACAGCAGTTATCCTTGGAAGAGAGGCCTTAGCTCGGGCAGTTCTGCATCATGGTGAGTGCAAAGTTCAGAGCAGGTGGCATGGGGTGGGGCGGGATGGGGCCCGGCTTCCTGTCAGGGACAAGCCTGTCAGGATTGGCCAGAGGGTTTTCCTGTACTCATGAGTGGCTCCCACGTGAAAGGCTGGGAAGGAACAACTCCTGATTTCCATTTGGACTCTTTTCTCATCCATTGAGCCACACATGGGATGTCTAGAAGGAGCACAGAGGTTGCTCTGTCTTCAGTGTCCACAGAAACCACCGTCTCTAGCGGGAAGTGGCTTGCACTGTACAGGGCAGGACCAGAACCTGCCTTCAAGTGCTTCTGCCAGAGAGAGATCCTCCGTCCACCATCAGGTGACAGGTGTAGCTTGGGATGCCCCTTGCACATGGGGGCTCTCCTGTAGCACCATACAGACCTGGGTTGGACTTCCAGCTCTGCTGCTGGGCAGGTGCCTGCACTTTTTTGTGAGTCTATTTCCTCATTCATACAATGGGCATGCTAATCAACCTGCTTCATAGGACTGCTGCCTGACAAACAAGCCGCATGGACAGCTTGACGACACAAGCCTACAGTGTTTTCTCAATGTACTGGATATGGTTGCTGCTCACCATAGAAACCAATGCACATGTGAGATACAAAAAGTTCTATGCACACTAAATAAACAGAGGAATGTTATGAACTATCCAGAAGGAACATAGGAAGTCACAGAGCAGGATGAATACATAATATCTACATTCCAAAATTACATACACACAAAACAGCTGTATGCATTTTGAAAGATGTCACGCAGACTAGAAGATACAGCTGAACTGCTGCACACATATTAGGATGACTATTGTTTAAAAAAGCGGGGGGACAAGTGTTGGAGAGAATGTGAAGATATTGGTACCCTCCCTCATGGGGCTGTCATGGAAGTACTCAGGACAAAGTCACTATTTGTGGTGCCAGCATCCCACATTGGAGTGTTGCTTTGAGTCTCAGCAGCTCCACTTCTGATTGGCAGTCCCCTGCTAATGTACCTGGGAAGGCAGCGGAGGATGGTCCAAATGCCTGGGCCCCTTCCACCCTGCCATCCAATCCTGGGTGGAGTTCCTGGCTCCTGGCCTAGTCCTATCCATTATGGCCATTTTGGAAGTAAACCAGTAGATGGAAGATTTCATTCTTACTTTCGCTGTCTTTCCCTTCTTCTCTGTCATTTTGCCTCTCAAATAAACATAAAATTTTTTGAAAATGAAAAAAAAAAAAAGAAATGTGTACCCATGCACCTTGCTGATCGGAATGTGAAATGGTGCTGCCATGATGGGATGGTGGTAGCTTCAGACCACAGCATAAACTTGCCATGAGGCCCAGTAGTTCCACTACTGAGTATGTGAAAGCAGCAACACAGAGAGCTGTTCCTTTATAGCAGCATTCTTCACAGTGGACACAGTCAGTGTGTGTTCCCATATGAATGGTCACGTACCATGTAGTTTACATACAATGTAGTAGCAGTCACGCTTCCGAAGGAGGACATTATGATACGTGATGTGGTGCGGGTGGACCTTGAGGGCCTTGGTCGTGGAGAAGGAACAAGTCCCAGAAGAACGGTGTGTGTGACTGCATGCACACAGTACCCAAAGCAGAGTCTCAGAATGTAAATGGTGTCTGCCTAGGAGGTTCGGGGAGAAAAATGAGGTATTATGGTTTCAGGATTGCAGAAGCCAGGAGCCAGAAGTTTCATCAAGGTCTCCCACGTAGGTACAGGAGCCCAAGAACTTGAGTTGACTTGTGCTCCGTTCCCAGGAACACTGGCAGGGAGCTGGATTGGAAGATGCAGTTGGGGCTCAAACTGGCAGAAGGAAGGGATGCTGAGACCACACGTGACAAGTGCCAGAGCACCATGTGTAATGCAGTGTTTTCAAGGTCGCTCCAGCATGGACCTCAATCCATCTGATTTCTGCTGCAGGCGGCCTTGACTGTGAATGCCATTGTCAACTGGAAAGAATCTATTACAATGGAAATATTTGACTTTTAGAGCAATAGCCTCCAAACAGAATTGCCTTTAAACTGGCGCCCCTCCTTCTAGTTGAATTGAGTGGCTTTGGGGAGGAACAGTTTTCCCTACTTCCCCTTGCCTCATCCCTTAGGAGTCTAGGTCAAGAATAGGGTGGTCTATGGTCTGCAGATGCTGTGGGCATGTTAGGTGAGGAAGACCCCAGACTGTGCGTGTTCCATTGAGGTTGGAGTCCACCCTTTCTCCTGTTGCTCACTGGCAGGTCCCTTGGGGGGAACAAAAGAGGCTGACACCTATAGCAGTGCAAGTCACCAGCATCCTCTGTTTGCTCCCTCCACATTCACCACACTGGGGAGACAGATAACTTTCACCCCTTGCTTGTCTTCTGTCTCTCTTTACCATTTACTTTGTAAAACAAACTAAGTTAGAACTCCTACCTAGAGCACTGAGCTTGAACCCACATACCAGATGCTCCCACCAGAACGTGTTTTCAGCAATCAGTTCGGTGACACTAGCCTCGTTCACGTGGTGCCACTCCCCTCACAACCTTGCTGCCTGAAAGCTCTTCTCATCTTGCAGAACGGAAGCTCTGCATTTGTCAAGTGCTGACCAAAACCCCTGGACTTTCCATCCCAGTACCTCCCAGAAGTGGAAGTGATGGGCTCATTTCACTTAGAATGCTCTCCACGTTTATCCATATTATAGTATATGTCAGAATGTTTTTCTCTCTCTCTTTTCATTTTATGTGAAAGTCAGAGAGAGAGAGAGAGAGAGAGAGAGAGAGAGAGAGAGAGAGAGAGATCAGTCTTCCACTTGCTTGTTCGTGCTTCCAAATGCCTGCGATAGCCAGGATTGGGCCAAGCCAAAGCCGAGGGTCTCCCACATGGCTGTCACCTGTTGCCTTCCAGGGTGCATGCAAGCCAGAAGCTGTACTAGAGGTAGAGCAGCTGGGATTTGAACCAGACAGTCTGATATGGGACGCAGACACCCAAGTGGCAACTGAGCCTCTAAGGCAGACACTCACCCCATTTTCCTTCCATTTTAATGCTGAACCATATTCTGTGTTTATACCAACCACATGCTTTTATCCATCTACCTGCCAATTGCTTCTAAAAGGGTTTTGACTTTATTTTATTTGTTTTTTTAAATATTCATTTATTTATTTGAAAGGCAAAATTACAGAGAGAGAGAGAGAGACAGAGAGAGAAAGAGAGATTTTCCATCTACTAGTTCACTCCCCAGAGAGCTACAACCGCCAAGGTTGGGCAGGCTGAATTTGGGAGCCAGGAGCTTCATCTAGTTCTTCCACATGGGTAGCAGGAGCCGAACACTTGGGTCATCTGTTGCAGCTTTTCCTAGGCCACTAGTGTGTGTGGGGGTGTGGATCATAAGTGGAACAACATGATCATGAACTGAATCCAATATTGGGATGCTGGGATCACAGATGGCAACTTTACATGCTACACAACAGCACAGGCCCGAAACATGTACTCTACATGTAAATATAAAGAACCAAGCTAAACCTTGGACCCAGGAAAATCCCAAGCCTGGGCTGGTGTTGCATTTGATGCTTGTTACTCCAGAAGATAAGAAAGGGAAAACATTGCAATACAAGACCTATATGAAGGCAAAGACCAAACATACAAAAGCAGAAAGAATTCACACAGCATGTCTGGCTTCATTTACTGAGGCTGCACTCAGTAGAAGAAGGGACTTGAACAAGAGGGACCCCGGAGGCAGGGGTAGACAAAGGCATGATGTAACCAATGCCCACTGATGCTCAACACCGAGGTCAATCCATTGTACCACAATGCCAGCTCCTACCAGAATTTCTTAAGCCATTTCCCACAACCAGACATGCAGATTGTTACCAATTCCTTGGGCATCATAAAAAGTGATGCTTTAACCATTTCATGTGTATGCATTTGTGTACATCCTGATTATTTTCTAAAGATACACCTGTCTTCTGTGTCACATAATACAATGTAATTAATGAAGTTAAATAATAAAAAAAAAAAAGAGAAAAAAAAAAAAAAGATACACCTGTCTTTCAGAAGGAGAACTGCCACTTTTGATGTCATCACCTGAAGACCACTGAAAAGAAAGCTGTGATCCCAGCTGAGTCTTGCCAGGACAGTGTCCCACATACACCTGACATGGATTTTTTTTTCTTCTCGGTGTCTCACTTGGTTATTGATGGCCCCGTGTGACATGTTTGTTTTGTTCTGGACCCAACAGACAAAAAGGAGTCTGTTGAAAGGCTCCTGGACCTGGAGCAGAGTGACCTCCCTGCAGGCAAGGGGGTAGCAGGAAAGACAGGGGACATATTTCAAGACCCCGTCCATCCTCCCATAGATACAGCTATCCAAGTACTTGCCTGTCTTCTTTTAACATCCTTTTTCTGGGGGAGCCTTACTAACTGCTCTCAATTCAGAGTGTCCAGCCCAGACTCTCCAAATCTCCTATCTCCTTCATCCCACTGGCACCTGGCTCTCCTTGTTGCTGTTCCAAGTTTGCCCCACACTTGGTGCTCAGTGTTGAACATGTCAGCCCACCCCAAGGACCTCACCACCACCCATAGTCACCCCAACCAGCACTCTAGGGTCTTCCTCTTTCCCACCCGCTACCCCCCACATGCCAGAGCTCCGAGACTCTACTGAATCTACCTCCCTGACTGCCAGCCTGCATCTTCATCCAGACCGTCCAATTATTAGCATCATTTCCTAATTGTCTCCATTCTCTCCTTGTTGCTGGGAGGAAGCGTTCTCAAGCCCAAGTCTCATTTGCATCTCTCCAGCTCTTAAAAAAAAATTACTTGCCGTGATTTGCCATTGTCTCCAGCAGTGCTGCCCATAGCAATATAATGAGAGTGACAGATGTGATTTCAATTTAATTTTTTGATGCCATGTGAAAAAAGAAACAGGTGATGTAATGTTAATAATACATTTGTGTTTAACTCTGTGTATATCCAGTCTATTGTCCTTTCAGCCAGCAATCAGGATAAAAATTATCTCTGTTTCATACAATTGATTGTGCTCAGTGTAGGCAATCTACAGACATTCCAACATGGACTGGCTGTGCTCCAAGTACTCCATGGCCACTTGGGCTGGCAGCTGCCCTGCTGGTGGCATGGATGCAAAGGATGGTGTTCCTGGTCCACACTCAGTAGAAGGCCCTGGCCTCATCTCTGCCACAGCTCTTGGCACGCCATAAATATTCCTGGTTCTTTCATCACCCTATACCATTGCTTGTGTCCCCCACCCCCACCCAGTCCCTGAGCCATTTGCACCTCTCTCACCCCCTCCTCCCACCTCTTGTTCTGCACCAGTATCACCACCTCCTCTGAGACTAGGATTTGGCATCACTGTCTTCTCTAACTCCCCACATGGGTCTGAGTCCCCTCCACCTGCCAGAACCCCTACCTCAATTAATACTCAAAACCCATGCATGTATGTGTTTGTTGACTTAACAGATCTGTTCCACTAGATTGGTTGTTTATAAGACAGACAAGGAAGGAGGCAGAAATCTTCCTTCTGCTGGTTCACTTCCCAGTGGCTACAAAATGCCAGGGCTGGGCCAGTCCAAAGCCAGGTCCCAAGAATTCCATCTGAGTCTCCCAAGGGCTTGGACCATCATCTGCTGTTTTCCTGGACACATTAGCAGTCAGCTGAAGCAGAAGCAGAATAACCAGGACTCCAACCAGAGCTCCTATGTGTTATGCCAGTGTCACAACACGCGCCCCCATTACACTACATTTTAAACACGTTAAGGCCAAGGATTTTGCCTTCCTTGCTTTAATATCCCTGGCACTTGTGCTAATGCTTATCAAGAGTGCTTATTGCATGTTTGGTGAATAAATGGGTTAACAATCAGGAAAATGAGGCCCTTGCCCACGTCCTGGCAACTACTATGTGGTCTCCTGGTTTACATTATAGGTTCTCCCTCAAGTGCCCATTCAGCCCCTGGGGGAGGGGGTGTCAGAAGGCCAAGTCTCAAGGGCACATATGGAAGTATTTATGCTGCTAAGAGCCATGTGACCTGGACCG
Organism: Ochotona princeps; assembly: GCF_030435755.1. NCBI lineage: Eukaryota > Metazoa > Chordata > Mammalia > Lagomorpha > Ochotonidae > Ochotona > Ochotona princeps. The sequence continues at coordinate 15,173,142 of NC_080837.1, forward strand.
CCACTTTGCCAGCTGTGGTATGGATTTGATTTTTGCTGTGCTGCATATGGCTATCTTCAGATAATTATCAGGAAGTGGCAGGGACCAAAGGAAATCCAGGGGCATAGTGCAGGCTGACCTCTAGCTCTGTCTGGGCTGCCCTCGCCCCCTGATGAGCAAGAGGCGGTCCGTCCTCCAGTGGGTAGCCAGAGGGCAGGCAGAGCCTGGTCGGAGGCAGGAGAAGGAGTACCCCGTCCATTAGCTGCTCTCAGCTTGGTTCAGTTTCCTGTACCATGAAGGGATTGGGTTGGTCTTGGTTATTCCAATTATGTGGCACAAGTGCCCTCCCTCACATTAACCACAACAGACATTGTGTATCAATTCCCTGGATCTTCCCTGCCTTGGATTCGTTTAAAATTTGTCCATGGATGGGGGGCAGGCACTGTGGCTCAACAGCCTAATCTTCCATCTGCAGGTTCTGGCATCCGTATGGGCGCTGATGCTAGTCCCAGCTGCTCCACCTCCCATCCAGTTTCCTGCTTGTGGCCTGGGGAAACAGTGGCCCAGGTCCTTGGACTTCACACCCAGATGGGAGATGCAGATGAAGCTCCTGGTTACTGACTTTGGATCACCTCAGCTTCTGCCATTGCAGCCATTTGGGAGTGGACTGGTTGATGAAAGATCTCTCTCTCTTTGTCTCTTTCTCCTTTTCTCTGTGAATCTGCCTTTCAAATTAAAATAAATAAATCTTCAAAAAAATTTTTTTTCACAGAGCTGTCATTCTTCTAGTTGAAGTTTCCAGAAGCTTCTAGCCATTTCAAACGCCATTGTTGGAGACACAGTCCTCTGGTCTTTGGAAATCCCTTAACTAGATGCAAATGATCACAGGAGAGGGATACTTCAAGTTCTTGCCCACTTCAACCAACAGCTAAGCCTTCAGGGTGGGATGCAGCCAAGACCACTCCAGATGCTTAGGAGGTAAGAGTGGACAAAAGGTGTTAGTAAAGAAGTCCAGCAGCTACCAAAGCCCCGGGACACATGTTGGGTCCACTGCCTGAGCATCCATCATGCTTACACATATTCAGGGTATTTGAGAAAAGAAATGCTTCTGGAGCTGGGCCTGGCCTCCTGCCCTTGGCCAGCATGAGCCCAGGATCTGGGATGTTGTGTGAGTTTTCCTCAACAGCTGGAGTAGATGGAGCAGAAACACCTATCCACTGAAAGGCCATATTGCCAAGTTTCCCAGACAGCACCTGCCGTGAGCAATCTCTCAATAAATACTTAGAGAAAGGAGTGAAAACCAAGCGTACATAAGTGAGTACTTTAAAAAGTTGCCAGAAAAGGGAATTACAAGACAGATGTGTGTGTGTGTGGGGGGTGCTGTTGGGTCTAGTGGTAAAGACATCACCTACATCTCCTATCAGGTGCCTGGTTTGAGTCCTGGCTCTAGTCCTGGGGCCAGCTTCCTCAGGAGATGCACCCTGGCAGGCTGCAGGGGATGATTCACACCCCAGGCCTCGGTCTGACACAGTCTCGGCCATTGCAGGTACTTGGGGAGTGAACTAGCGGGTGGAAGATTTTTTTCTTTCTGCCACCCTCTCTACATTTCAAATAAAATAAAATGAATACATACTTAAAAGTGATGTGTTTTATTCACTTCAAAGGGTAGGGAGGGAAAGAGATAAAGAGAGAGAATGCATGATCTTCCATGTCCTGGTTCACTTCCCAAAAGACCACAACAAACCATAGGCTGGAGCCAGGAGCTGCACCATGTGGGTGCAAGAGGCCCAAGGACTTGGGCCATTCTCTACTGCTTTCCCAGGCACATAAACAGGGAGCTGGTTGGGAAGTGGAGCAGACGGGACTCAAACCAACATCTATATGGGATGACAGCATCACAGGTGATAGTTTACCTACTGCTGTGTCACAATGCTGGCCTCAGGCAAAAGCTTTTTGTTGTTGTTGTTGTTTAAGATAAATTGGTGCAAGAGATTTGAAATCCATGCAAGGGGTCATCAAAATGTTTGTAAAGAAAGTAGACTAGGAAAATGCTTTCCTAGATCTCAAAAAATGTCTGTACCCAAATAAATCTACTTTTTATCTTTTAATTGCATTTCCCACAGACTTTTGAAAGTCACCCTATTCCTCCTTCCCACCCTGGATGAAGGAATGCTCAGGTGGAGCTGAGGTCTTAGCCAGCATGGGAATTATATTTTCACAGCTGTCCCTCTTCCCCTTGACCTCCCCTGATGGAGGTCCCGTTATCTTGACATAATTATGCACTCCTTCTCAAACTCAGAGCCCACTTTCTGTGGTTTGGCTGTGTGCTACACATTTGTTCAGTGTGTGTTGGCCGCTGTTTATATAATTTATAGAAATGCAAATATATGTTTAAGCAGATCTAAGCCAGTTCTAGGTAGGAATCTCATCCATCTTCTTGACATTGCAATAGGCAACTCTATAGTCCCTTGGCAGAACAGTGTCTTCTGTGAGGGGTCCCAGGCTTCCAGCCTTCTAGCCATTGTGGTTCCAGATGAGCAGCTGAGCCTACTGTGAGACCCTCTTCCCCATAAAGGGTCAGTTAGCACCAGGGGGCCAGGCCAGGAGTGGAAATTCCAAGCATATGCACTGTAGTTAGGAGAGGGGGCAGCACTCTGGAACAAAGGAAGCTTGCAGAGCTCACATGCATGCTCTCTCCCACTCTCACTCTCAGACTCTCTGCCTATACCTGGAACCAGTGTGGCCTAGATACAGCACTCCTCTGACCAATTCCATTTGGAAACGTGGGCTGAGCCCCCACCATGTGCAAGGCCCCCTGCCTGGACTGGTTGAGTGACCCAGAAAGCAGAAGGAAATAGAACAAGGAGGCCAATGGCAGAACCCCGCCTCTTCTTGCCCCACTCTTAGCCCAAGGGGAAAAGTTCAGCTTCCTTGCGTTCCTTCAGGATGTGGCAATCACATCCCTGGAAGGAACCTGTTTGGGCGTGGTGCACGTGGTGGGTAGCAGTTTTTCAGCATTAGGGCAGTTGCTGTTTGGCCCCGGGGCTCCTGGCAGGAGAGGGCTCAGGTCGTGGGAGGGACTTTGCTTCCAGAAATGAGCCTCTTGGAGTGAGTCCACTTAGCGAGCAAACCCAGGAAGGGCAGTGGCCCTTGTGGTGTGTCTGCAGCTGGGCCTGGGGGCTCCCTGAGGCCAGCAGCCACCTGTTCAGCACAGTATGTGCATGTGTGTGTGGCTGCTTGAAGGAAGACCCAAGCTCTTTAGGGACATCTGGGGGTTTTAACCCAGTTTTGTTTTTGTGGCTGTCCCTGGAGAGTGGAACATGAAGAACAGAGCTGAATCAGACAAGGACCCCAGGACCAGACCCGCACAGCGCAGCAACCACTGCCTGTCTGTCCCCAAGTTTGACACTGGCTGTGAGGAACAAGAAGGTTCCTGTGTCCCCACAGCCTGGGCATTGTGGTCCCACAGCAGCCAGTAGGGCCCACGTTCCTGGTAACAATGCCAACCCAACCCAGGGCATCCTGGCATCAGGTGTTTGGAGCCTCAATCTGCTGAGGTAGAAGGTTGGGGGGCTAAGGTTTTTTCTCCAGTGCTGCCAGGCATCTCAGGCAGAGACCAGCTGTAGGAGAGCCTCTGCTTACACAAGCCCACTTTCCATGACTTGTAACAGACTGCCCCAGGGTGCTGTGAAAATAGTCACAGGGCCTATCCCAGCAGCAGACCTTCCCCTGGACCGTGAGTGTTTCACACCTGAGATGTGCCCGTATCCAGGAGGTTGCACAATGGCGGGTCAGGAGCACCTGTGCTTAGCACCGTATCTCTTTCCCATCACACATGTCAACGTGGACAACAGTGACCACACAGATTACTTTCCGTGACATCTGACAGCTCCTAGGTGCCCTGACCTGACCCAAGACTTTCCAGGCATCGCTTCCTGCAATCTTTGCTAAAGGCCAAAGGCAAAAGCCGAGCTCCTTGCTCCCTGGAATGGCCTGGTCTACTCTCCATGAAATGGGTGTAGGCAGAGACAAGGAAGAGGCACCCTTTGCTCCTTGGGGTTCTCTCCAACCTCTAGGCACAGATGGTTCTCAGCTGATCGAGGGTACGTGGGTGCCTCAGAAAGTGCATGGCAAATAGAATCAAAAGGAATATTCAGGGATGGGCATTTCTGCTCGGAATGTCTGCATCTCACATTGAACTTCCTGGGTTCAAATCCTCCACTTGTAAGACAGCTTCCTGCTGATGTGCACCCCTGGGAGGCAGGGACTAACAGCTCAAGTGTATGGGACCCTGCCACCCCCGTGGGAGACTACTATTACGTTCCTAACCCCTGAGTGAGACCTGGCCCAGACCTGGGTGGCATTTGGGGATTGTCTGTCTTTGTCTCTCTAATTTTATTATTTTTCTTAAAGATAAGTTTATTTGGGAGCAAAAGTTTTGAAATGAAAACTAGATGAGGGGTCTTTAAAACATGCCTAAAAAAAAGACAAATTATGAAAATATTTCTAAGTGATTTGGCAGCAAAAGGAAATCATCTTTTTATTGCTTGTGTCCATGCATTTTATATGTTGAAGTGCCCTGGCAGGTCCAAGGGGGCAGAAGGCTTCCCCAGCTTTGAGGTGAGGTGTGAGGTGCCAGGGAAAGCAGCCGTGGGATCAGCCTGGCCTGGGTCTTCAATTCCATTTCTGCACTCGTCCTCAGCAGATTGAGACCCAGTGTGAAGGAATTTCCCCATCTCTGGGCTATGCTCTTGCACATAACTGACACATGAGTAATGTGGCCATGTTTGGGCAGAGTTTATTTAGATAAGGAAAACCACCGCAGGGCCTCATGGGAGAGGTTGGGCAGCACTCAGAGGCAAGGCTGCCTCTGGGGCTGCCCATGTGGCCAGGCCTTCAGGCTGCAGGGTGGGCACTGGGAGGGCTGCTGGGAAGGTCACCTGTTACCTTCCCTCTACCTGCCCCTGTACGAGCCTCAGCTCTAGCCCAACCTCCAGCCACCTCTGGGTCCTGCCACGGGGCAGGAAAGTGATGGAAGGAGTAGCAGATGGAGGGATGAAGAAACTGAGTATTGAGTGTAACTCTGGCATCGGAAGTCCCATGACCTTGGGTAAGGCATATCAACCCTCTGGGCTCTGGTCCCCATGCCCTTCCTTTGAAAATGGGTGGGTTGGGAAGATAATAATATTACTATCCAAATTATGAAGAGTAGAAGAGCTGTTTAAGGGAAATCCCGCTGCCAATTGCACAGGGCAACAGGCAAGTTCATGATTCATGACTATCCAGAGTCAAGCAGGCCGTGTCTTCCACCCCCATCCAGCAGGGGAATAGGCACCTGGTAGGATGAGCCAGTCATAGGGCCTGCAGCCTCCTCAGATGGAAAAACAGACTGGGCTAAGCGCAATGGCCTAGCTGCTAAAGTCCTCGTCTTGAACTCACCGGGATCCCATATGGATGCCAGTTCTAATCCTGGCAGCTCCACTTCCCATCCAGCTCCCTGCTTGTGGCCTGGGAAAGCAGTTGAGGACAGCCCAAAGCCTTGGGAACCTGCACCCACATGGGAAACCTGGAAGAGGTTCCTGGCTTCGGATCGGCACAGCACCGGCCGTTGCGGTCATTTGGGGAGTGAATCATTGAACAGATCTTTCTCTCTGTCTCTCCTCTTCTCTGTATATTTGACTTTGTAATAAAAACAAGTAAGTCTTAAAAACAAAAAAGAAAAACAGACCAAAACCGTGTATTGTAGAGAGTCACACAGACCCACAGTGAGAGCCTCAAGATCTCATAGGACTCAAAGTTTCTACAAGAGAACAGAAAGTCTCCCTGACTGTGGGGTGGTCAAGGATTGCTTAAATGGAGCACAAAAAAATTGACTGTGAAAATCCATTAATGGGATTTTATCAACATGAGGATCTCTGTGAAGAGACTTAAAAGGAACAGTGTTTTAAAAGAGAGACATACTTATGAAACATATGAAGGACAGCTTATAAAATGTTCGTGGAAATTGGGTTTTATGGAAGAAAACGATGGATTTTAACAAACTTTTGTACTAAAATAAATTTATGTCTCTTTTCAGAAATATCTTAAATTTTTTTCTTTTATCTTTTTCTTTGTTTTTCTTCCTCCGCTCTCTTCCTCTTTCCTTCTTTCTGTGAAAGTCAGAGTGACAAAGACAGTTCTTTCATCTACTGGTTCAAACCCTATGTGAACAGCCAGGGGTGGGCTGGGTTGAAGCCAAAAACTGAGACTCCGTCTTGGTCTCCACACTCAATGACGAAGACTCAAGTACTTAAGCTATAACCTGCCGCTCTCCCAGGCACATTAGCAGGAAATTGGATCAGAAGTGGAGTAGCCTGAACACAAACCAGGGACTTGGATGTGGGATGTGGGTTACCCAAGTGGTGTTTTAACTCACTGTACTACAACAGTCACTCCTGAACCTACCTTTTAGTTCCATTTCTTTCCACAAACTTTTTGAAGAATCCACCTACATTTAAGGCACCTAATCAATTTATGTAACATTGTTATAAATTAGCTGGAGGGGCTTTTTTAACCTAAAAAAACCTCAAATCTGAATGGCACTGCTGGTGGGAATGCAAATTGGAGCCGCCACTTTGAGAGACTGACAGCAGCTTTGACCAAATGTTTGAAATTGGCACCTAGAAAGCATACTCCTGGCTGTCTTCCCCCAGCAGGAATGAGTGATTCTGTCCATCAGGAGACACACACAGGATGCTTTTGTACGGGTAAATCACAAATACCTCAGTCAAGAAATCACCTAAATATCCCATGATACAGCCACACAAGGAAAAAAGGAGCTACTACTGCCTCATGTAACAACAGGATGATGACTCCCACAGGTGAAACCAGACAGACACAAAAGAGGATATACTGCATGATTCCAAGCCTAGCAAAGCCAAAAGCTGGCCAACTATTCTACATGATGAAGATCAGACCGGTGCTACATCGGGGGTGAACTTCACAAAGTTTCCTGGTGCTTCTGAGTAGGCTGCGTTTCTAGATCTAACTGGTACTTCTGTCAGTGTATTCACATACACCTGTCATCAGGCTGAATACTAAAGATTTATGCACCTGTTGTAAGTGATCCTCTGAAGAGCTACAAAGGAAAATGAATGAAGGTAACTGAGCTGAGGTAAATCCCATAGCTAGGAGTGGGGAAGAGAGAGACCACTTCGGATGAGGCTGATGTAATGCTTCATGGAGCAGGTAGGCCTTCAAGTGAACCACAAGGAACACAGACTGGAATGTGGGTGCCATTGCAGGACTGGGCACAGGTGAGTCTAGGGGACAAAACTGTGGCTGGAGCAGAGGTCAGGTGAGGGGAGCAGAGAAGCAAAGGTGCTGATAGGGAAACGTTGGCCTTGGGTACAGGAGCCTTGGGTTCAAGTTCCAACTCTACTACCAACGATCCCTGGAACTAGCCATGTAACCTGGCTGAGTCCGTGTTTCTTTTTATAAAGTGGAAATTACTCTGAAATAAAAGCACCTGCACGGCTGAGTTCAGTGGCTAGCATGTGGGTACAGTGTACAAGAAGCACAAATGTCCAGGGTGAAAATGGCTTTGAGAGGACTTTTCTCCTAAGATGCTCTCACAGGTATTCATCCCAGGTGACACGTAACTGGATCAACTGTTTCCTTCTTGTAGTGAGATTCCCAAGACAAACTACTCACAAAGGAAGGGTTTGTGTTGGCTCACAGCATGGGAGGTTCCCAGGCCAAGACAGGGCATGACCGCATGTGGGTTAGCTCTGGTGACAGCTCTCTTGCTGGCAGAGTCCTGAGGCAGCACAGAACCAGATAGGGGACACACGTGTTGTAGCTGAGTCCTTGTGGTCTCTAAAACCACCAGGATCTAATCAGGGAAGGAGGCTCCACCCCAACAAGCCAATCCAATCAACCTCCCAGAGACCCCATTTCCAAAACACCAGAATTAGATTGAATTTCCACTCTTTTCTAGCAGCACTCACACTAAGGTTGGGGGCAGGGAGCAGATCTTGAACACGTGGGCCTCTGGAGGACCTCCGGCATCCAAACTGATATTCAAGCCCTAGCATACCCTCAAAGGCCTGGAAGGATGCCAGAGCTGCCAACAACCCTCATATCCAAAAGTAAGCACCTGAGCCATCTGTATGGGACACCCTGAAACTGAAACATACTTCAGGGTATTCAAGATTTGAATGGCAGGATTTAAAGATGTGTCATATGTTCCTGTGCACCCAAGAGAAGGGAGAGATACTGCAAGGGGGTACTTGAAAAACTTGACAGCTGACCCCAGAGTGGGGAGGAAACAGGAAAAAAACGAAGAGTAAACTGAAGGGGACAGGGAAGAAAAAGGGACTGTTGGCTCCGTGTGTGCAACATTCTTCAGGAGCCATGGGATGGTTCTATGCATGGAGCGCCTGGTCCATAGCAGGCACACATGTCATTTTCCTTGATCATGGGATAAGCTGCTGACCAGGGCATCCTGGCCATCCTGCCTTTGTGCCAAGCCCTAGAATGAACTCCCACTTCCAGAAAGGCCTTGCTGAGGCTGGAGGTTGATAGGAAACAAAGTACAAATACTGCTTGGGTCTTGGAATTGACACCTGCCCCTCTGCCATCTGCCTAACATTCCTGCCCCAAATTCCAGCTGGATCTTGGGGGAAGCAGCTGCCCTGTGAAGGCGCCGGGACTGACAGGGAACTGATAGAACTCTCTCAACTTCCCAACTGCTGTCGCCAGCCAGGAGCAAGCTTGGTTGCTCTGTGTACAGCAGGCAGCAGCTGGGACTCCTGGAGAGTCTGGCCAAGGCCCTTATGGGCTGCTGAGTCGGGCTCATGCCTGCCCCAGGAGAGTGAATCGACCGCATTGCCTGAGATATGGGGGCCACAGGGTGTCTTCAGGCTCAGTAAAGGGGACAGGATGGCAGAGGGGCGAGGCGAAGAGCAGCCATTCTTTGTTCTTTTTAAAATTTTTCTTTTTGGTGATGCTTACACTGTTGATCAGGGTGGGAAAGATTGAGGGTCAAGGAAAAGTAAGTGTGATCATCATTTACAAACTCTATTTCTTCTTCCCGTATCTGGGGGGAAGGGGAGATAAGGGGAGAACTCATACCCAGCTTCCTAACTGCCCCAGTGCCTAAGGATGGAGAATGGTCACCCAAAATCAAACCAGGGTATCAATGTGACACATGCTCAGAGGGTTCTGCCCGAATGGCTTTGATTAGCTCTGAAACACTGTCAATCTTGCCAATTGAAGGATGAGGGAACCCATCCAAGGTCCATTGGCTAACACAGTAGACCTTAGAGTTTCCATTTGCCCCGATTTTTTCTGTCATCATTTGGCTGGGGTAGTTGTTCAATTTTCTCAATTCTCCTTCCTCTGCTATGGTATTGGATGTCCTCTGCAGGCTCCAAAGGACTGCCATATCCTCCATGTGTATCTGGGCCTGCCGACCATTGCTCTGTCGTTTCCACTGAGGAGAATGAGTTTTTGCAGGCAGAACCAAGGACCTAGGTCAGGTGACCTGGGCCCATCAGATCGCTGATCCCAGGGCTCATGGACCCAGCACCTACTACACTCAGACTGGCATGGCTTACCTCATCTCAACATCCACCAGTGGGTGCTTCAACCTGGCTCTGTCCAGCCTGCCCCCAGTTCCTACTCCTGCTGGGAGTGTTACAGCCTAGTTCAGTCCAGCTAGCCCTCAGTCACAACCCTTATGTGGACTGGCTGGTGTTGTGGTCTGATCTAGCCTTTTCTGCATCTCATCCTGGTTATCAGATCTGCTAATGGATGTTATGAACTGGTCCAGCCTGGTCTGCTCCCAGACATGACCCACAGGTATAATGGTAGGTACTGTAACCTGGCATGGTCTGGGCTGCTCCTTGACTTGGTTCTTGCACTCACCTGCAGGGAGTACATCCCTGCGGGAGTTTCCCAAGCTCCTCTATCTCCTCCCAGTGGCAGATCTCATGCCCACCGGTGGGTCCTTGGCCCTGCCTGACTTGGTCAACCTCTTGTCCTGGCAGGAACAGCATCCTTTCCCAACTGGCCCACACCCTTTCCGGTTCTTACTGTTGAGTGAGAGCTATGTCTGGTCCACTCCCAGACATAGCTCTCACGTGGCTCAGTGGAAGATAAGACCTAGCCCAGCCCGTCCTACACCCACCTTGGCTCTCATGAGTAGGTGCTGGAGTCTAGCCAAGTCTAGTGTTCCCCAGACCCAGTTACATCCATGCCAAGGGAGACTGCAGCCATGCCCAGCCTAGTCTGCTGCTCCCATTCCGGCTCTTGCATTCACCGGTGGGAACCCCAACCCATCCAGGGCATCCCCTTAGCTCCCCAACCAGGCCTGTTCCCGCCACAGATCTGTACATGCTAGCAGGGATTGCAGTTTCACATTTCAAATAACTAAATGTTTTTTAAAGAATAGTGACCTCTTGTATTATATGTCCAGTGGCAGTGGAGGTAACCACAGATCAGGTAACTTGGTGGCGTGCTCTGGGCCCACATACCAACCCCCAACATATTTTGCCCCCAGATCTGATTATTCCACATGCTGATCATTGCCATGGCCTAGCCCAACATTACCCGCCCCCTGTTCTGACTCTCACTGGCGAGTACTGTGATCTAGCCCTGCCAGGAAGGCCCCATCCTAGCTTTAATGTGTGCCAGTGAGTGGTATTCAGTGATGGTCGCTGCTGACTACCCCAGCTCAGGTCTTCCATGTGTGCTGGTGCTTCGCTCTGACCCTTAAGGATCTTCCCGTTCCTGCTGTCAAACCTGTTGATCCTAGCCTCCTTGCTTACATGCAAGTACAGTGGCCTTGTCTATGGAAGTCTCTCAGCAATCATTCCTCACCTAGACATGGACCCGCAGGTCCCCACTCACCTCCATCTGTGCCATCCCCCCACCATCTCCGTGTAAGCCCACACCGCCTAGTGCCCAGGGCGCGCCACCAAGTGGCCTAATCTGTGGTCACCTCCACTGCCACTGGACACGCGAGCGCAACAGGTCACTATTCTTTAAAAAACGTTTACTTATTTGAAATGTGAAGCAACAGAAAGAAAGGGAAAAGACAAAGAGAGAAAAAAATCTTCCATCCTCTGGTTCTTTCACAAAATGGGAATCACTCTGAAACAGAAGCACCTGTGCTGCTGAGTCCAGTGTTAGCATGTGGGTACACAACAGCCACATCAGGGCTGGCCTGAAGCCAGGAGCCAGAAGCCAGGAATTCCATCTCAGTTCTCCACATGGGTCATAGGGACTCAAGCAGTTGGGCCATCTTTGGTTGCCTTGGCAGGTCATTAGCAGGAAGCTGGATCAGAAGCTAAGTAGCTGAGTAGCTGAGACCTAACCAAGGCTAGGCCTTCTTGGCACTCCAGTGCTGGCCCTACCTGCACATCGTTAGCACTAAGTGAATATCAGCCCCGGTGCTAGACCCTTGACACAAGCTGTCTGATTGGTCCTCCTGAGAAGAATCCTGTGATATGGATGCTTTCAGTCCCATTTCACAGATGAGAGGGTTGTGCAGGCCCAGCAGTTTCTAAGGCTTTTTCTTTCTGGCAATAACTGAGCAGAGTGCTAAGGAACAAAGCCTGGGCCAGCTGTATCAGTTCCACCATGTAGGAGAACGACTTCACCTCTGCCAAGCTCGAAGCTTGGCTTCTTCACCTGTGTTACAGCTCTGCGCAGATGACATCCTCCCGAAGGAACTTCTCCATCCACAGCTCTGCTTACAGCTCCGTGCTCAGAACTGTTCCATCTGATCCCCTTAGTACCTCCTCGTGGGGAGATGGGACAGAAACAAGGGTCACTCCATGTGCTCCAACACCTAGGACACTGAAGTCAAAGATTGGATGCTATTCAAGGTCACCCCTCTAAGGGCACCTCACGTACATCTGTGTCTCTGAGGAACACTCCACGCCCAGGACTGGAGGCACTCATAATTGTTGGGTTTCTGAGCAGGTGCGCCAGCACCCTCTCCTCTCCCAGCACACATCCAGGGGACGCTGAGGACCAAAGACTGTGGCTTCCTTGTGTTGGGCACCCAGAGCACCAGTGAGCAGGGGTGGCAGGAAGCGGTGGCAGAAGGCTTTGGCGGCGGCAAGTCCTTTCCCCTCCCCGGGCCCCAGTGGGCCAACTCCTCGACTCCCAGCCATGCAAGGTTCAGGCCGATCCTCGACAGGCCTTCCCAGCACGATCCCTGACACCTGCTATACATGTGCACCTTACCACTGGCACTCTGCCCACTCCCCCAGCACTCTGCCCACTCCCTTAGGACCCCTGTTTCCAGCTCCGGTGGGAACCAGTGAGCATTTGCTGGCTGGATTCCGGGAACCACAGCCAATGAACACATTGACAGAGGCATCGTGGCTTGCTGCAAGCAGAAGTCACCGATTGCATTGAGGACAAGCATCAGAGCTAGATAGGGTGCCCACTGGGGGAGCAAATCGGCCAGTTTAACTTCAGCATCTTTGGCTGCCAGCAGAACGCCTGCAGGGCTGCGTGACTAAGGCAAATGACTATTACATAACTGATATTTTTGCTTCGTGCCCCTTCTCTCCAGAAAGGGAAACTGTTCAATTTCATTTTCGTTCAAAGTGAAAAAGAGAGTAAGGAAATGTTTCTGAACTTGCATGAACCATAAGAGAGGACCCCCTACTATTCATAAATGGATGTAAGACTACTTTCCTAAGTAAGGCAAAGGGCTGTTCCTGGCTTTCTATGGTGATCTCCAAGAGCCATGCTTGCAGATTATTATTTTTTGATGTTTACTTACTTGAAAGGCAGAGTTACAAAGGGGGTGGAGAGAGAGAGAAAGAGAGAATTTCATCTACTGATTTACTCCCCAAATGATGGCAATGCTGGAAGCCAGGCGGTAGGGGCTTCCTCTGGGACTCCCACGTGGTAAAGGAGTCCCAGGACTTGGACCTTCCTCTGCTGCTTTCTCAGGTGCATTAGCAAGGAGGTGGATCAGAAGCAGAACAGCCAGGATCTGGTATATCAATGTGTATATATATATACACATACACTGTGTGTGTGCATACACACACACACACACACACACACACACACACACACACTGATTTCACAACCTGGGAAGACTTAATTTACAGGGGAGAGAGAAATCTTCCATCTGTTGGTTCACTTTGCAAAAGCCCACAATAGCCAGAAGCTGGGCCAGGCCAAAGTCAGAACCCCGGGCCCGGCGGCGTGGCCTAGTGGCTAAAGTCCTCACCTTGAAAGTGCCTGGATCCCATGGCGCCAGTTCTAGTCCCGGCAGCCCCACTTCCCATCCAGCTCCCTGCTTGTGGCCTGGGAAAGCAGTCGAGGATGGCCCAAAGCCTTGGGACCCTGCACCCGCGTGGGAGACCTGGAGGAAATTCCTGGATCCTGGCTTTGGATCAGTGCAGCACCGGCCGTTGCGGCTCACTTGGGGAGTGAATCATCGGACGGAAAATCTTCCTCTCTGTCTCTCCTCCTCTGTGTATATCTGGCTATAATGAAATGAATAAATCTTTAAAAAAAAAAAGATTCATTTTTGGGCCCAGCGCAATAGCCTAGTGACTAGAGTCCTTGTCTTGCATGCCCGGGATCCCATATGGGCACCACTTCTAACCCTGATGGCCCTGCTTCCCATCCAGCTCCCTGTTTGTGGCCTGGGAAGGCAGTTGAGGATGGCCCAGAGCCTTGGGACCCTGCACTCACTTGGCAGACCTGGAAGAGGCTCCTGGCTCCAGGCTTCAGATCAGCACTGCTCTGGCCATTGTTGCCACTTGGGGAGGGAATCATCAGATGGAGGATCTTCCTCTCCGCCTCTCCTTCTCTCTGTATATGACTTTCTAGTAAAAATAAATAAATCTTTTTATAAATTTATTTTATTTTTTGTTTGAAAGGTAGAGTTACAGAGAGAAGGAGAGACATTTTCTGTTTACTGGTCCACACCTCATGTGGCTGTAACAGCTGGAGCTGGACTGGTCCAGAGTTAGGAGCCAGGAGCTCTTTCCAGATCTCCTACTTGGGTACAGGGACCCAAGAATCTAAGGGATCCTCCATGGCTTTCCAAGCTATAAACAGGGAGCTTGATTACAAGTAGAACTGCTGGGGGCACGAACTCATGCCCATATAGAATGCTACTGCTGCTGGCAGAACCTTTGCTTACTATATTGCAACGCTAGCCTATAAAGGATATTTCTGATTCTGGGATTATCAGAAGCACTGTGGGCTGGGCCTTGAGAATCATTTAGGATTCTGGCAGGTGAGGTAAGTAGAAGATGCTCCCAGGGTCTCTGTAGGAATGGCTGGTGCAGGAGGTGGGGTGGGTGGAGGACAGCTTTTTGTGACTCTTCAGGTTAAGCCCATGCCAGCATCCCATATCAAAGTGGTGGTCCAAGGAAATCAGCTTTTTAAGCATGGAAGAAACAAAAGAGTCAAACGTTACAGCTGTCTAGGAGCTGCCCACCCCTTCCCAGGGCTGGCCTCCACACTGAGCCCTGCTTCCTGCTGGTACCCATGTGCAGGGATCACTGACAGTACACAGCGAGGCCAAGTGTGGGGTCGGAGAGCCCACATCTGGGAAGCAGCCACCTGCTGTTCAAGACGACTGCGGACATGCTAGATGAATCAGTCTACAGTTTCCTTGGGCAGGAAAGCATTGAGGTGTGCTCCAGCCGTCTCTTCCGGCTTACACTCCAACCCACCCTGGGCCATCTCGCCTCCATACCCCCAAGCCCAGTCTCCAGGGCTCATGCCTGAGAAGAATCACTTACACTAGAATCCTTGACTCAGTCTGTGTCACTTTCTGGGGGAACCCAAGCTGAGCCCATGAATGAATTCTTCTTTAGCTGACTGGGCAAGTCGAGGCTCAGAGAGGTGATGACGGCAGTTCGGTTCGTGGTCACCTAGCAGCTGCCGGAATCAGGTAAGGGCTCAGTGCTTCCTCCATGAGCGGCCTGGCCCAGGGGATAAATGATGAGGGTCCAAGACTCCCAGATGTGGCATTGATAATCCAAGAAAGCTGTGCTTTGGTTTCTGCAGTAATCTGACTTCAGCAAAGCAGCCTTGGGTTGCACCTGCTGAGGCTGGAAGGGCAAGTTTGCAACAGGAAGCCCTTAAGGGAGGAGGAAGGAGCTAACAATGCTCCCCATGCCCAGGGTCTAAGGGACAGCGCCTGGCTGTCCCTTTCTCAGGGAAAGACACAAAGCACTCAAGGACTCAGGGAGAGCAGTCAGCTGTGGGTGAAAGGAAAGGAATCCCAGGGAACACGCAGGAGGTACTAAGACATTTTCTGTCTCTTTAAATAAGGCAGCGTGATATCTGGGCCCACAAACAGAATACAGGTGGTGTGTGTTCAGCAGAAAGAAACAACTCCACTCCCGTAAAGAAAGCAGGGTGATCCCCTGGCTCTCTCAAGTTGCAGGAAACCAAAGACAAGACACTCGCAATAGACACATCTGTGATGCGCTGACGCTTCCTAATGCAGCTGTAGGTTAGAGGAGCTGACCCAGCAGTGGACAACAGACTGCTGTGGCATGTGGAAGACCTGATGAGCAAGTCTGCCTAGCCCCGCCCTTCTCCCGCCTCCCCTCAGTGAGTGAGAAGAGAGCTCATCGCAAGGGCATCGCTCCATTCTGCCACTCAATCAGAAAGTTCCACGTCCTCACCAGCCGGTTGAATAAACGTGTTATATGCAGTGACCCATGATGTGAGCGTGGGGGCAGGGCGGGGGAGTGTCACAGCAGCCTGAGGAGAATTAGAAGGAGTGGTTGGGAAGGAGGGACTTGGGTGAAGCAAAGGTGTATCTGACAGGGAGTTGTGGGAAACCAGAGAGCTAATTTGGGGCTCCATGGGGAGGACTGACCAGTTGCGAAATGGAGTCTCCGCTTTTCAGGAAAAGCAACAGGAGTAATGGAATGTTCAGGATCACGCTGGAGCAGCAGAACGGAGCTCAAGATGCCTACTCATGTCTTAGCCCAAAGGACAGGACTCGACAGCCCTGATATGAGTGGTAGTCATGGTGTGGAAGCAGTGCTCTGTGAGGTCCACCCTACCACAGGCTGCTTTCTAAGGTTGGTAGAGGGAAAGAGAGAGGTGGCTGGCTGAAGATCTCACATTATAAAGTGGAAGATGGGGGCCAACACTGTGGTGCCTGCATTGCTAGCATTCTATGTGGGTGTAGGTTCAAATCCTGGCTGCTCCTCTTTGGGTCCAGCTCTCTACAAATGCACCTCAGGAAACAGCAGGCAATGGTCCAGGTGCCTGGGGACCCTGCATCCATGTGGGAGACCCAGAAGAAGCTCTCAGATCCTGGCTTCGGCCTGGCCAAGCCCCAGCTGTTGTGGCCATTTGGGGAGTGGACTCTCTCTCTCTCTCTCTCTCTCTCTCTCTCTCTTGCCCCTTCCTCTCTCTCTGCCTTTAAATAAATAAACACATAAATGAGCAAATAAACACATCTCTTCAAAATAAAGTGAGAGACGGGCTTCCCAGTTGGAGGACACCTTCTCTAGCTGGGAATGGGAGCTTGGCTGCTGCCCACAGCTGGTGCGGAGTGGGGAAATTCAGCAGCCCTGCATGGGAGTGGGTGCTGTTGGTGGCAAGTACCCTGACTTGTGCCGTGATGTGCTGGTCCAAAGGCCTCTCCACAAGAGCACGCACTCCCACCAGGGCTCAGCAGCCCCGGCTCACCCAACTTTTTCTCCTTCCACTCCTTTGAAATAGGCCTTGGCACAGGAGTGTTCTAGTGGATAATCTATTTAACAGGGAGCTCAGGGAATGGGGTGGTGCCAGGTCAGACTCAGTTTTTTTTCTGCCCTTTTTGTGGTTGTTGTGATGAAAAAACAGTGGAGTCCATTTTTTCTGCCCTGTGACGGTGACGCAACGGATCCTTGCGGTAAGCGTTCTGACAGGCCATAGAGAAATGCCAAGGTTATCAGAAGCTACAGTCAAGACTGGGAAATGACACAGAAAAGGAGGACATGAGCCGGCTGCCATGGAGAACAGGACGTCGGCCACCCTGGGTCCCTGGGCAGCTGCTGTCATGTCCCACGTTCCCCTTCCACTGACTTCCTGAACCACATAAGAAGCAGGGTCCGTCTTTTTTTTTTTTTTTCTTGTTTAATCTTCCCTGGGTTCTCACAAGGAACAGACAGATGTTGAGGGGGCATAGTAGTCTGATAAGGAGACTTGTCTTTTTTTCTTGATTTTTATTTTATTGAAAGGGCAAAATGGCAGAAAGAGAGAGAGAGAGAGAGAGGAATCATATATCCACTAGCTCATGCCCTGAATGATTGCAATGATCAGAGCTGGGCTGGTCCAGAGCGAGGAGTTTCCTCTGAGTCTCCCATGTGGATTCAGGGGCCCAAGCACTTTGGTCATCTTCTGCTGCTTTCCCAGGCTGTTAGCAGGGAGTTGGACAGGAGGAGGAGCAGCCAGCATTCAAACTGATGCCCATATGGGATACCAGCACCACAGGCGGCAGCTTAATTTGCTAAACCACAGCCCCCAAGGAGACTTGTTTGAAACGGCAACCTGCAAGGGTCAAACCTGACATCAGCAAGGACACCAGCACGGGACTAGAAGAGGTCCTTGCTTGTCTAAATGCTGTTGCCCATCTGTGCTGTGGGCTTGGGCAAGTAGCTTCCCTTCCTGGGGCTCCTTACAGGGTTCTGTAGATGGAGAGGCCTTCCTGCCACTGGAAAATGGGGAATATCACCCTCCCACACACATCCTCTTTTCAGGCTCACCTCCAGGAGGCGGAGGGCGATGACCACTCTAAGATGACTGGAAAGAGCTGGCAAGTGGCCAAGGCCTGTGTAAGGGGGACTGCTCAGTCTCCCAGAGCAGCTTCTCACAGCAGTGGGAGCTTCCTGATGCAAACCAGATGTTGGCACAAGCAAGCCTGAGGTCTCCCAGCCTGGGGAGCCCTGCAGCTGGTGGGGGTGTGCAGTGGGCGCCTGGCGCAAGTGAGGTAGGCCACCGGGCCCTACAAGGTCACCCATATACCTGGCCACACCCAGTCCTGCCCTGCCCATGTCCTGCTGAGCTAAAGGCAGACTCTGCATCCTGGCTAACATTAGTCCTCACCCCCTGCCCTGGGGAGAAACTGAGCTACCTCCTTGAGAGGTAGAGTTCAGGAACAGCCTTGAAGTTCCTCAGCCCTGAGGCAGTCACACTGCGCCCCAGCCATCCCCAAAGTGGGTACCCAGAAGGCTCTGACCTGTGTGCTGCTGGGGAGGCTCAGGTGGAGGCAAGCCCACTTGTGACCCTAACAATGCTCCCACTACCAGGGTCTAAGGGACAGTGCCTGGCTCTAGTGGGGACCTTCCCCAAGGCTAGGTGCAGCTGGAGCTGCCCTGCTTTTCCAGTTTGCAGCTAAAGCTCATATGTGCCCACTAAGCAGACATCATCCCCCAGGACGCTGACCCCGGCCCCAGGTTGAGACCTTAAGGCTTCTCTGCTTTCACTGTGGGTCGGGGGATGGGGAGGGAATTGGAAGAGAGCTATAACTCTGGGGGCCTCTCCCCTCCTCAAGGCTCCAGGGAAGGTTCCAGGGAAATAGAACACTCGGGCCCAGCAGGTTGTGGTTTGGCTCCTTGAGTTTAAGATTACAGTGAACCTGAAGGCAAGTTTGGCATCTGTGTGAGATCTCTGCTCAGTGTTCCCCAGCTGCAGGACAATGGAGGCCATTTATAACTGTGCACGTGGGATGAAAACATCTGGTTCAAATCACACACACACACACACACCAGCAAAAACACATCATAACACAGGCAGTTTCGTTCAACAGAATGGACTCCCTGCATCTTGACCTGAGAAGATAATGATATGCCCTCCCAGGCCTGAAGGAAAGGTGGCAGTTTGCCGTTCAGGGGTCAGATGGCAAGTCACAGGTCTGAGGTCATGCACAGGCAGGAGGCAGGAACCAGGTAGACTAAGATCAGAGTTCTGGAGCCTTTCCCCAGCTCTGCACCCAAGGGTGAGGCAGGCAGATTCTGTGCCCTTTGGGGTCTCAGAGGCAAAACCAGGCACCGCCTCCTGCTGAGTGGTCAGAGGACACAGGCTGTCTGGCTAGCACATGATCCTGGTTGGCAACCAGGTCAAATACCCCAGGGTCACAGAGTCTGCCTGGGCATCCCCCTCTCCCCCATACCAGCCCCCTGGGGAGTGACACATGAGAAGCAGCACAGGTGCGCTCAGGAGCATGGCTGGGGCCTCCCAGTGCATGTGCCGGGCCCTCCACATAGGATGGTGGGCACCCAAGTGGTTATGAGGCAGAATGAGTGGGGATAGAGACAGCAAGAAGGCACAGCCTGCACACAGCAGGAACAGCTCCAGAGCAGAGCCTCAGCCACCAGTAGGGCGAGCCCTGTACCATGCTCTTCCTTCATGGAAAACCAGAGGGGAAGCCTGATTTGCTCCCTGCATGCTCCAAATCCAGGAGAAGGGCACTCGCTCCCGCTCTCCCACGTGGGCGACAGGGACCCAGCAACTCAAGCTGTCAGGGTATGCATCAGCAGGAAGCAGATGCCGGGGCACAAGTGTCCCATTGCAAGCCTGGTCCTCACTTTGAGACCAAGCACCTGCATCATTTCATTCTCCCTTCATTGTTTCCCTGGCTCTCCCTCCTGGTAGAGTCTTTCGGTTAAGACTGAGCTGCTCACTGCCTAAGGGCCCTGCATGGATTTCCTCCCTGGGGGAGTGAGTGACAGCGTGAGGACTGCATTTTTGGGGGGAGACAGCGATTCCCTGTTTAAGGCGAAGGGAGGAGGACATACTGTCCCATCTTGTCCTGCTTGTAGTTATGTTTTCTTGTCTTTCCCAGAAACTTTCCTTACAGCCAGGAAAGGAGGGGCTTGGGAACAGCCTTACCGGGAATCCTCCTCCGCCCCCTTTTCCCTGGCTTTAGGACTGTAGAATGGAGAGAACTGGCACTTCCCAGGAAAGCCCTTAAGCTGACAGTGGGCTGAAGACCATAACCTTGCATAAGCTGCTTTCTTCACATTCTCAGGAAAATATCATACTGAAACCTACTGGGCGCCATTTTGGGTACTAGAGCTATAGCAATAAACACAGGATGAGGTGGACCTTACCCAAGGCAAAGAGACTGAGCAGGAGCATGCGGCGTGATGGTGAGCCCAGCACAGGGGCGGGACAGAGTGGGGTGGGCAAGTGCTGTCATAGTGCAGTCTTGGGGGAAGGCCCCTCTCTCAAGCTGATACTGAGCAGAGATCAGAGGAACTGGGTAAGTGGATGACATGGCTATCCATGTAAGAATGTCCTAGGCAGAGGAAGTAAGCAGGTGCACAGGCCCTGGGCAGGAGTTCAAGGCAGGTGAAAGAGAACAGTGGTAAATAGATGCGAGAGAAAGGGAAGGACACACACCACACATGGCCTTATCGGTCAGGGTCAACTGTCAGGGTTCTAAATTCTATCTTGAATGGGAAAGGCAGCTAGTGTGTGTGTGTGTGTGTGTGTGTGTGTGTTTGTCAACTTTTTATCACTACAACAAAATGCCTGAGAGATCCTACTTTTAAAAAGAGAAAAGGTTTTTTTAGTTCCCAGGTCTGGGGCTGGAAGTGCACCCCTACCCACAGGCTTACTTCCCACAATGGCCAGAGTTTGGCCAGGCTGAACCTGGTAGCTGGGAACTCAATCCAGGTTTTCTACATGAGTGTTAGGCAACCAGTCCCTTGAGCCATCACCCACTGCTGCCCATCCCAGGGTCTGCATGGCAGGAAGCTGGGGTCATGAGCCAGAGCCAGAGCCCAATCTAGGCCCCCTGGTCTGGGATGCAGAATCCTTAATCACTGTTATAGCTAGTAGGCTAAGTACCCACCCAATCTCATTAGTATTTAACTGAGAGCTGACAACTTCCAGGGACACCCCTACCACTGTGTGCACTCTGCCCCACTGCCAGCCTCCACCAGCAGTCTGCAGGGCTAGGACAACTTCACTCTGCTTTGAAAGACTTCCCTCCCATCCTCATTGAGCCCTTCCTTTAGACACTCAGAGCCTTGTCCTTTTCTGCCCCAATCTGCATTCCTCATCTGGTTTAGAAATCAGAAAATTTTGCACATCGTGCAAAAGAAGACTCTTTTTTTAAGTCCATGTTGACGTATTCAAGACAATGAGAGACAGGCAGACAGACACAGCTCTTGTCCACCGGCCTACTGCCCAAAGACGTGCAGTGACAGGGGCTGGGTCAGGTCAGGCGGAAGCAGGGAGTTGAGGACTCAGCCCTGGCTGAGCAGGAATCCCATCAGGTGGGCTCTCGCCTGCTGCCTCCCAGGGAGGAGAGCGTTGGGAGCAGGTGTGGAGGCAGGACCAGATCAAGGAGCTTTCACAGAGGATGGGGACCCTCCCCGGAGTCATTCCTTACAGTCAACAAGTCCCGGCTCTGCTGACAGACCATGAACAATGGTGTTACCTCCTTGGGTTTCAGGTGCTGCATCTGTCAGTATGTTAAAAATAACAACCTACCTGCTTTCAAGAAAAGATGTATTGTTTATCTGAAAGGCAGAGGTTGCAGGGAGGGAGAAAGAGATTGAGATCTTCCCATTGGTTCACTCTTCATATAGCCATAATGGCTGGAGTTGGACCAACCCAAAGCCAGGAGCCAGGAGCTTCTGCTGGGTCTCCCATGTGGGCACAAGGGCCCAAAAACTTGGACCATCCCCTGCTGCTGTCCCAGGCACATTAACAGGGAGTGGAATTGGAAATAGAACAACTAGGAATCAAACTGCTACTCACATGGCATGCTGGCATCCCAGGCAGGAGCTTAACCATCTATACCACAACACTGCCCCCCACCCAAATAACTTTTCATATGGGAATAGTTGTGAGAAATAAATTTCTATTTATCTGTATGTTTATTTGAAAGGAGCGATACACAGACTGACTGAAACAACATCTGCTGGGAATAGCACACACTTTGGAAGGCAGCAGAGGATGGCCCAATGCTTGGGCCCCTGCCACCCACATGGACAACCTGGATGGAGTTCTGGGCTTTGGCTCTGGCCTTGCTCAGACCCAGCCGTTGTTTGATTTAAGCGCATGAGTTATCAGTGACTGATTTGTTCTTCTACCATTCATGTGTAGATATATGATTTCAATGCTTAACTCTGGGTTTTTAAAAATTATACATTCAGATATTATTTATTCAAGATGGGAACTTACTATATTTCTGTACATAGAGTTTTGAAATTACTTTTCCTACTCAGTAAATTATAATTTAAAAAAAAATCATTTCAGGGAGAGGGACTGAGCACCTAGAGGACCCCAGGCAAAATTGACAAAGAGGAATGTGCTGGGAAGAAAACATGGATTTGCTGTTTTGGAGCTGAAGACCACAGAGCATTAAAGGAAAAAAATTTACCCAGAAAATCTGAACCAAAGGAAGTCACACTTTATCACACAACTCAGCTGAGGCTCCAGGTAGGCAAGGCAAAAAGAGGAACATGAAAGAGTTTTCCCTCCTACCAATGAGTTAGGAGTACAGCCCATGTCCGGAGCCTGGCGCTCAGGACTGAGTCCAGGCTGTGACACTTCAGCCAGCGAATCAACCCCTTCGTAATCCCATTTGTCTAGAACCCAATCATGGGCTTGTTGTGAGAATTCACTAAACTCGCACAGACAAGATTTGGCTGACGGCACACCCGCCACCTCCCCCAACCCCAGTTGGAAATGAGCTTGAGCAATCTTTTCTTCCTGGATTAGTTCTGAGATGACTGTAAACCATGCGAGGAGGTGGGATGGTGGGACCTGCAGCTGTGTGCTCAGGAAGGCTGCATCTTCCGTCCCTGAGAAGGAAGCTGAGGACAGAGGGCAGCGGCTCTGGGAAGCAGCCAGGGCTCGGACCAAGCCCCACCGTGCCTACTGAGGGTCTGTCCTGGGCCAGGAGTTCACACCCTCCCGCTGCCCCTCGTGCTCCTTGTTCAGGTCATCCTGTCAACCTGGCTGGCTGCCAGACCTGTTTCCTGTTTCCTGAACATATCTCTTCTGCATATTCATGCATTTCATACAATATCCATCCTCCCCTCGTCCGGAGCACCTCTCCCTTAGAGCATCCTCCCAATGAACTCCTTTGGAAGCTTCAGACTCCCTTCCAAGTCACCAGCAACCCTTTCTCTTACAGACCCCGATCACTCTAGGGCTCCTCTGAAGGGGATACAGCATCGCTTCTCCCATGTGATGCATGGTGGGACTGACAGCTTGGAGACCCATGGGGTGCCTGTGGGCAATGAGGATGGTGGCAGCTCACCATCTTGGACTGCTCACACTAGGTTCTTCCAGCTTCTCGGAGTCAGGTAAGGAGGAATGTGATTCACTACTTCATTTCAGTTGGCACAAGCCAAGGCTGTCTTCGAAGACCTCTTGTGTTCTCTCCTGGACCCTCGGGTCACCCCAATCAGCTCTAAGAGCTCCTTCCATGCAGCTCCCTGATGGAATTGTGCTTTTCCAGTGGTCCTATAGGACCTGTAGAGTGTACACACTTTCACACTTCTGCAGGTACAATCTTTACCTGCTGTGAGGCATGGTCCTTCTCCACACTGAAAACCTACAAACCTTGTCTCAGCTGCCATACACATAATCTTATGAGATGTCCCACTGCACTGCCAAGTCTCACTGCTGGTCCCATTGCACTGCCAAGAACGCTGAGGCATCGAGCTGGGTTTTGCCTCTATCACCAACAGGCTCCCCAAAACTCCCTTCTTTGTTTCCCCGTCCTGCTTCACGCGCGGAGCGTACTGCCCACTAGCCGGTTGACAGCTCAGAGCCCAGAGCACTCAGTGTCTGCCGAACTGCCATCAGCTGCAGGAGGGTGTGGGTGGTCCGGGTGAAGTGTGCCAGGCCTCAGGCATGCGCAGCTCCAGGCCGTCTCTGCAAAGCCCAGCTCAGAGGCGCCCGCTATTTTTGGATGGCCTTGCACAAATGTTGTGTGGGCTTCCTCTTTGCTACTAAATGTCACTGCCTGAGTTTCCTAGTTTCATTCCCCTGCCTGTGCTGGGGGAGGATTACGCAACCAGATGACTCATTGCAGGCTCGCTCAGCCAAACCTTCTTCACACAGTGCAGGATCATCACCCCCCACGCCCCGCCCCACCCCCAGCCACAGGCTATTTGTGGGTGGTTTGGTTTAACTTTTTGCAGTCTTTTCTTTCTTTCCTTCTAATTTTGCATCCCTTTGTCATTTACTTCTGCTTCAAGGAGCTGGGTCAGAGGGTGCCTGTCGGCCAGCCTGCAAGAAGTGTGGGATCACAAGCAAGTGAGTGGGCCATACTACAGGACTCAAGGCTCTCCTGGGCAGGGTGCCTGTGAGGCCACTGGCCTCCAGGGAAAGCCAGATACTCTTTCCGGGTGGCTGGAGGGCGCCTTTCACTACTCTAGCAGCCACCACATGCCCTCCAGCCCTCTCCACACAGCCTGCTGGGAAAGCAGCAGAAGTAAGTTGCACCCCAGGCTGGCCTTGCCCTTCACACTCCTTACACAGCCCAGATCCTGGAGTTGCTGAGGCTGGGACGCTGGCTTCCAGCACCACCCAGTGGCTTTGTGCCAGGACAAGTCTGGAGCCAGCCCCAAGCCCACCCAGGATGCACCAAGTTGAGTCACGTCAGGGGCCAAGCCGCTGTGGGCCACACAGGAGGGCAGAGCCCCATCCCAGGGGGTATTAAGACTCTGGCATCACCTGGGTTCCAGGGACCGCAAAAAGGGTCGCTTGATCTCCAGCTGGGTTTCTGGCCCCAGGCTAATTCGACTGTGGCTCAGAACCAGGCCAGGGCTACGAGGGATATCAGTGAGTTCATCCATGTGTGAGATGAGAGACATGGGAGCAGATCCTGGGAAACCCTGAGATATATGACAGGTGCCAGCAATGCCTGATCCAGCATTAAAGGGAGGACCAGCAGACCCCAGGATCTGAGTTTAGCAAGAATTGCTGGGAGCATTTGCATAACCCTCTGCAAGAGTGCCACTCGCTCCTTGCCCAGGCACTTCCCTGCCTCTCTCGGAGAAGGCTGCAGCATAGGTGCCCAGCTGCCCAGATGGGAGAGAGGCCAAGCTCTACCCACTCCCTCCCCACCTGCTAACGCTGGCCCCAACCCCTCCATTTTGCAGGCAGAAGAGTTGAGTGCATTTGGAAAGAAAAAAAAAAAGCAAGGCACAGGAGCTAGAGAGCTGGTGCTGTATGTCTGTAAGCAACTTTCTTAGCCTGTCTGGGTCTCAGTTTTCCCAATACTGAGGAATGGGCTGGTGGCAGTTCATGAGGTATGCAGTGTCGCTCTCCTGCCTGGAATTCCCTGGTGACTTTTCTTTGTAGATGGAGAAGGGGCTGAAGGGTTCACAGTGGGCCTCCCAGCCCTGTCCTGGTTGGCTCAGATGTGTACCTGTTTTCCTCCATACACCAGGTGGACTCCACTGCAGGGCCCCTCTGCATTGGCTGTTTCCTTTGCCAAAAGCACTGTCCTCCAGGCGTCCGTACAGGCTCCCTCACCTGCTAGGTCTTTGCCAAGGTCTTGGGTCTTTGCATTATCTCAGGATGCTGTTCAAGAACCTCTTCCCCATGCCCTCACCCTCCCCCCTGCAGCTTCCCTAGCCAAAGAGATCATGTCTTACCTGGAACTCCTTTAGGCCTGTTACCATAGAGTAGAAAGAGCTGTGGAGCTGGTGTGGTGGTTCAATAGCTTAATCCTATGTATTGCAGCACCGGCATCCCTTATCAGCACTAGTTCTAGTCCCAGTTGCTCCACTTCCAATTCAGCTTTCTGCTTATAGCCTGGGAAACAAGAGAGGATGGCCCAAGGCCTTGGAATCCTGCACCCACAAGGGAAATCTGGAAGAAGCTCCTGGCTTTGGATTGGTTCCTGGAAGATCTTTCTCTTTCTCTCCTTAAGTGTGCCAATCCCTGTTCAAGGTCCTTGGCCCTGCCATGTGCAGTGATCTCCTGGAGAAATGTACAAAGTCTTCTCTCCAAGCTGTTCTTAAGCTCCCATTCACCAAGCAGACCAGCCATTCATCATGACACGGAGGATTGTACGCAGAACATCACACCCACTGTCTGCTACCCTAAACATAGTTCCTTCGCTAGCTACCAGCGTCCCTGAGGTAACAGAAGTTTCTGTACACATCCAATTTCCTAAGAAGAAGAGCCAAAGGGTTGGGAGAAACCACCCAGCTGTTCATGGCAGTGGAGGTGGCAAGCCCCATCACCTGCCTATCTGTCAAACTCTACAGGCAGGCCTGCCTTCTTAAACTTGACTTCCACCAACTTTAGAGCTGATGGCCGGCTGGGAAAACTCAGCTGGCTGAACCTTCTGACCACAATGGTCCCAGGAGGGAGGCCTGGGATCCCTTTGGAAGCTGGTTGTTCCTTAAGGGTCAGCGTGTTTAAATCCTTTCCTTTGGAAGACCAGCCATTTGCTTCAGAGGAAAAACCAGCCAGCTTCTTTCCATTTGAACTTCTTCCACAAACCTGATGGTTTCCTTTAATGCAGATTCTAGAACCATGAACATTCTCTTTCTCCTATCAGTCTTACTCTGTAAATAGTTAAAGCATATCTCAGGGGTGAGAACTGAATGTGTTTGAAGAACTTGTACTCTTAACCAAAATGCTTCATCAAAAAAATATTTTCTCAAAAACATTGATCGATTATCTGAAAGGCAGAGCATGAGAGTGAGGAAGAGACAGAAAGAGGACAGATCTTCCATCCACTGGTTCACTCCCTGAAAGGAGAATCCAGTCCTGGGTCAGGCTGAAGGAAGGAGGCAGGAGCTCTTTGGGTTTCCCATACGGGTGGCAGGAATTCAAGCATTTGGACCATTTTCTGCTGCCATTCCAGACGCATTCATAGGAAACTGGATCAGAAGTGAAATAGCCCAGAGATTCCAATATAACATGTCTGCATTGCTAGCAGAGACTTAACCTACTGTACCACACTACCAGTTCATAAAATGCTTTAGAAAAAAAAGTATATATATATATACTTGCATGTGTAAAAAGTAAAGTGGGTCCATTTCTAGCTCACAACTTTAAAAATATTTCTCTTTTCCTTCTCACAAAATTTTCCATCACTGCCATCTTTATCTGCTGAGCACTCTAAAGAGTCTAGGTACGGGTCAAATATAATTGAAAAACAGGAAATTAAATCTACTGTCCAACGTTTGCTAAACAGGAAGCAGAAGCTATGTGGGTAGGCAGCAGTGTCTGAGTTCAAGTTCCAGCCCTCTCTTCCCATCAGCTTCCTGCTAATACACACCCTGGGAGACAGCATATCATGATTCAAGTAGTCCGGTCCATGCTTACCCAGGTGGGAGACCCAGATGGAGCTCCAGACCAGCAACTGGGACAGCCCAGCAAGGTTGTGCAGAGAGAGAAGCTGCTGGGTAAAGGAGAAGCTGCAAGAAGCAGCTCTGCACAGGGGAGGAAAGCCAGAGCAGGTAGTGTCCCCTGGAGCCAGGGTGTGTAGTGAGAGCTCTGAAGGGGACTGCCTGGCCTTAGCCATAAACCCGCACTCAATATCCTATGAAGAGCAGGTTCCTGCAGGTGTTGGGAGCAGGTGGAGCAGTGAGGGTGGAGTTGCGAGTGGAGAAGTCACACAGATCAACCCCTCCTCACAAAGCCCCTCACTGGAAGGACAGGAGAGGCTGGGCTAGAGGGAACAGTAGCCTGACACTTTCAAATTCTTTTCATTGCCACCAACAGAGCAACTGGAGGTTGGGAAGTCCCTCCCGCCCAATCCCACCAGCAATTGCTTTCTCCAGCTGTGAATTTCCCTGCCTCTATGGCCACACCCACCACCCACACACTTCTGCCACCTGGTATGGCCATGATGATGAGTGACAGCCACACGGGGACCCTCAGGGCAGAGACTTCCAACCTAAAGCTCTCAGACTTCTGAATAGTAACACCATTGCCATCCCCTGGGCCAAATCATTTTGGACTTATCCGTGCCCCAGCGACCAGGTCAAGGTGAACCAGGGAGGCCACAGAAGCCCAGCATCTCTTTTGTTTCTCCAAAGCTTCAGGACTCAACCTCACATTTGGTGCTGTTTGGCATTGTGCTTGGTGATGTGCAGGACCTGTGTGCTTTGAGAGACTAACATTACATTTTAAGGCTTGGTGTGGCAAAAATGCACACTCACAACCCCTCACATCAAGTACCTGGGTTCTGTTCCCAGCCCTGGCTCCTAACTCTATCTTCCTGCAGTGTAGCCTTGGGAGCAGCAGAGATCCCTTCCAATCATGTGGGAGGCCTGGACCTCTCACAGCTCCAGCATCTGTCCAGCATGGCCCTAGACATTGTAGGCTTCGAGAGAATGAGCTAGCTGATTTTCTTGAAAGATTTATTTTATGGGCCCGGCGCGGTGGCCTAGCGGCTAAAGTCCTCGCCTTGAACGCACCGGGATCCCATATGGGCGCCGGTTCTAATCCCGGCAGCTCCACTTCCCATCCAGCTCCCTGCTTGTGGCCTGGGAAAGCAGTTGAGGACGGCCCAATGCATTGGGCCACTGCACCCGTGTGGGAGACCTGGAAGAGGTTCCTGGCTCTTGGCTTCGGATCGGCGCGCACCGACCTGTTGCGGCTCACTTGAGGAGTGAATCATCGAATGGAAGATCTTCCTCTCTGTCTCTCCTCCTCTCTGTATATCTGACTTTGTAATAAAATAAATAAATCTTTAAAAAAAAAAAAGAAAGATTTATTTTATTTATGTGAAAGGCAGCAAGGGAGAGAAAGAGAGAGAGAAAGAGATTGGGATTTCATTTGCTAGTACGTGTCCCAGATGACCAAATAGTCACGCAGCGGGGCCAGTCCAATGCAAAGAACAAGGAGCTTCCTCTGGGTCTCCCACATGGGTGCAGGCCCCCAAAGACTTTGAGCCATCTTCTGCTTTCCCAGGCCAGAAGCAGGGAGATGGATGGGAAGTGGAACAACCAAGACTTGAACCCATTTGGACTTTACCCATCACACCTGTACCACACCTATCACACACACAGAGAAAACGGTTCAGGAGACTTAGGCCTGAGAGCAGGTTACATACCCAAGGACGCACGGCAGGTGCATCACCTAGCATCTGGGTCCCTCCCGTCCCTGACTAGTGTCTCTTCCACCCCGCTTTTTGCCAAGGAGACTTGGGTGGCCTTGCCTCCCACCTGGTGAGATTGGGAATTAGACAGGTGAGATTAGGAATTGAAAGCTGAACTTGGGAGCTGAAAGGAACGAGTTGAATGATTTGAGTTTCATAAATGGGTCCTGATGCTTTCAGGATTGAAGGGAGAAATTGACAGGGTCCAGAAAGTTCTTTCTGCTCCAAGTTTCTGCTCTCTGTTCCATATTGCCCTTGCCCCCACGTGACTGGGGAGGGTTGAATTGTGTCTCTCTGGGATTCCAATGTGGACGCTGGAACCACCAGCCCAGCAGAAGTCAACATCCCTCAGAGAGGGCCTGAGATGAGTCCTGTTCTCAGTAGACACCCACCAACTCTGCTGGGAGCTTGACTTCAGCCTTCAAGCCTCGGTACTGGGAGACCATAGACTTCATTTTTAAATTTGCATTTGCTTATTTATCTACTCACTTGAGAAGATGTATGAGAAAAAGAGGGAGAGAAAGAGCCCATTCTTATTCCTCATAATTCCAAAATGGTCAGGCTGCGCCAGGCTGAAGCCAGCAGCTGGAAACTCTATCTGGGTCTCCCACGTGGGTGTCAGCAGCCCAGGCACTTGCATGTTAGCAGGAGGCTGGAATCCAATGGGAGCTGGGACTCCATTCTAGGCACTCTGTTTCCATTGCCAAAGCCACCCAGTGCGTTTGGTGTTTGGCAAAGGCCTGTGCTCGCAGGGGAGGCAGGAGTGACTGCAGAGCCAAGGCAGACTCTGTCTGACGGCATGCCCTTTGCTGAGGGCTGTGTACACCCTGCCTCTTCCCAGGAGGAAGAATACCAGCCAGAGCCCAGCTCGGTGACCTAGCAGCTAAAGTCCTCACCTTGAGCACACATCAGGATCCCATATAGGCGCCGGTTCTAATCCCGGCAACCCCGCTTGCCATCCAGCTCCCTGCTTGTGGCCTGGGAAAGCCTAAAGCCTTGGAATTTTGCACCTGCGTGGGAAACCTGGAGGAGGTTCTGGGTTTCTGGCTTCAGATCAGCGCAGCACTGGCCGTTGCAGTCACTTGGGGATTGAATCAGTGGACGGAGGATCTTCCTCTCTGTCCTCCTCTCTGTCCATCTGACTTTCTAATAAAAATAAATAAATCTTAAAAAAAAAAAAAAAGAATACCAGCCAAAACGACGGCCCTGATGGAGTGCACCTACTCCTTGAACCACACACAGACTTTGATGCAATGCTTTTAGTGTTATTCCCTATTACCAGAAAGGATGTGGCACCCCACTTAGCTTTTTCCCATCTGGGGAGGCCATGCCTGTGAGGTTAAGGGATGTCTGGACCTGCCTGAGGCACCGCTGTGTCCCCACTGCTTTTCCTACTCTCAAGGAGCATGAGCTTCCACTGGGCGTGTGGTCAGGGAGCTGACCCCAGGTCAGAGCTGGCACTTGCAGGAGGAGGAAGAGGAAACGGACGTGTACAGCCACCCAGGGGTGCCTGAAATCCATCCCTGCTTCTGTCCCTCCCCCACCCTACCCTCCACTCCCAGCCGAGCCTTGGCCCCCCTGCAGAGACTTAAGGCACTTGGACCTGAGTTTGCTGGAGACTGACGTCAGCGGACTGGTTCCTGTGCCTGGCCATCCAGGCTGGGAGAACAAAAGCAGGGAAAAAACTTCCTGCTCAGCGCCTAGCGAGCTGGGCTCAGGTTTCAGACACACAGCAGGTGATGTCACTGGCCCGTGGGCTGGTGGCCTGGCAGTTCCCGAGGCACCCAGCTGCTGGGTTGGGTGGAAAGCCTGGGGGACCTCAGTTCCTCTTGGCCTCTGGGGATTGCTCGCCCCTGGCCAAAGATTCCCCTGTGGACAGTGGAACGGGGCTGAGGCCAGGCCTTCCCCACAAAGTGGCTGACCTCAGCCAAGTCCTCTCAGAGACAGAAAGCCAAGCAGTCACTGCGGTTGTGCCCAGGTCCACTTACAAGTGAGGAAACTGAGTCAAAGAGGTGTCATCTGTGACTCCTGAGTCAGTGCCTCAGAGGGCTCCAGCTCAGTCCCAAGCTCCCTTCTTCAACGTTTAGGAGCCCCTGGGTATCTGGAGGCACAAAGGAAACCTCCCACAGAGCCCCGGGTGGGAAGGTAACAAATTGCCAAAGACCCGTCCCTGAACTTCTTGCAACTACCTGTAGGGTGCTAAGGGGAAGAAAACTCACTCAGTTGTTTCTGCATTTGTACAGGACACATAGGTACGGTCCAGCCTGGATGCCTCGCGAGCTCAACATGCTTGCTGAAGTCGCTGCAGCAGGTTGGGGCCTGAGATGAAGGCAAAGAAGGAAGTAACCAGGAAAAATGACCAGTCACTGGATACACGAAAGTCAGCACTATTTGTGACATACTTCTTGGGGCAGGTGTTTGACCTCGCAGGTAAGATGTTAGGATGTATGTGTCTTATCTTGTAATACTTACTCCCCATTCCAGCTTCGTGCTAAGGCAAACCCGGGGAGGCAGTGATGAGGGCTCAAGTCCTTGGGTCTCCCTAGGTCATGGAGATGATTGACAGCAGGCTGGGATCACAGGCTGAGTCACCTAACCCACCCGCCCAGGACCAGCCACAAACAGGCAGACCGAAAGGCAAGAGTAAGAGGGTAGAGAGGAGGCGAGTCATCATGCATGTCACTTGGTGACACATCAAAACACCACTGCTGTCTTGACAGACTGATGATTTATTGTTCCATTTACAATTCTTGGAGAGAGGTGGCCTTCTGTGCTTCAGGGGTTAAGGCTTGTAAAGATCCTAATGAGGCAGAACTGGCAGGCAGCTGAGGACAAAGTCCACAGCCACGGACATGGGCTGGGCACCCAGGCCGGGTGCAGGTTCCGGGAGGAGGAGTGAGAAGTCGTGTGTAAACCTGGTGTGGAATACCTCACTGTACCCCCAACAGCACCCCTGGGGGATTTTATTATCTCCTTATATAGAAACTAGGATGAGACTTGGATTGTGAAGAGCTTATCGCAAGGTGACCTCATTAATGACGAATAGACCCTGCAGAGTTGCACTTGAATTTGGCATTCATTCGATAAATATTTGTTGAATGAAGGATTATCTTCATTTCCTTCATTTGTTCAGTTTGTTTATTTGAAAGGCAGAGTGATAGAGAGAGAATCTTGTATCCACTGAGTCACTCCCCAGGTGCCAGCAGCGGCTGAGGCTGGGCCAGGTAAAGCCAGGAGCCTGGAACTCCATCCAGGTCTCCCTCCTGGGTCGCAGGGACCCAAACCCTTGTTGGGCCATCCTCCAGGAGCGTGAGCAGGGAGCTGCATCAGAAGCAGAGGGGCCTCCCATGGGGGATCCCAGCATGGCAAGCGGTGGCTTAACTTGCTGTGCCACAAGGCCTACTCCAAGTGAATGAATATTTGCTTCCAAAGTCCATGTCCCTTTTGCCACAATTAGGAGAAAACAGCGAGGAAGACCATGCCTCCATGTATACTCACAAATGAGAATGCAAGCCTCACAGTACTAACGGGCAGGGAATCTTCAAAATGTTTATGAAAAACACAGATCATAATAAAACTAGGCATGCATTTCAGTCTTGAAATGAAATGACAGTGGAAATCCAATGTCAACATCAGCTTAGCTTGAATTCTATTTTCCATGAAAATCTTGAAATACCCTCCTGTGCAAAGCACTGTCCCCAAGCTCTGTGACTCATTCCACATCCTCAGATTTTTGAGGAAACCAGGGCACAAAGAGACTAAGTGGCTCCCGCAAGGTCGCAGAGGCAGCCTGTGATGGGGTCACAGTGCGCTCCATCCAGCCATCTGGCTCCAGGCATCCACTCTGAGTCTCGCCGAGATACCCCCGTCTGTCCCCACAGCTCTGCCCTGCAGAATGTCAGCAGCCCGTCTGATTTTCACTGGCCGCACGCGCCTGCACGAACGCCCCAAGCCAGTTTGTTTGTGTGCCCCATTTTGGCGGGGGGAAGGGGAGCTCTGTACTTGTTCATGTTTAGTTTCACCATCTGCACTCTGTGCGTAAACTATCTGTTCAGCGCCTCTGCTGCTGACTCGTAGAATCTGGCACTGGATTCAGGATTTTGTAGGAAAGCCAAAGTTAATATATTTTGGATGTATCCGTGGTTTGTTATTTCTTCCAGGCTGTTGTTATTCTTCTTGTAATTGTCCTATGCTTTATGTAACAAAGATTTCTATTTTTTAAAAATAAGATAGATAAATAGATAGATAGATAGATAGATAGATAGATAGATAGATAGATAGATAGATAGATAGATATGAAAGGCAGAGAGGGAGAGAGACCTTCCATCCACTGATTCACTCCCCAAATACCTGCAATAGCCAAGGCTGGATCAGATCAAAGCCAGGAGCCAAGCCTACCACATGGATGGCAAGTACTCCAGTTAACATCTACCACCTTTCAGTCACATTAACAGCTAAAGTGGAAGCAGAAAAGCTGAGTCTAAAACCCAAACTCTGAGTTGGGGGGGGCATCCCAAACAGCTGCTTATCCCACTGTGCACCCTCAAGGCTCCTGCTTTTTCATTTCAAGGTTCTTTCTTTCTTTCTTTCTTTCTTTCTTTCTTTCTTTCTTTCTTTCTTTCTTTCTTTCTTTCTTTCTTTCTGCCTCTGCTGAATACGGAAAAATGTGAAGCCGCATTTTCTGGTCTTTTTTATGGAGTTTCTCAGCCATGCACACAATCTCATCTGCCATTGAAGGTGGAAATTTAGGTCTGAGGGACCATTCTTCTCAGAACTGCAATCTGTCCAGGACACTAATCATACAGTCATGAACTTTCCTCTCTGGGGGATTGCCCAAAGACTCCTAGTTTGATATAATGCTGGCTTCATTTATCTTTTCCACACATCACTTTTTCCTCCAGTGTCACCATATGGCTTGGGTAATTGTCACTTTGTAATATGTTATGAAATCTGTTAAGTTAAATTGACTAGCACACCTGTGAAAAAGAAGCTTTCATCTTCCCCACCTTCAGTCTGGTGACTTCATCACTATTCACTTCTGTGACTCTGACAAAGCTTTCCTCAGGAGCCAGAGCAGCTGGTAGTGTAGAGGCATGCGGAAACCCTGGGACACGTGCTATGCCAGCTGGCCTGGAGCAGGTGTGCTCTGCCTGGGAAGTTCCCTGGAGTTCTTGGGAGCCAGGTGCCCACTGGGGATAGAGGCCCCATGAGTGGGCCTGGACAGCACCAGAAGGCCCTGGGAGCAGGAGAACTGGGTGGCCCAGGCTGTAGACTGAGGCTCCTGGCATGTATAGGCGACATGGCTTACATGGCGAGTGAGTCCCAGCTGGAATGCAGAGGTCATGGGCTGAGGATGTGGTATCCTCACCAGCTGTTAAACACCCTTACCCACAGGGTGCCCTCCCTTTGGCTTCCTAAAGTGTGATCCTAGGGGAGGGGGTCTGTAAGCTCTGTGCTTGGAACTCTAATGTTGCTGTCTTTGCAAATCCTCACCACAGTTCAAAGAGGAAAAAAATCAGCAAACCCAGGTCTGAGATACGGACCGTAAAGTCAGCAAGAGCCTAAGGAAGATACCCAAAGATGCCTAACTGGCATGTGTCATCCTTGTAGATGAACTCAGTGCTAACTTCAAAATCCATATATATACACACTCACTATTCTACTTTTTAGGAATGATTGTCTTTGTTACTTGGGAAGGAATGAAACACGGGTGAGAAGATCCTCAAGTGTGAAACTACGGAGTCATTCGAGGTCTCCAAGTCACTCATTGCTGCGTCCCTACAGCAGGTTCTGGTCCAGGGCCAGGCACCACTCCAGTCCTCCCAGTACCACAGTCTCCACGCATCCATCCCATCCCTTCTTCCCACCCACACTGAACCCAGCAGGATGTGTGTGTGAAGGGAGCACGCTATTTCTCTGACCCACCCCCTCTCTCCGCCCCTCCCCCAGGCTTCCGGATTAGCTGACTTCTGGCATCTGCCCACATCTCTTCTTCCTCTTGACCTCAGCAACCATCTATTTGGCTAAAGTCTGTCTATTGAGTGTAAGGCCAGGGCATGGCCACCTTCAGAGCTTCAGGCTGCTGTGCTACCCACTATGGGTCTCCAGTGACCCTTCAGAGCCAAACCTACCTGTACCAGCTAAGGCCCTCCCAGAAGAATCCAGAACAGTCTCCCCACCTGCTTTAAAGCAACCATGTTTGGGTTCCGCTGGCTCTGATTGGACAGGTCGTGGCCACCCTGCCCACAGGGAGCTGATTAATTGGCTAGTCCTCACTATATGACTGGGTCTGGTGTAAAAGGAGGCGTGGCAGGTCTGAGGGATTCTTTTGTGGGAATGGGAATGGAGGCAGAGGAAGATGTTTGAAGTCCTTAGCCACAGAAATGGAGACCCAAAGTCAGGGCTCGGGCTAGGGCCAGGAGGAGCAGCTCCTGGGTCAGCTTGGAGGGCAGCAGCATTCACAGAGAGCCAGAGAGCTCAAGGAGGTGGACAAGGTCTTCACAGCGAGCTGGCCAACCAGCAGGAGGAAGTGTGCACCACAAACAGGATTCTTGCCCCAGACCGCGTTCAGCTTTCAGAAGAACGCTGCCCATTGTCTGCATGTTCTTATTTTGCTCCAGCCCAGTTGAGGGTCGCTGGTCTGCCTCACAACAAACAAGACCTGTGGGAGAGGGCAGGGGGCTGACAGTGCTGTGGTGGGGGCCTCGGACAAGTCCCTCTGGGGACTCAAGACAATGGCAGTGGCCGGGGTGGGCGTGGATGCTTCTCTGCTCCGATGTTTATCCAGTGTTTAGACAGCGCTGTGGGAGCCAGCATTTGTTATGGCAGCTGCTGGTGTTTGGAGATCCACATTGTCTCCTTCTGGGCCATGCCCGCTGCTCACGGGATGAAGCCCCAGGAGGCTTGGGGCTGATCTGAGAAAGACTGGCCGCCAGCTGGGGGATGAAGAAGGAAAAAGGGGCCAGGACCAGACTATTTCAGCCTTTGGCACAGCCACTCTGGGTGTCTAGAAAAGGGGTGGCAAACAGAGAAGCCAAGGTCAGACCTTCTGAATGGCTCTGCCAGATGTGTGACATTGGGCGAGGCCTCTAGTTGCTCTGTGTCTCAGTCTTCCTAGCTGTAAAAATGGGATGGTAACAGTACCTCCATCACAAAGCTTCTGTATGCTTAAATGAAGTAAGATTTTAGGTCAAACTGTAGCAAACTTTTTTATACAGGCCAACAGTGATTTATCTTTACACCATTGCTAGTGGCACGTAGAAAGTGCTTAGTAAATGCTGGCTCAAGGTCTAAGAGCCCAACATCGATAAATCCGGCCCCTCTGTTGACAACGAGGACTCACCATTTTTGTCCA
This sequence comes from Ochotona princeps, assembly GCF_030435755.1. NCBI lineage: Eukaryota > Metazoa > Chordata > Mammalia > Lagomorpha > Ochotonidae > Ochotona > Ochotona princeps. The sequence goes on from NC_080837.1 coordinate 15,209,555, forward strand.
GTCTCTGCCCAGCAGGGTATCAGAACGCCCTTTCCACGCATAGCACCCAGAGGCCACCACTCCACATGACGCCCCCACCTCCCCCTCCACCACTGCGAGATGGGCAGCTTTCTTTTCAGATTCCTTTCTTGACAAAGAGCTTGGCCTTGGAAAAGCATATAAACCATGCCCCGCGCCATCTGCTTGTGAGTGCTCTCAGCTACAGCTACCTCTCCTTGCTTCTCAGCCCTGCTTGTCCCTGGGCTACTGTGAGCAAATCACGGACTCTGGGACCAGTCTCCCCCATGTCCTCGGGCATGTCCAGGTGCGGTGATGACGCCCAGAGGCCAGCGTTCCTCCCGTTGTTCCAGTTGTTCCACGGTGGCAGCTCGGGTCTCTATCCTGCCTCCCTGTAAGCAGTGCAGGCTGTGGGTGCCAGCTAGGACCCAGCAGGTCAGAAAACCGCTGCTTGGGACGCTCAGGCCCTGAGCCACAGTGCCTGGTTACAATGCCTGGTTCTGCCACCAACTCCAGCTTCCCGCTAAGGTACGGTCTGGCAAGCAGCAGATGATGGCTCAGGGTGTTGGGTCTTCGATACCAAAGTGGGAGAGCAGGATGGAGTTCCAACCACTCCTAGCTGTTGCAGGCATTTCAGAAGTGATTTCCTAGGTGGGGGATTCTCTCTCTGTGTCTGTCTTTCAAATAAATAGAAGTAAAAAATTTTCCAAAGAGGGACCACTGCAGTGGCTCAACAGGCTAATCTTCCACCCAAAGTGCTGATACCCCCATATGGGTACCAGTTTGTGTCCCGACTGCTTCACTTCCTATCCAGTTCTCTGAAGCACAAGTCCTTCAGATCCTGCACCCATGTGGGAGACCCAGAAGAAGCTCTTGGCTTCTGGCTTTGGATCAACTCAGCTCTGGCCATTGACGCCATCTGGGGAGTTAACCAATGAATGGAGGATCATTCTCTCTATCTTTCTTCTTTCTGTAAATCTAACTTTTCAACAAAAATAAATAAATCTTTTTTTAAAAATGTTTTTAAAAAGATGTAGGATTTGTCGGTGTCATCCTCCCAAATAATGACATCAGCAGCTACCACTCACCTGTGCCTTTCTGTACACTAGTCATTGTTCCAAGTGATGACATGAACAGATACAGGTTGGGAAAAGTGGAATGGAAAGATAATATTCTTTTGATGAAAAAAGAAAAGACTGAACTCCACACAGAGGTTTTTCATAGCACACAGTCACTACAAACCTTTAAAAAACAAGATTTATTTTATTTTTATTGCAAAGTCAGATATACAGAGAAGAGGAGAGACAGAGAGGAAGATCTTCTGTCGAATGATTCACTCCCCAAGTAACCGCAAGCACCGATGCTGTGCCGATCCGAAGCCAGAAGCCAGGAAATTCTTCCAGGTCTCCCACGCAGGCTCAGAGTCCCAAGGCTTTGGGTCATCCTCGACTGCTTTCCCAGGCCACAAGCAGGGAGCTGGATGGGAAGTGGAGCTGCCAGGATTAGAACCGGCACCCATATGGGATCCCGGCGTGTTCAAGGTGAGGACTTTAGCCTCTAGGCCACGCCGCCGGGCCCAACTACAAACCTTTTTCAAAAAATATTCCTATATATTTGCACATATTCTTTCTTCTTGAAAGATTTATTTTTTATTGGAAAGACAGATATACAGAGAGAAGGAGTTATAGAGAGTAAAGACCCTCTGTTCACTGGTTCACTCCCCAAATGGCTTCAACAGGCAGAGCTGAGCTGTTTCGAATCAGGAGCCAGCAGCTTCTTCTGGCTCTCCCATGCAGGTGCAGCATCCTAAGGTTTTGGGCTGTCCTCCACCACTTTCCAGGCCACAGCAGGGAGCTGGATGGGAAGCGGCGCACCCAGGACATGAGCCAGTACCCAGATGGGATCCCTGCAAACGCAAAGCGAGGATTTAGCGTTTAGGCTATTGCACCAGCCCCTCCACAAACGTTTTGAAGACTTCTCGTCTGAGGCTACTGAACCTCACAGCTCTGTACAGAATGTACCCTGACCCATCTTCCTGCTGAGGGACAAAAGCCACAGAGCCAGATAGAGGCAGAACCAGGATTTGAACCAAAGTCCATATTGCTTGCCACATGGTCAACTCTCTTGACAGACCCTGGAAATGCTTCCCCAGCCCTCACCTGGCCCTCTGGGTAACTCACCACCTGCCTAGCTGATCCAGTATTTGGCTCCATAGTCCTGTCCAATTGGGTGGCTTCTGTGTAGCGAGTCATATCTTTATAATATTTAGTCAGAATGACTACATTGTACCCCCGGGCACCACCTTTCCATCCTTGCTGCTTGTTACCCAAGGGTTTCAGTCATGTCCCTTCTCAGTTTCAAGTTAAGCCACTGCCTGAGGCACTGGCATCCGCTATGGGTGCAGGTTCCGGTCCCAGCAGCGCTGCTTTCCATCCAGCTGCCTGCTAAGGTGCCAGGGAAGGTAGAACCACCCACAGTCTGGGAGGAGTTGCAAACCTAGTTCCCAGTCCTTTAGGGATATTTTCTTATCTCCATCTAACTGCAACTTCAGATGTGATTTTACTTTCCTTAACTGATCATAAAGTGATCCCTCCTCTGGTTCCCCATAACCTGCTATTCATTCTGTTTAATTCCTCACCAGGGGTCTCCTCAACGTCCTCCCAGCTCCTGCCCATTGGTGACTAACAAGGCTATGACCGCCAGGAGGTGAGGACCATGAACTTAGACACCAGATAGATATCCGGAAGTCTTCCTCCTATGAGCAAGAATTAAATAGGGATGTGTACTCACACCACTTCCATTCAACAGTGCTATGAAGGTCCTGGTCAGTGCAATAAGGTAAGAAAAAGATGTAAAGTACAGAGTAGAAAAGAAGAAGCACAAGCCCTTTTGATTTGAAGATATCATAATCATCTGGGTAGAAAATTACAAAGTGTCCAAAAAGGAAGTTACTGTAATTATAGCTAGATTTAGGAAATTCACAGAATGAAGATTAATATTTTTGGGTAATCAATCACCTTTTTATATCCTAGCAACAATTAAAATTCAAAATATTGAATTTAAACAAGTACCATATTTTTAAAATTGAGTAATTTCTGGTCTGTTTCATCCCAGTAGAATTGGAGGGGCCGAGAGACCCTACTCATTATATGTTGGATTTTTCCCTTTCAGCCTAACATGGCGAAATTCCCACTGAAATAAATTTTTTTCAAAGCATCAGAAGTCATCACAAATAAGGAATTCTTAGCAGAGCTTGTGGCAGAAGCAATGTGAGAGTCACAGACTGAAAACTAAAGCCGATGCGGAGAATTCAAGCTGACCTCCTTGAAGAGCATCCATCCTGGACCAGAAATTTCAGTGTGACTGTCAAGGTGCGAATTTCCTTTCAGCTGCTCTATAAATGCAGCATTATTGCAATGAAAACCTCAGCAGGAATGGGTGTGTGCAAGAGAAATTTTAAAAGCTCTGAAAAAGAGTCACAGCAGCCGAAGCAATCTCACAAAAGAAGAGTTGCTGAAATTTTATTAGTTGATTTCCAAACGCATGAAGTTCCAGCAATCGAAACACAGTGATATTAGTGTTAAGACAGACAAATAGCTTAATAGAACAGTCTAGAAAACAGACATACCTGTATAATTTCAGGACATACTGAGAAATAAGTACTAGAACGTTCACCCATTTAAAGTATACAGCAACCAACGAATGGGAGCTGAATGGGAAGTGGAGCATCTGGGACTTGAACCTGCCCCATATGGGATGCTGGTGCTGCAAGAAGGAGGATTAGCTTGATACACCACTGCACTGGCCTCCACTTACAATGTTTCAAGGTTGATTTATGTTGCAAACTGGATCAGGTTTTCATGCCTTGTAGTTGCCAAGTAGTGGCCAGTTGCATGAATGGATCACCTTGGATTTACCTGCTCCCCGTTTGATGGGTCGCTGGGGGATGTCCACACTGGCTGTTATGGATACTGCTGCTATGGCCATCATGGGACACTTTCTGGTGTGGATGCATGTTCTTTCTCTTGGGTAGATTATGTGGTGTGGAACCACTGAGTCATTTGGGGACTCCAATTCTGACTCTTTGAAGAACTGCCAGACTGTTGTCCACAGCAGGGGCTGCACCAGCGCTTTCTCCACATCTTCATCATTTGTTATTACCTGTCTTTTTTACTGTAGTCGCCTGAGTGGGTGTGGAATGGTATCATACTGTGGTTTTGATTCACATCTCCCTGGTGAGTCATGGTGCTAAAAAGCAGAGTTAGAGAGGAGAGAGAAGAAAGGAGAGAGAGAGAGAGAGAGAGAGAGAGAGAGTGCTTTCATCTGTTGATTCACTCTCTAGATGGATGCAGTGGTTGGAGCTGAGCCCGTCCGAAGCCAAGGTCATAAGGATTTGTTGTTGCGCTGTCTTCCAAGGGTTTCACAGTTTTAGCCCTTCTGCAGAGGTCCAGGATCTATTTTGAGTTCATTGTTGGGTAAGTATTGGGTTTGAGCTCTCTGGGTCTGCTTAGTGAGTCGGTGTTAGTCGTTCATGTGTGTCCAGGGGAGTGTCCATCCTTTTCTGGTTTCCTGGTGTGTGGGTGCGTAGTGGTTCGCAGCACTCTCATGCGTCTTTGTATTTCTGCAGCATCTGTTATAATGCCTCCCTATTAATTTCTGACCCTATATGTTTGAGTCTTCTCTTTCTTAGTCCATCTAAGAGCTTGTTGATTTATCTTTAATAAAACCCACTGTTTTATTATGCTGTTCTTTCAGCCTCTGTTTTATTTATTTATGCTCTGATTTTTATTAATTCTTCCTTCCTACTGATTTAAGGCTTACATTCTTATTTTCTAGATCCCTATGGTCTTATTTTTAGTTGTTTATTTGGGATCTTTCCTTTTTATGTACATGTTTATTGTTATCAGCTTGCCTTTTGTATTGCTTTTACTGTATGCCATAGAGATTTTACAATTTTAGTTTACTTCCAAAAACCGCTTATTTGGGGTATGCCAGCATGATGGTGTAGTGTGCTAATCCTTAGCCTGTGATGCCAGCATCCCATATTGTCACTGGTTCATGTCCTGGCTGCTCTGCTTTGAATACAGACCCCTGCTTATGGCCTAGCAAGGCAGCAGAGATGGCTCAGTCCTTGCATGCCTGTACCCATGTGCGAGACTCAGGAGGGGTTTCTAGCTCCTGGCTTCAGATTGGCTCAGCTCTGTGTGTACCTTTTGGAGAGTGAACCAGCAGACAGATGATCTTTGTTTCACCTTCCCTATATAACAGCCTTTCAAAAAAAAAAAATGATTTGAGGGCCCGGCGCAATAGTGTAGTGGTTAAAGTCCTCACTTTGAACGCGCTGGGATCCCATATGGGCACTGGTTCTAATCCCGTCGGCCCTGCTTCCCATCTAGTTCCCTGCTTGTAGCCTGGGAAAGCAGTCGAGGACAGCCCAAAGTTTTGGGACCCTGCACCTGCATGGGAGACCTGGGAAAAACTCCTGGCTCCTGGCTTCGGATTGGCTCAGCTCTGGCCATTGTGGCCTCTTGGAGAGTGAGTCAGACAGAAGATCTTCTCTGTCTCTCCTCCTCTCTGTATATCTGCCTTTCCAATAAAAATAAATAAATTTTAAAAATTAAATAGAAAGATTATGAGACCCAAGCAGCTCTCTTCTGATAAAAAAAAAAAAAAGAAGAAGAAATGATTTGAAAAGCAGAGAGAGATAGAAAGAAAAAGAGACAGAGCTCTCTCATCTGCTAGTTCACTCCCCCAGGCGGCTGAAATAGCCAGGGCGGGGCCAGGCCCAAGTTAGGAGGCTGGAACTCCATTCGAGTCTGTGTCATGGGTGGCAGGGGCCCGTGTCTGCTGCCGTCCTCTGCTGCCTCCACAAACCCCTTCGCAGGAATCGGGTGAAAACAGAGCAGATGGGACTCAAATTGCCACTCTGATTTGAGATTGTGGTGGCACAGTGGCAATTTAACCCCACTGTGCCACAAAACCAACCTAGTGAATCTCCTATTCACTAGTTCACTGCATAAACCCCTATAACAGCCAAGGATGGGCAAGTAAAGCTTAGGAGCCAGGAACACAAACTGGGTATCCCACATGGGTGACAGGAACCCAACCACCTGAGTGACGCTCAACTGCTTCCCAGAACATGCACTGTCAGCTCTGAAGGTGGAATGTGGAGTGGAGACAGAGTGTCAAACCAGGCATTCTGATGCAAGACACAAAAGCCCCAAGTAATGTCCCAATCACCATGCCCAACTCAGTCCTGGACTCTGGTGTGGGTGGCAGGGAGTCCAAGTGCTTGGTCCCTCTTTTGCTGGCTCCCAGCTCCATGAGCAGGAAGTTGGATCAGTAATGCAGAAGCCAGGATTCCAACATGGGATGTGCCAGAGTCACAAGCAGTGACTTAACCTCCTGGCTCACAACACTGACACCAAAAGCCTTAATCTTTACACCAGATAAAGAACCAGACTCTAAATGAGTCACAGCCTAAAGGTGAGAACCAGAACTATAACAACACTTTCAGCAAATGGGTGAGACGAATCCTAGCAACCTTGAGCTAAGGCAAGCACAAGCCATAAATGTAAAAACCAACAGGTTGTACTTCCTCAAGGTTTAGAAATTTTCTCTGTAAAAGACCACGTTATGTTGGATAAGTGAAAAAGCTAGCTATGAACTGAAGAAAATATTTACAAAAATGTATAAAGGAATTGCGTTTACAGCATATCTTTGGCAGCCTGATTATAAAACAACTCTGAAGATGGGCAAAATGTTTGAACCGATGTTTCATGAAAAGTTATATACAAATATCAAATGAGAAGCTGAAAAATTCTTGACATAACTAGTCATTAGAGAAATGCCAAGTCCAAACCATAAGACACACCCATTAGACTGGATAAAATTATAAGACTGACCACACCACATGCTGGCAAGAATGTGGCCCATTTACATCCCACCAGCATTCGTGCACTGTTCCGAGAACACGGAATGGTTCAATCACTTTGGAAAACAGCCTGACAGCTACTTACCAAGCGAAGCCTACCATATAGTCCTGCCATTGCACACCTGGTTGTTCACCCAAGGAAAACCAAAAGCCAATTCTACATATTGTCATGCACATGAATGCTCACAAAATATTATAAATCTAGGACATAATGATTGTAAGATGCATTTCAAAAGCAGATTAAGAAGACCATTCTAAAGTACCAGTATTTATTAAACATTTGTGACCCCACCATGCAGTGACTCAAATGCAGCGAGCTGTGCTTTGCTTTGATGTCTTTTAGCTTACCATGGCTGCTTTACTCAATCTGTTGCTGGATGGAACTAGCTTACATCAAAGTGTTACATAAAAAACAAATAAACAAACACCAGCAATATAATTGCACTAAGAGAAATCCAAATGAAATGGAAAATTCAATCATGATCCACTGTTTGGACTAATCAGCTCATTTTCCCTTGCGCCTATCTGGTGCTTGTTCACATGAATAGAACATTTTACATGGTTGTAAACATCTGGCTTGGCACTCTGCTTTTGAAAAGTAATTGTAATATTGCAAACAGTTTCCCCTATTGCTACTTAGTCCTTACAATGTATTTATTTATTTGAAAAGCAGAGAGAGAGGGGTGGGGGTGGGGAGCCCAAGCACTGTTTCATTCCATAGATGCCTCAAACAGCTGGGACTAGGCCGAACTGAAGCTAGGGACTCAATCTACATGGATGGCAAAAAAAAAAAAACAATGACTTGAGTCATCACCACTGCTTCCCAGGTCTTCATTAGCAGGAAGCGAGGGTCTAGAGCCAGAGCTAAGCACTGAAGCCAGGCATTCCAGTGTGGGAGGTGTGTGTCCCAACTGACGTCTTAATCACTAGGTTAAATGCCCACCCCTGCAATTATTTTTAATGACCATGTTATTTACTCTGTAGATTTTTACCATTCTTTAACATTTTCCATGTATGTGTTTAGACCTATATCTAAGTCTCTGTTAGAAAAAAGTATATTGTAGTGAAGGATTTTTCATAGATTTATTTGTTTGAAAGGAGTTGCAGAGAGAGGTAGACATAGCGAGAGATTTTTCCCACCCATTGATTCACTCCCCAAATGACCACAAGAGCCAGGGCTGGGCCAAGTTGTAGCCAGAAGGTTTTTCTGGATCTTGCACAAGGGTGCAGAGGCCCAAGCACCTGAGCCATCCTCCGCTCAAGTGCTTGGGCACAGGGAGCTGGATCTGAGGCAGAGCAGCCAGGACACAAACCTGCACGCATGTGAGACACCAGAGTCGCAGGTGAAATTTACACCTGCTATGCCACAATACAGGCCCCAGTGAACACTTTTGATAACTTTTTCCTATTATTATTTCCTTGAGGTAACTTTCTAGAAGTTGGATTATTGAATCAAAACAGCTTCTCAATATACACTGCTAAGTGGCTATCCGTTCATTCCTTCAGCAACTATTGTTGAGCACTTTCTTCTTGCCACAGACAGACAGACAGACAGGGCACTGGGGCTGTTACGGGAGGGAGAGGCAGACTCTAGACTCGCCAACAACACCTGGCAGGGACTTTGTCCCACCGCCTCCAGGCCTAAGGCCGTCACACAGGTGGGTACAGTCAGTGCCATACGAAGTGTTACGAAGGAGAGAGACATGGGCTGTAAAAATAGGTCATGGCAGAAGCCTCAGATGCCATGTGCTTAAGGGAAAGATTACCTAAGGAAAAAGTGAGTTGCTGGGGGCTCAGAGATGATGACGAGCTAACCAGGTCGAAGGGGGAAAGAAGGGAATTTGGATAGAGATGGCAGCATACTGGAGCACAAGGAAGTAGAAGGAACCCACAACAGCTGGAGCACCAAGAACTGGGTAACTGGGGAGCAAGACGGGTGGGGCCTGTGGGCCACAGGAAGGGTGTTGGCCTTGGTCACATGAGTCGTGGGATCCTGTCCTCAGCAAGTTGGCTAGAGTGTGCCGGTGGGGCATGATTGCAGTGATCCAGATGGAAGATGATGGTAACCTAGGCAACAAGCAAGAGATTAGGATAGAAGATCAGCAGGTGCATTTAGGAAATACTGAGGGAAGATTGACAAGGCTTAGAAGTGGATTGGATTTAAGATGTAGTGGGGTTGTCTAGAGAGGGATATGAGGGAGCACTTCTAGATTCCTGGTGTGAGACCAGGGCTGATTGGTGGTGGCATCCAGGGGAATGAGGAACAAAGGAAGAAGGCCAGGCTGTGTGGCTTTGTGCAGAAGTTCAAGGGTACTTGAGATAGCCTGGGGTGGAGGTTGGGGGTCAAGTGGGCCATTGGGTCTGAAACTGAGAGCCAAGTTTGGCTTTGATCCATGAGCTCATCTCAAGATAAAGGTGGAAAGTGAAGGGAGCCTGGAGCAGATGAGCTTGGAACTTGTGCTTTCCTGGCTGGGCAGAGGAAGACAGCTGGCCCCTAGGCGCCCGGAAGAGATGTGGGAGGAAAAGCGGGAGGCAGGATGACCCAGGAGCCAAGGGAAGAGGGAGACAGGAAGGAGGCCACAGTCACCAGTGTCAAATGCTGCTAAAAGGCCCCAGGAAATGGCCAATGACATGAGATCAACCTTGGCCGTGGCGAGATGCAGTGATGCCAACAAGTCAGGCAGGATGGAGAAATGAATGCGGAGTAAGGATATGGGGTGTCTGTATGGCCCCTCCAGAACTTGGCCGAGATTAAGAGTGGGAGGAGAGCAGGAACAGATGTGGGGGAGGGCTGGAAGGAGGGTTTGGGTTTTGCATCTTTGTTTTTTGTTGTCGCTTTTGTTTTCAGAAAAAAAGGTACTTGCGTCTCAGTTGAAGGATGATGGGGAAAAGCTGAAGTTGAAAAAAGAAGGAAGAATGACAAGGGAGAGGTGAGTTGACAAGGAGGTCCCTGAGAGGTGAATGGGTGGTCTTTGGCTGGGAGCTGGGACGCCTCTGTCTTCTAGCAAGGCTGTCCTCACTCAGCAAAACTCCAAGGAACCTAACACCAGCTTCAATGTGACACATACTGCAGCAGAAGCTGCATGTTTCCATGAGCACTGGGCCTTGTGGCTCCTGCTCCTGCAGGTGCTGAACAACACCCTTTTGTTATGGCTGTTCACTTAACGGTGGAATCTGCACTTTGCTGATGACTAGCCAGGTGGACTGTGTTTCCTCAAGGCTGCTCACCAACCTTGTTTCCTTCTGGGTCAACTACTTGCGTCCTTCACCTGTTTATGGTGTTTTCTGATGCCATAGTCGGCTTCCCCCATGGGAATAAATCACCCACTTGCCGAAATGTGTGGGCAGCGTTTACTGCCAAAGCAGCGGCAGAATGCTTGGGAAGCCAGGAGTCCTCAGGGTGTTGGGACATGAGAGCAACAAGGGGGCAACTACAGCGACCCCATCCGAGAGTGAGAGGCAGGAGGAATCCTACTGGGAGTGTGCACTGAGTTCCCGCCAGGCTCGGTTCTCCTTTGGGCCTCAGTAACTTGGATGCTGGATTCAGCCTCACGTGGGCTGTTGCTCCCACCTGGGGTGCCCTCTGCCTCCCAGAGTCCGACACACATATTGGGATATGTACACACTTGGGTGTTGTACACCTGCAAATACATATGGCACGTGTGCTTCTATTCAGGAATGTGTGCATCCCATTTTATTGAAATTATCAGTTTCGCTTCAGTTTCTCCAGCTGACCCATGAGCTCTTCAAAGTCCGATGTCTTCCTTCTCTCCTTCCTGCTTTCCTCCCTTTCTTTTCCTTCCTTTTTCTTCTCCCTTTCTTCCCTTTCTCCATCCCTTCCCCTTTTTCCTTATCCCTTCCGTCCTCCTCTCTCCCTTCCTCTACTCAGCCCCTTCTCTTCCCTTCCCTCCCCCTCCCCCTGTTGCTCACTCACTTCCTTGCGGTTTCTCTCTACCCCTCTCCTTCCTCATCCTCATCCCCTCACCCGCACAGCTCACGTTAACAAGCAAAGGAAACCAAGCCATGAGCTGTCCAGGCACGTGAGGCTCGCTGGGCCACCACTTTCTCCTCTGCTGCGCTTCTCTCACCCTGGACTCTGCTCCACCTTTCTTACCCACATCTGAGCACCTGGAACAACACCACCCTGAAGCATGAAGGTCCCAGGAAGCCAGTGAGCAGCTGGGGAGACTTCACAGCTCCTTGGTGTGGGGCAGGGGCGGCTGTTCGGCCCTGGGGAGTTGAGCTGTTGTCAGCACCAAGGAAAAAAAAACAACAACAAGATTCCAGTAGGAGCTGACCTGTCAGCAGTGGGAGGAGAGAAAGCCTGGGACATGGTAAGAGGCGGGAGGTCCAAGGTCATTGCACAAATCCTTTACTGAACTTTAAGTTCAGCACACCTCCAAGAACCTGGATTTTGTGACGCATTCATGTTAGGTGTACATGTGTGGCTCTCAGAACCCCCAGCATCCAGTCTCCAGCCGCTTACCCCACCCTACACAAGCCCCCCGGCCTCCTTTCCAAGCCAGTCAGGTATTTTACTTCCCAGCCACAAAACTGGTGGAGAAATGGGCATTTCTGGCCAGGAAGACACAAGATGGCATTTGTTCAAACTTCTGGAGAAGAACCGTCTAGAACTGTTTTATCTACTCAACACAAATAAGCCATGGAGGGGAGGAGAAATAATATATGCTAATCCTAGGATAGGGTTGTTAGATAATACACAAGACACTTGTAAAACTTGGATTTCATACAAATGGAAAATAATTTTTGATCCTAAGCCCATTCTAAATATTATATGGGACTTATCTAAAATTCAAATTTAACTAGACAGCCTGTGTTTCTTTCCCTGTTAATTCAAATAACCCAATGTTTGCATGGAGAACAAAAGGAGAGATACAAAGAAACTAGATTCAGGGTGACATCATTCAACCACTGGATCAAACCAGACCTGAAGTCCACACTTCTGAAATTCAAGCAATGAACCAAACATCCCTCCATCTTGTTCTACTGGACCAGCTTTCAGTTTCTCAGAACCTTCCAGAACCTTCTGGAACCTTCCATCTCCTAACAGATTTGTCAGGAACCAGAAAGGTCTGTCCTGTGGAGCACAGACCTGGATAGAAGAAGGCTTACTTGTTGCTCTTTCAGTCCAACTGCCTTGCTCAGGGCTCAGGGCTCAGGGCCTGGCCCTGTTCCTTCTCAGCTCAGACAAGCACCCCCTGCGGGATGCTCACCAGGCTCACTCAGTCTTTATTTTTAGAATGAGACCTTTACGAGAAGCAAGGCCCAGTTTCGTCTCCAGCTTCCTCTCCCCACACCCGAGTGGTCTGAGCCCAGGCCAGCTCTCTCCGAGAAGTCATTACTGCCCGCCTGGAGGGTGCCGCGGCCTCAGCCCAGCACACAGACTGGCCAGTGTCTGCCTGGCTCCAGGACAGCAAGCAGCTGCCTCCTTGGGGCTCGCAGTAAATTGGCCAGCTTGTTTCTCCCTGGGCCCGGAAGAAAGCAGCTCCTTCTAATTCTCAATGGCCTGACTTGGACACGGCGTTTGCCAGGAGAGAGGCGGAGTGGGGAGAAGCCGGCTTTGTGGGGAACCTCTGGCGGGAGCATGCAAGAGGCAGGATTTTGCTGGAAATGGTTCGCCCCAGCCAAGGCCAGGTGGAAAGATCAATTTGGACTTCTTGAATTGGCCCCTTCATTTCTTTCCGGGTCTGTATTCCCCAGACTGGGAAATGGGCTTGGATCATCAGACTCAGTGAGTCCGAGGCTTGAGGGAAGGGTTAGGTCAAGGCAGGGGGATGATGGTCCCTGGTTGAAGGAGGCAGGTTCAGTGTCAAGGGCTTCAGCTCCTGTGAGCTTGCCACACGGGCTGAACACCACAGTGCTGTGTCGTTGGCACCTGACACCTCTCTCCCTCTCTTTCTGACCTCTCTCTGCCTGGGTCGTAACCCTCAATTCCGTGTGCACCTCTTGGTGCAGGGTTGCTGACTTAGCCTTGCTCCTTCAGCATTGCCTGTCCTGGTCCTGTGTAGGCAGAGCTCTCCCCTCTCCAGTGGACTGACTAGGTGTCACTGCTGTGTCATGTAGACCCAAGTATATATGGTCGATGGTAACATGGGCGTAGTTCAGGCCCCATCTGATGGTCCAGAGTGACCCTTGCTAGGAGCACAGGGCTGGGCACACTCACTCAGAGGTGGTGCATCCTTGCTGAGTCATGCCAGTGCTACACCATCTTAGGGACCTGGAAGAAGGCATTCTTTAGTCCGAAAGAGCCCACGTCTGTCACTCTCCACAGACGGTGCTGGGCTGCATGGCCACAAGAAGAGGAAATAGGACCAGTACTGTGGTGTGGTAGGCTAACCTTCTGTCTTGAGTACTGGCGTCCTCAGTGGATGCCTGTTCGAGTCTTAGCTGCTCCATTTCTGATCCAGCTCCCTGCACCAGCCTGGGAAAGCAGTGGAGGACTGCCCCAAGGCTTTGGGCCCTGCACCAGCATGGAAGACCTAGAAGAGGCTTTGGCTCAGCCCCAACAGTTGTGGCCACTTGGGGAGTGAACCAGCAGATGGAAGATCTTTCTCTTTGTCTCTCCTTCTATGAATCTGCAAAGTCAGATCTACAGAGAAGTGGAGAGACAGAGAGGAAGATCTTCCATCCGATGCCAGGGTTAGAACTGGCGCCCATATGGGATCCCAGCACGCTCAAGGTGAGGACTTTAGCTGCTAGGCTACCGCACCGGGCCCAATCAATCTTTAAAAAGGAAGAAGAGGAAACGGATGGGTGGGCCTCAGCTCACCTCTGTAACTCCCACCCCAGTGTGCTGACACTGCAGGCAGCCAGGGCTGAGGGCCCCCACCCTGCCATACGTATCCAGTTCAGTCCCGTAGCAGAGCCAGGAGGGGTTTGGGATCTGGGGCGAGTGTCAGTCCCATCTCAGCTGGGTTAAGCAAAAGGACGTAGGGCAGCAAGCCAGGCGGGATGGGGTGGGACTGTGGCCCCTGTCACCGTCACCGTCGCTGCCACGCAGCCTCCACAGCCAGGGGAGGAGAAACAAAGGAGCTTGCTGAGGAGGGCTCTGGAACCACAATGGAGGTTTCCCATCTGAAGGTGGTGACATGTCCCAGGAAGCCTTAGGCCATGTATGTATGTGCATGTGTGTGGGAGCATTGCATGTGCCACTGTCTATGAGTACGTGCATGCGTGTCTCTGTATGTGCCTTTGAGTATGTGTGTGTGTCCCTTTGTACATGTATGCCTGTGTACATGTGTGTGGGAGCATGTGGGCATGTGTGGCTCTGTGGGGGGTAGGCAGGAACTACACAAAATAACTGTAGCACTACCTGCAGAGGTTATCACAGCGAATCAGCTCCCTTTAACAGATGAGGAAACTGAGGCCCAGAGAGACTGTCACCTGTCCCATGGCAAATTCCAGGCCAGGCTTTGGAAACATACTCCATGTTTTTCTCACTGAGTCCTTCCTGTCCCTCTTTCCCCGTGTGTCCTGCCATTGAACACCATGAACCTGCCCATGAACCTCTCCAATTGTTGCTTTTTGGTCTTCATTTTACAAATTTGCATTTTTTTAATCTGAAAGGCAAAGAGAGAGAGAGAAAGACAGGACACAGAGAGGTCTCCTGTCTGCTGTTCACTCCCCATTATGCCCGGAAAGGTGAGGCTGACCAGCTCCATCCAGGGCTCTCACATGGACTGCAGGGACCCAGGTCTTTGGAGCGTCCCCTGGTACCTCCCAGGGTATACATCAGCAGGAAGCTGGAATTGAGGGTGGAGCTGGGACTTGAACTCAGGCGCTTCAAAATGAGACACTTGCATCTTAAGTGGTATTTCAACTGCTGCACCAACCATACCCCTTAACCTTGTCTCTGCCAGGGCTGCCTTGGGGATAGGATCTGGGGTGTCCTGATATCCTCCCAAGATTCCTGAGGGCAGACAGCTCCCTCCTGAAGCAGCATGCCCAGGTTGCATGGGCAAAGAGGTGCCGCTCATGGCTTGGGTTACCGGAGGAAGCCTCTCAGAAGCTCCGAGGGGAACAACACTGGGATGCTGGGCACACAGAGGTGTACGCTGTGGTGGAAAGGGCTGCTGCTGAGCATGAGCTGCCATGCACGGGACAGATGGCGGGGCCCCAAGGAGGAGCGTAGGGCATGTACCTAGAGCAAAGGCCAATTAGGGGGGAATTTCAAGCATAGGGAACTGACGGCAGGTGCAGGAAGTGAGTGGATGGGGCAGGACCAGAGGCAGGGGGATGTTGTCACCATAGTGGAGAGGCAGGGACAAGTCTCCTGGGGACTGATGCGCCTGCGGAGTGGAGTGGGGAATTCGGTCTTGCTGGGAGATGGGCCATCTCCCATTGCCAGGAGCCATACCAGGAGCATTCATGCTGCCAAGAGCATCAGCTGCAGGGGCTCAAGCATGTCCCAGCCAGGCCAAGCGCTGAAGTCGTCACTGAGAACATCCTTGACGAAACATCCTAGGGCACTGGTTCCTCCTGCAAGGAGAGAGCTGGGGGTGACACTGGCATGGGAAGGCCAGCATGTCCCACCACAGGGAGAGACAAACAGGGCAAGGGGCCCTACCCAGGGCTATAGGGCCCAAGTGTCAGAAAGCAGAATGTGCCTTGAAAATGGAGCAAGGTGGGGAGTCTGAGAGCCGGGATCCCAGCATGGGGGCACCAGCAAAGCTAGGGTGATGATTCTCCAGGGAGCCCAAGGGCCTGAGGCAGGAGTTTCCATGATTCACAGTGAGATTGGAGGAGGAATGGGGGTAGTTTCCCTCTTCCCCTTCTTTGCGGAAAGCCCCAGTGGGCCCTCCAGATGTGTTCTTCGTGGAGGAAGGCTCATGGGCAGTGCCAAGCCACTACCTTTGCCCAGCTGCCTGGTGAGATCGCTCTCCATAACTTCCATGAAAACAGTGGCACTCTATGAACACACACTCCGCGTCTCACCTTTGGCTCCTACCTGCCGTGCCTCCTCTGTCATGCTGCACCCATGCCCCTGGCTCTGGGTGACATCCCTTCTTCATGCCGGGATTCCCTGCCCTGTCCTCCTACGGACGAAGCCATTGGGGGCACCAGAGCCATGAGTGTCCAGCCCTCCAAGGGCGCGAGGAAGCCAGGCCCTATGAGCAAACCTGCGATGCGCCACCAACTTCCCTTCTTTTCAAAAATAAGCACTCCTTGCGGCTCCAACTGGCCCCCCCCCTGGCTGGGCCAGTCCGTTCCAAAGCTCAATGTCAGAGCTTCCTTTGTAACCTTTGGGAAAGAGAGGAGGCGAGAAAAAAAAAGGTTCCTATTTATCCGGATGTTGGACATCCAGAGAAGGAATGTTATTGTTACTTTAGTCAAATACTGGGGCTCCACTGAAAAATATTTTCCATTTGCAGCACCGAAATCCGGTGTCTCTATGAACCTCGGCCAACACACACAGGCCTGGGGGCTTGGGTCAGGGCCTGCTTCTCCTAGGCAGCCCTGAATATGCCCTGTCCGATGCCCGGAACCTGGCCCGTCTCGGGCAAGGAGGTGGCTGTGGTGGGTTGCTCCCATCCTGCTGGTGAGCAGGGCCAGGGAGGTACCTCCCTGCAGGGCCAGCATCCTGGCGGGGTGTGGGAGGGCTGGAGGAGGAGCAGTGGGGGACCAGCATGGTGATGAGAGGAGGCCAAGGAGGGGAGGGTGGGACCTGGATGCAGTCCTGCAGCTCTCAACTGCAGGGAATGGTGCAAACAGAACTTACCTGTGTGCCTGACTTCTTTCTTCCACCCAATGAAAGCAGGAAGATTACTGGTCTGGGGGTTCTCTAGGTGAAAACAAACAAGGATGACAGGGACATGGCCATCTTTCCATCTTATTAAATACTCTTACAAAACATAATAACTACATCACATCTCATTCAACTCAATTCATGAGTCACTTCAAAGGGTCCTCTGTTAGTGGAGGTGGTCTCCTTGTTTGTGTGGGTTCTGTTTCTCACTGCTGTAAATGATACTGCTGTGGAGACCCGGCGGCTGGCTTCCTGGGGACACTTGTAGCAACAGCAGTGACTGTGGCCACCAAACCTTCCATGTGAACTTTGTCTGCAAGAAATCTGGCTCCCCTAGTGTAGCCAGCTGCCTGTTTCAGAGGCAGACTTCCTAGCCAGGTCTTCCTGGCTCCAGATCCTGGGCTTCCAAAGCAGACTGGGGTCTCTACATTCAATTCCCAACACTAGAATCACCTGATCTGTCTGGGAGGTCACACTGTCAGGTCCTCCCTGTAGCAAGAGTGTAGGGAAAATCCACTTATCCTCCATTATCAACAGTAGGTATTATTGCCATTTAATATTACAAATCCAAGAGGTAAAATGGCATTTAATGCTTTTGCTTGCATTTACTTGATAACGAGTGAGCTGATCGTTTCTACACATGTGTTTTTGCCATTTGTTTTTCTTCTTCTCTGGACGCCAGAGGGACTTCCAAATCCAAGGAGTCCAGATTTGCAGGAGTGGAAGGCAGACAGATGTCACCTATGGGGAAGAAGAAGAAGCAGTAAAAGGAGCCATCCCCATGGGCTAGCGCCATGGCGTAGTGTGGTAGGTGTCTGTCTGTAGTACCAACATCCCCCATAGGGGCCAGTTCGAGTACCAGCTGCTCCATTTCCCGTTCCACTCCATGTTTATGGCCTGGGAAGGTATCAGAGGGTGGCCCAAGTCCTTGGGTGCCTGCCTAGAGAAGGTTCCTGGCTCCTGGTTTTGGAACAGCTCAGCTCTGGCTGTTCTGGCTATTCAGAGAGTAACCCAGGTGAGCTTCTCTAGGTAGCCCTGCCCTTCAAATAAAAATAAAACAAGTCTTAAAAATAAAGAGCCACTCTCATTTCTACCTCTTGCTGATTGGAGTCTCAGAATCTTGGCTAAGACAGAAATAGTCTTAAACCTTGAGATTTAGAAGATGTTTTGCAATTCTGAAGCCCATTATCCCAAGCCTTGCAGAGAGTTCCACCTAGCTGATACTGTAAGTGGGCCTTCAAATGGCTATTTCTCTGTTCCAGGAGGTGGGGGCTTCGGAGGGATGGAGAGCTTGGGAAGACCATGCCTTCCACGAGCACGGCCCACCAATGCACTTTCCTGGCTGTGAAACAAGTTCCCCAGTCAGAAGCAATGCTGTGTGAAACATCCTTCTATAAATAAGATGGGGACAGTACAATGGCCAGAGACATGGACCAGACCCATATCCAGCATGCCCTCCAACACCAGGGTCCAGAAGAATACACCTGCCCCCCGGGCACTCTCTGGTCTGCTTGGAGAGAGGTGCCGAGCTGGGTGTTCTGGGTGGCCTGTGCTGTGGCTGGTAGGGTGGATATTCAGCGGGGATCATAGCTGATTGTCCTGGAAAAGCAGAAGTGCATGTTGCCAGGCGGGTGCTAAACCTCAAGGCAGGCTGTCATGGCTGCTCTGTAAAGGAAACCAGTGTCAGGCATGGAACAGGCCATCTTGTCTACCTCTTTTTATAAAAAATTACTTATTTTTATTGGAAAGTCAGATATACAGAGAGGAGGAGAGAAAGAGAGGAAGATCTTCCATCTGTTGATTCACTCCCCAAATGGCCACAATGGCTGGAGCTTGGCCAATCCGAAGCCAGGATCCCAGAGCTTCTCCCAGGTCTCCCACGCAGGTGCAGGTTCCCAAGGCTTTGGGCCATCCTCTACTGCTTTCCCAGGCCACAAGCAGGGAGCTGGATGGGAAGAGGGACTGTCAGGATTAGAATCAGTGTCAATATGGGATCCTGGGCATGTAAGACAAGGACTTTAGCTGCTAGCTACTGCACCGAGCCCAAGAATACATTTTTTGACACAGTTATTAAAAACCGAACAATAACTGATTTGAAAGACTGATTGTTGGGCAGAGCAGGGTGCATGGGTTTGAATCCTGGCTATGTTCCCCATCCCAGCTTCCTGCTGACACACACCCTGGGGTGACAGCTTAAGCAGTGGGTCCCCCACTATCCATATGGGGCACTCAGACTGGATTCCACGTTCCTGGCTTCTGGCCGGTGCAGGTATTGGGTGAGGGAATCAGTGCACAGAGGATCTCTTTTCTCTCAATCACTCTCCTTTTAAAATAAATAAAAATAAGCAAACTTTAAAAAAATTTACTTATTGGCAAGTAAGAGGAGAGAGAGAGAGAATGAGAGAAAGGTTTTCCACCCTCTGGTTTACTCTCCCAATGGATACAAAGGCTGGAGGTGGAGCTGGGCCAAGCCAAAGCCAGGTGCCAAGAGCTGCCTCTGGGTCTCTCATGTGGATGCAGGGGTCCAGTACGTGGACCATCCTCCACTGCTTTCCCAGGCACACAGGATCAGAAATGGAGCAGCCAGGATTTGAGCCAGTGACCATATAGAATGCAGGCAATACTGGTGGCAACTTCATCCACTACACTAGTCCCCAGTAAATAAACTAAAAATAAATAAATAGTTAACAGTGCTGGCAGTGGGGTGGGGTGGAGAAGATGATAGTAACTTAGGTATGTGTGTGTGTGTCTACATCTGTCTACACTTGTCTGATACATACACTGAACTACTCATGAAATGAAACGAGAAGATGTCTGGAAATCACTTCAAAATGAGGTGTGTTCATCCCCACCCGAAAGGGGGAAAATCCAGCCCCCCATTCCGTAACTGTGGCCTCGTGTCCTGACTTCCCACCAAGGAGCGCAGCCAGAGAAAGCAATGGGAGTGAGAGAACTTTCTAAAGGAGCAAACTAATGACGTTCATCCAAGTCAACAGCAGCAGCAGGGAGGGACCTGAGACAGGATGGCCCTCAACACCAAGTGAGCAAACAGCTCCTTAGCCCGGTCATCTTCCTTCCAAAATCCCTAACCCCATCCGAGAGGGAGAAAATGAACGAATCCAGCAGAGGGCAATGGGTGATGCACCTGACCAGCGCTTCTCCAGACAGTCAAGGTCACCAGCAACATGGAAAGCCTGAGATACCATCACAGCCCAGTTCCATAGCAAGTGTGTGGTGTACCCTGAGGGGCTGCCTTACCTCTCCAGGTTGGTAAGCGGTCTTTATACTGGGCCATTGCTCTGCTGCAGCCATGGTCACTGCCCCACGGAGAGTCCGGTTCAGCATGTCCCGTTACTGGCAAGGCAGTTCTCACCTGGCCTCGTGTCCCCCAAGGCAGACCCCATGTCCACCTGCTGCTGAGAGAGGAGGTGGCTGCTGCAGTGGGCTCTGATGCACACAAGGGAGTGGATGGTGGAAGTTGACCTTGGGTGCCCCAGATTATCCTTTCTCTGGAATTTTCTGGGTGATTCTCGAGGTGCCTAAGGCAGCTTCTGCCACAGAAGCCCTGGCTCCCAGCATCCTCTGGGGACAGAACCACGACATGGACGCTGTGCACAAAAGGGCCTGGATTCTGTTTGCAGCTGTCCCCCTCCTGTTTGAAGTGCAGGATTCCAGGCTGGGGGACACACACACACACACATCTATCTCTCAGAAGGAGAGAGCTTCCGGAAGAGGAGAGAATCCCAGTACATAAATCAAATGAGGTGTAAAATTGTTCCGAGCCATGCTTCGTAAACCCCGCTGCATACATCGTTAGTGGCAGCCCCAGAGCCGGGGACACGCAGGCAGGCACCTGGCAGGCGGGTAATGCCAATTAGTTCAGGAGTGATGCTGGGCAGGGGCACACAGTTCATGGGTGGGGGTGGTGATGGTGGTTCTGCCCTGGCCCCCTCTCAGTACCCTGCTCATCCAGAGCTTAGAGAATACCACCTCGCAGCTGGAAGCACACCTGATTTTGCCTCTACCTGCAGCCCAGGTCCTGAGTAGGGCAGTCAATAAGCCCCTGGCCACCCACATGTGGCCATGCCTGGGGAGCCAGCAAGACCGTGGTCAGTAGCCTGTGCACCCTCAGCCGTGAGTCACCTGTCCCCCAGGTGATCCGAAACCTGTCGGCACGTCCCTCATGGAGACTTCCAGGGTGCTGAGTTCTTCTTTTACCCAGAAAGTCCACAAAAAGCAAAACCAAAAAAACAGCACCTTTTAGAACCATCCTTGGTTGGCCTTCTTCACTTCCCAGCATTTCGCGTCATCCCACCATCTCTAGTGTCATTGGGAATGGTGAAATTCCATGCCCAGGCTTGGGTTATCCCTGTGCCAATCACATTGCTGCCCAGGAGTCCCAGAGCGGTGGAGAGTACTGCCCAAGATCACACAGTGGGTCAGGCAAAATCCTTACCCTTGGGCTGTGTACGCTCCCAACCCTCAGGCACCAAGGCCGCCAGAGCCTCTAACCTGAGGGAGGCAGAGTTCTGCACAAGAGAAGAGCCTGAAGCAAGCCCCTCCCACTTAAGGACCTCATCCTACACACCTTAAAGAATTGCCCAGGGCTTCAGCTTGCCCCTGGGCAGCCTGCCGGTCTCCCCTCCCCGCCACACGTTGAGCTTGCACACTCAGGAATTCACCAGCTAAGAGAGGAATCTCTCCCTGCCTGACTCTCCAGGTGGGGGGCAGCCTGCAAAGCACAGTTGGGAGAAGGCAACAGCCAGGACTATAAGCTCAATGCTTGGGCCCAGACAGACAAAGTTAGCCACCCCCCACCACCACCACCTGCCAGGGAACCTTCTCCAGAAAACTTCAGGATCCAGTGAGAGAGGCTGTCATGTCACGTCAAGGGTGCAGAAACCCAGGCACTTAGGGCCATTCTCTTTTGCTTTCCCAGGTGCGTTAGTAAGGAGCTGGACGGGAAGTGCAGCATCCAGGATTCAAACTGGTGGCTGTTTTGTTTTGTTTAAAAGAAGGGCTATTTTTCTTTTAAGATTTTTGTTTTGGGGATGTTGTTATTGGAAAGTCAGATTTGCAGAGAGAAGGAGAGACAGAGAAAAAACTCTTCCATCCACTAGTTCACTTCCCAAGTGGTTGCAACAGGCAGAACTGAGCTGATCTGAAGCTAGGAGCTTCTTCCAGGTCTCCCACATGGGTGTACGATCCCAAGGACTTGAGCCATGCTCTGCTGCTTTTCCAGCCTCAAGCAGGGAGCTGCATGGGAAGTGGGGGACTCAAACTAATGTCCATATGGAATGCTGGGGCTTGCAAGGAGAGAATTGGGCAATGTAGCCATTGCACCAGGCCCATAGCTGTGTTAAAGGAAGGAAGTGGAGGCTCAGAGAGCTTTAGCCACTTACCATTGGTTACCAGCTGATAAGTAAGTGAGCCCAGGGCTGCCGTGTGGCACTGTGGATTAGCTGGAATCTCCTCTGTGTGCCATCACTACACCAGGAAAAGCAACCTAAGGCACAAGAGTGAGGGCAGGTCCAGCAGCAGCTTGGCCACCCGTGCTGGGCCCAGAACTGAGCTGAGCAGGCTTTGGTGGCTTGCACTTCCCTTGAGGGTCCAGCAGGGGGCACTGTGCCAGAGATCAAAAGCAACTTTCTCCTCTGTCCCTAGTGCGGCCCGGCTTGCTCCTCCTTGGGATGAGGGTGGGACAAGCTCTCAGAGGATGGTGTCATCGTCGTCGTTGTCATCATCATCATCATCATCATCAGGACTCTTCCCATGTCTGTGCCAGTTGCTCCTCTGTGGGTTCTGTGTGTCTCAGCCCACCAAGCCCATAGACCCTTGCCAGAGACCTTGGCCTTCAAGACCTCGCCAAGCTAGGTGGGGTGGTATCTCCTGCAGGTGAGGCGGGGCTGAAGCAGCCAGCACAACAAGAGGCCTAAAGGTGTCGATTTCCACACTGCCTCCAGGAGGCGGCTTAACTGCCTTTCCAAGGTGCCAGAGAGGGTCAGGGAGGCCTTCCTGGATGAGGTGACATCAAGTTGGGAGGAAATGGGACTGGCTGAGAGAGAGGTGGAAGTGCGAATGCAGCCCCAGTGATGGGAGTGGCCTAAGCATGAGCCCCAGGCTTGGGAGTCTCCCTCACTTTTGTCCCTGGAATTGGGCCCAGGCCTGGGTCCACTGTGTGTGTGCAAGACAGCAGGGAGGCCTGGGAGAAAGCAGACGTTTTTCTGCAAAAAGGAGGAGCAGGGTGCCCCGATGGGTCTGGCTCCTCTTGCACAACACACAAGTGTCCGCTGTGGCTGACACTAGGGAGCCCCCAGGACAGTCTGGGTCCTGGGAGTGGAGTGCAGACGCTGGCAGCCTGCAGTGGGACTCTCAGAGGTCTGTGGCCAGGCTTCAGGGCTCTTGAACGTGCAGCTCTACAGGGAGAGCCTCAGCAACCCACTGCACAGGCCCTGGGACCCACGCAGGAGTCACAAGACCCTGGACTGCCAGCGTGAATCAGGGCTGTTGCATGCTGGGGGTCAGAACAGAACTGATCCAGCAACAGAAACCACAAGTGTGTATGTAGGTTAATATGAGTGACATATGAAGCCAGACCCCACACTGGCTAGCACACTCAGGAGTCAGGTCTGGCATCACCTCAGATAAGGTTTCTTTGAGGACCCCACAGCAAGACCACTAGACTCAAAACTCCAACCATGAGGAAATCATAGGGGCTGTGGTCTGACTGTGGAGCGCATGTCTCAGAATTAGGCTTCCTCGATTGCTGAAGACCATGCAGTGAACGGCATGCCCAGATGCACACAGGGTACACAGCAGCTCACTGAGTCCTGCAGAGGACGTCTAGTACCACAGAGGCAGAACAAACAGGACAGCTCTCCTGGCCAAGCTTTGACAGCGAGTATCTGAAAAAATGGAGACTCTAAGGTGGACTGTGTCAGCCAAAGGACCTTGGAAGCATTTCCCCAACCTTGGAACAATGAAACCAACATCTCAAAACTATAGCAACCACTTCAGCAGTACCTTCAGAACATGCTCCACATTGAGGCCCCCGGGAAGACACCGGGTGGCCACCCCCCATCCCTGGGTACCAATGTGGTTGGGCTGTTGGGAGCAGCCCCCTCCCCTCTCTCCGCCTTCCCCAGATACAGGAAGAAACAGGATTTTGAAAATAGTTGTGTCCTTCACTTTCCCCACTCCTTGTCCCTCCTCACTCTAATCAGTGGTCCCTACGGGTATACATCTTTCTCAGCTATGTAAACATTATCAAAGATAAAATAAATTTATAAAAGTTGTTTTCTTAAAAAAAAAAAAGAACCACCAGAGGTGAACTTGCATTTATGGGTCGCATCCAGGGAAAGTGTCATGACTGATTTGCGATATTTACCATGGGTAGGGGAACAGATTCAGGTGGTGGGAGTGCTACCTGCTGGTGTCCCCAGGCCCCAGATGGATGCTCCTGTCCTCCCTCCCTCACCCTGAGCTGCCCATGCCCCGAGTAGGCTGCTCCATGAGACAATGGGGGCTGAGTCTGTGGGAGCGCTTGTTCGCAGGATTACACATGCCTGTGTTAGTCACCCCAAGGCTGGCGCCAGGAAAAACACCCCAGCAACCCCCCTCAACATCCTCAACAGTTTTCATCCACAAGTGTCCCCAGGCTGTTGGCTGAGGCAGGCTGAGTCACAGGTGGCTGTGTTGGGGTGACTTGGGGGGAAGTACACAGGGAGGGGCGTGACAGAGGCAGCAACTACAGGCACAAACCCCCCTGAGTCACCACACCTCCTTTGGGGATCAGAGGCAGTCTGCCAGGAGCTGCACACCTCATGGGGTGCCCAGCAAGCACCCCCGGCCCCCGGGACCCCTATTTGCTTTGGGTGACTCCCCTGATCTGCTCATCTGTTCCCTGCCAGGAGGACCCAGAGGGCCAAGCAGGAAAACTCTAGGGCTTGTCTCATATAGGAGGGGCGGTTGTAAAGCCATCAGGATGGTGGCATCTACTCTGCCCATTGCTGGGACCGGCACACTCACTTCATGTCTGTGCCTCCACTTTCTTATCTTTTAGACAGAGATATGGGACTGGTACTGTGGTGCAGTGGGCGGAGCCACCATGGCCTGTGATGTCAGCATCTGATGAAAGCACCAGTTGTGGGCCCAGCTCCTCCTCCTCCTCCTCCCATCCAACTCCCTGCTAGTGCACCTGGGAAAGCAGCAGAGGGTGGCCTGGGGACTTGGAGGGGTCTGCCACCCAGGTGGGAGGCCAGGATGAAGTTCCTGGCTCCTGGCTCCTGGCTTCAACCTGGCCCAGCATCTGCCATGACAGCCATTTGGAGAGAGAGCTAGTACATGGAAAATTCTTTCTCCCTTCTGTCATTCTGCCTTTTAAATAAACAAATCTTTCAATAAATTATAGATAAAATAATCTATGCTGTCCAGCTCCTAGGCAAGAGTCAGCTTCAAGCACTGCCCAGTTGGAGCGGTCCTTCAGAACCCTATTCAGGCTGGACCTTCCAGTGGTCCTGTGAGGAGGGCAAGCCAATGGGTCCCATGAACCCATTCTACAGATGAACAGGCTGAGGCCCAGGGTCAAACTGCCAGGTAGTAGTGGAGCCCAGGCTTCATTGCAACTCCCTGTACTTTGCCCACAATGATGCCAAGAGAAGGGACATGGAGCTATCACAGTGGGTGGCAAAGGGCTCTGCAGGGATGGCAGGACCCCAATAACCAGCTGGGCCGGTCTGAAGCCAAGAGTCAGGAGCTTCTCCTGGGTTCCCCAGTGGGTGCAGGGGTTCAAGCCATTGGGCCGTCCGCCACTGCTTTCCCAGGCTCATTAGCAAGGAGCTACATTGGAAGCAGAACCGCCACGACTCCAACCAGTGCACATAAGGGATGCCGGCACCGCAGGTAATGGCTTACCATGCTATGACACAGCGTCGAACCCTCTTTTTACATTTCAGTTTGATGGGCTGTTTATTCAGGAAAGCCATTAAACCTTTGATGATATTGCAACTTCAAAATTGATGATCTCAAAAACATGAATAAGCAAAATATTAAGCTGAGAAATAAATAAATGACATGTAACTATTTTACCCACAGGTGGCTGGCACAATGGGTCACATAGCCCCCCTCTCTCACCCGGAATGGAATGAGGAAGCTGACGGGTGGGTGGTCACAGGAGGAGGCCGGCGTCCCCCATACCCACCTCACATGTGTTGCCTCCTCCAGGCCATGCAGGAAGCAGCCAGGCCAGGAGCGGAGGCCACCAGGATTGCTCTGGAGCCAAGTCCAGGGGTAGGATAAAGTCAACAGCAGTCCCTCGGGATGGAAGACCTGGCTGGGGCCACTGTAACTGGCAAGGTGTCGCATGAATGACAGGCAGCAAGCTAGCCCTCCCAGGCCCCCTTGGCCCGAGCTTCTGCAGGAACAGCAACCTTGGGTCTGCGTGCCCAGGACATCCTGGCTTTCTTGCCACTGACCACCAGAGCGGGGGGAGGTAGGTGGTGAAAGGTGACAGATGCAGGTGCTGTAACCAAAAGTCTGCCCTCAGCAGGAGCTGAGACAGTGCAACAATGCCACACCCATGCTGTGGCTTTCCCTGGCGTGTTAGCAGGGAGCTGGATCAGAAGTGGAGCAGCTGTGTGTGTGTGTGTGCCGTGATAGCTCAACAGGCTAATTCTCCACCTGTAGTGCCGGCATCCCGCCTGCTCCACTTACCATGCAGGGAAAGCTGCAGAGGCCTTTGAGGCTCCTGGTTTTGGATCGGCTCAGGTCTGGCCATTGCAGCCGTTTGGGGAATGAACCAGAGAATGGAAGATCTTGGTATGGAGTTGGTGCCTCACACAGTGCACAGCTGGGAGTGAGGTGGTAGATGCCATCCAAGTCCAGGGCGGCAAGGAAGGAAGCAGGCGGCATTCCTTCCCGCCCTGGTGCACGTGGAGCGGCGCCTGCTGCTGGCCAGCACACCCAGGAATGCGAGGAGGAAGCTGCTAGCGGGGCGTGGCTGCAGTGACCTGGCTGTGGTGGCCACAGCGAGGTCAAAGGATGTCCTTATTTTACGGGAAACACACGCCGGAGAAATCAGTGACCTTGGCGAACCGGGTCAGCGAACCGTGGCTCCCTTGGCGAACCGTGGCTCCAGGGAGGAAATTACGTGAGCTGTGCCTGCAGCCCTATTGTGTGACGGACACAACATCAAGAGGAAAAAGTAGGTGTGTGCACCAGCAGCGGGGGAGGGACGCCAGGACTTGGGGCAGAGCAGGGCAGGCGGCCTTTTGCTGGTGCGCGGGCGCCCTCTTGTGGCCTTGGCAGCACAACGCAGCACTGGGCAGCAGGTTCCTGACCTGTCCTGGTTCTTCCCCAGTGTCATCACATCCGACCAGGACTTCCCACCACTTGCACCGTTCCTGTCTCTTCTGCCTTCAAAGCTCCAAAAGTGCCCCCTATACTGGCCCTGGCGTTGGGAGCACCCTTGAGGACTGGACCCTAGACACACAGGCCCGCTATGGACCAGTGCAATTGGACCAGCCCCGTGGGTCTAACACCTCAGAGTCGGCTGCGGGGACTGGAACAGACACAGTAACTGGTGTGGACCCTAGCTCTTACAACAAACCTCTCACAAAGACCACCCCTGTGGCCCAGGAACAACCCATCGGTTCCACCTCCTGTGTGTCTACCAGAGCTGGCTCAGCCGCCCACCCTCCTGACCCCACCAGCTCCCTGGCTCCTGGGATGTGGGAGTTGACTGCAGCTGGGGACCCTGTGTCTGTTCCCTGGACTGCTGATGGAGCGCAGGGGTCTCTGTGCAGCCAGCAGAATCAGGCAGCCTGGCAGCCCCCGACCACCACACCCCACAAGTCTGGGCAAGAAAGAAGACAGGAAAGGGTACGTCCACATGGACACATGGCCTATACCAGGGGCCACACCGACATCACACAGGGGACACAGGGACACTGATGAGCTCGACTGACAGGAGTTTAGATCTGAGAGAGGAGGAGGGCGAGAGCAGGTGCAGGGACCCCTGGGAAGGACCCCCAGAGGGGGACCGGGCGTCCAGGGCCCTGGCAGTGGTGATCAGCCCCCAGCTTTGCTTTTGGTTTCATCCTTGTTGTCAAAATGCAACACAGACATGGGTTCCAGAAAGCACTTTGTGTGTGGTAGCTGCTAATTGTCCCTGCATTTGCCCTAGAGGGGACAGCCAGAGGCTGAGGTGCTGCAGGCCAGTTCTAAGAATGCCTTTCACAGCCAGATGGCTGGGAGGTGATGTCACCCCAGCAGCTTCCAGGTGGGGACACAGAGGCCACATGGGGAGTGGCATCTACTATGGGCACTGTGGCCATGGCCAGGAGTCAGGAAGGTGGGCCAGGAGGGGTATGCTCGCAGGGTGCCCTGGAGCGTCCCTCACCTCACCCCCAAGTCCTGCCCTTCATTTCCTCCCATTGAATTCCACTGGGCATGGATCTGGGGCAGAGGCCTCGCTAACACCTGAGCCAGGGCAGGGACCCTGAGAGCCCTGCCTCTGCTCTGGGCCTTCCTGGCAGCCGCGGCTGATTGATTGATGCTCAACACTGGCTGGGTCCGGAGAGCAGGCTGGGGTCTGGGGCATGGCTAACAGGGGTGCAGTCACGTTGACTCAGAAAGCATGTTCCTGCCCGGGTGTCCTGCAGGGAAGCTGGAGGTCCTACAGGCACAGAGCCCAGTCCAGCCCTGCCCAGCCCTGCCTGGGTCCTGGCCCACGCAGGTGTCCACAGCTGGTATTGGGCACTCAGTGGGGAAAGAAGAATGGGGGGGGAGAGGCGCTCTGCTTCTCTCTCTGCCCCCACCCCTTTCTGCACTCTCTATTGACTGAGGAACCTCTTTTCCTCACAGCTCCCACTCGGAACTGGAAGGGGACAGCAAGAGAGGGAGCCCCTTCCCCCTGAACCACCAGGAGTCAGGCTCTGGCCTGGGAACCTGCATTCAGAGAGCTAGCAGCCAGGAGGAGGGCACCACCAGGAGGCAACTTGCACCCCCCTCCCTGTCTCACCACTATAGTTGTCCACCTTTCCAGGGAATATAGACCAAGAAACGCAGCTCTGGCCGGGGTCCAGCTTCTGCCCTGGGAGGCTCTACATCTCGGGGCATGGGTCTGGCTAAGCTTTAGGCTGGACTTTTCTTTTTCAGTGTGATTTGGAAGTCAGAGCATGAGCTCTTCCACCTTCTAGCTTCCCCTCCCCAGGGCCAGCTCAGGCCGAAGCCAGACAGCCACATGGTTGACAAAAACTAAATCTAAAACCCTCACCTGCAGTCCGCAGGAAGCTGAGCTGGAAGCTGAGCTGGAAGCAGAGCGGGGACCCCTCCACCCACGGCCTGCCTGAGACAAGGCGAAGTGGACAGATGAGCAGGGTGCACCACATGTCATCACGCACAGGAGGCACACACAGCCTCCGACGCTGCTGAAGAACTAGGAAGCCGCGGGGCTGGCTCAGAGAAGGCCTGCAGGAGCAGAGGCAGCTCAAAACACATCCCATTCCTGCCCCCGCTCCCGTGGGAGGAGGAGTTGGTGCCAGGCTCCTGGTAGGGCTGGGGGCATCGGGGTGCAGGGAAAGCCTCTCTGGGCAAGAAGGCAAGAGTGGGGCAGCACATGAGTGTGTCGCTTGGGGCAGGCAGGTCTCCAACCTGCCACCAACGCTTGGTGTCTCCATGGCACACCCACTCCTTCTTTTTCTTTCTTGTATATATTTTTATTTATTTATGCTGGGGCCCAAATTCTTGGGCCATCTCCCACTGCTTTCCCCGTCACATTGGCAGGGAGCTGGATCACAAGTGGGTTAGCTAGGTTATGAATGGGTGCCCAAACGGGAATGCTGACATCACAGATGGAGTGGGGAGGGGCACCCAGGTGTTTGCCCCCTGGGAAGCCCCCACTTCCCACTTGCACGATGCCCCTAACCCTGTCCTTCCCCTCATCCCATGTGCACCCCGTCGGCAAGCCTCCGAGGGGCTCAGGAGTTGGCTCACTTCTCTCAAAGAAGTGCATCTGGAGGGGTAGGCGCGGGTCCACCCTGGCTCGGCTCCTATATTTCTGCCTGCTGTCTAGGCCCAGTCTCCAACCTTCCCCATCAGCTCTATGCAAGGTTCCAGAACCTTCCAGAACATTCCTTGCCTGCTCCAGGTAGCCATGGTTGGGCTCCAGCATTGTCTGGCTCTCAGACGAGCTGCAGTAGGCTGTGGGGCTTTAGGAACAAAGGAACTTGATGGGATTCAGGTGGTCTGGGAAGGGGTGAGCGGGGAGGAAGACTCCCTGAAGACCCCTGCATGGAATCCCTGACCTCTTCATTAACTGAATTCCAAAAAGGGCATAGAGAAGCCCAATGACAAGGCTGTGGGGGAAGGGGAGTTCCAGGAGCCCTGGGGATACAGAGGATGCAGTAGGGACCTCTGCCTAGATGGAGCGGGAAGACAGGTCAGACAAGAGTCCTACTAATGTGTGAATGGCTAACATGGCCTACACTCTGTTCCCTGGGAGAGATGATGGGGCGATATCTGCTCTGGGACGAAGGACTGCTGAGCAGGTTCTGGTGGACAGGGAGCAGTCAGTACACTCTGCTCTCAGCACAAACCTGGGATCTCCTGATCTGAGTCCCAGAAGCCAGTCAAACCTGGGATCTCCTGATCTGAGTCCCAGAAGCCAGTTGACCTGCGACCCGTGATTTTGCCTCTCTCTAAGCTTAGCAAGAAACTGGGAGAGGGTAAGCTGCGGTATTGCTCCTTAGCGGGCACAGTGCGACTAACACTGAATACACAGTCCGTGAGATCACGGGCTCTGAGCAGGGCAGGCAGGTGCCTGAGGATGCTGAAGGGCCTACAAAGCAGGCTGAGGGCAGGTGTTTGTCCTTAAGACACTAGGTTCCAGCGTCATGCATGGCGACTAAAGCTCCTGCCTGTATCAGCATCCCATGTAGGCACCAGTTCCAGTCCCGGCTGCTCTGCCTCCCATTCCTGCCTGTGCACCCGGAAAAGCAGCAGAGGATGGTCCAAACCCTTGGGCCCCTGCAAGCATGTGGGGGATGTGGAACAATCTCCTGCCTCCTGACTTTGGCCATCTTGGGGAGCAGAGCAGTGGATGGAACACCTCTCTCCTGCTGTCCCTCTCTCTCCAGGCAGCTCTGACTTTCAGATAAATAAATGAATCATTTTTAAAAGATGACTGTGGAAACACCTACATTGCACTTGGGTTTGACATCATCTCTGGCTCCCAGCTGCAGCTTCCTGCGGACACAGATCCGGGCAGGCAGCGGTGATGGCTTCCAGAGGGGAGATCTGAAAATGAGCTACTGGCTCCTGGCTCCAGGCTCCAGCACCAGCCGAGGCCCACTGTACGCATTTGAGGGGTGACAAAACAGGTCTAAGTTGTCTTTCTGTCTCTCTACTTCCAAATAAACACAGTAGTATGTGTTTGAAAGGGAGGCTGAGAAGATGAGAGGCTTATGATGGGATTCAGTGAGTATCATGCAGCCTCCCTTCTAAGTCTGTTTGCACACCTGCTTTTTCCCTGCTCAGTCCGCCTCCCAGCACCAGCAAGTAGCCATGTCTTGTCACCCCCTGTGGGTGAGGCTACCCCCTGTGGGTGAAGCTGTGTATGAAAGCTTTCTCCTGTGTAAGGAGCTCAGAGTAGGGGCTGTCCCAAGGTCGCCCTCAGGGCTGCATTACAGTCAGCCTGGCCCTTCAGAGCGTGCAAGTGTGCACCTGTGCTCTGGTCTGAACCTCACAGTTCAGCAGCTGGGCTGTGCCGGGTGGAGAGCCAGCCCCAAGCAGGTGCAGGCCAGGAGGCCACGCTGGTGGGAAGGAGATGCAGCAGCATCTGGGGTGGGAGGTGGGTCACCCAGAAGGGTCCCTTGGAGTCTCCAGGGGATGATGGAGGCAGGGTGGCAAGGCGGACACCAAGCAGATGACCAGGAGAAAGCTGCTTCCCAGCTTGGGGTGCAGCAGCCTTCAGGTCTCATCTGCAGGGGCTGAGACCAGGGTGTGCAGATGGCGCTGAGGTTCGGCTAGCACACCTGCCAGTGACTAGGCGCCTCCTCCGGAGGCCAGGCTGTTTCAGCTGACCCCGCTGGCCCTGGGGTAAACACAACCCCTCTGCCCTGCAGTTTGGAGCCTCAGGACCCTGGGAATCAGAGCGCTCAGTCCGGGTCTGGGGAAGGCAGTGGCGGAACCCCAGCCAGGGTCTCCCGTCCCCAAGGCTGTGTTCTATCTGTGACCTGAGCCCAGTGGCAGATGACAGCTGTCAGTGACTGGCCAAGAACTGGGGGCAGCACCGGGGTTTCCCTGCGTTCTCTGTACAGCCCTCTCCATGTCCCCAATGCCAGAGGAGTAAGAATATCAGGCTGGAGCTGGTGTTGTGGTGCAAGGGGTTAAGGCTCCAGCTGTGATGTCAGCATCCGTTATGGAAACTGCTCAAGTTCTGTGTGCTCTGCTTCCAATCCAGCTCCTTGCTAATCGGCCTGGGAAATGGCAGCAGTGGCCCAAGTGCTTGGGCCCCTACACCACGCCAGACACCCAGAAGAAGATCCTGGCTCCTGGCTTCACGCTGACCCAGCCCTGACCATGGAGGCCATTTGGGGTATGAGCCAGGGGGTGGATGATAACTCCTGCTGTCTCTCCTTTTAAAATAATTTTGTTTACAAAAATGGTGATGGGCTGTGTCTAGTACATGGTCTGCTGCCTATATCCTAAGTCTCTACTTTTTTTTTAAGATGTATTTGTTTTTATTGGAAGGCAGATATACAGAAAGGAGAGAGAGAGAGAGGAAGATCTACCATCCAATGATTCACTCCCCAAGTGGCCGCAACGGCTGGAGCTGAGTCAATCCTAAGCCAGGAGCCTGGAGCCTCTTTTGGGTCTCCCACACAGGTGCAGGGTCCCAAGGACTTGGGCCGTCCTCTACTGTTCTCCCAGGCCACAAGCAGGGAGCTGGATGGGAAGCAGAGCAGCCAGGATACAAACCGGCACCCATA
Source organism: Ochotona princeps (assembly GCF_030435755.1). NCBI lineage: Eukaryota > Metazoa > Chordata > Mammalia > Lagomorpha > Ochotonidae > Ochotona > Ochotona princeps. The sequence goes on from NC_080837.1 coordinate 15,242,241, forward strand.
TGGGATGCCTTGCTTGCACTGGCATTTAGTCACTAGGCCATTATGCCGGGGCCCCGCTGTATAGCTTTTTTCCCCAAAAAGTGTATTCCATATGATGGCCATTAGTATCTGGGGAAAAGGAGAGGGGGAAGTTAGCAGGAAGGTCTCTTGGGATGCTCCAGCTGAGGAAGTAACCCTATATGAATATAACCCAGGGCCTCTAATGAGCTAACATGCTTAGTGAATCTCTACCAATGGAAATGGCTTTACTTATACTAATTGAACTAATAGAAGCTTTTTACCATAAATCATGGCAGTCATTACAAAGGCATTGTCCTCCACCCTGTGGTGCTGGCATCCCATATGGGTGCCAGTTCTTGTCCTGGTTGCTCCACTTCCCATCCAGCTCACTACTCATGGCCTGGGATAGCAGCAGAGAATGGCCCTGTACCCACGTGGCTCCTGGCTTCAGATTCGCTCAGTTCTAAGTGAACCAGCAGATAGAAGATCTCTGTCTCTCCTCTCTCTGTAAAATCTGCCTTTCATAAATAAAAAATAGAGCTTTAAAAAAAGCGTTGAACTGCCTCCCTTGATAATGTCCAGGGACCTGCCCAAACAGGCCAGGGGGCTAGCACTATGGCCAATGTGATGGCAGCATCCCCTGTGAGCACAGGTTCAAGCCCCAGCTGCTCCACTTCTGATCCATCTCCCTAATTCTGCCTTTCAAATAAATGAATAAACAAGTCTTCAAACAAACAGGTAGTTCAGTGCCAAGAGCTGGCACCTGGCATTGGGAACCCAGGCTCCTGCTAGCATATTCTCCACCAGCCTTAACCTGCTCCCCCCACTCACACACACATATACCCCATCTGGTTGCAAAATCAATTCCAGGCAGGTGGGAGGAGTAAGCAAAAGGCAAAGGTGAAGCTGCACCTTTCTACCCAGGAAACACAAGGTCTGTTTACATCTCGTTGGCGGGACATGTGTCACATGACCAACCTAGCTGCAGGGGAGCCTGGGAGATTGAATGCTTTTCAGAGGCACCATCGCACTCGGATGGACCTGGAGACCTATGGGTAAGGAAGAAGGGGGGCATGAACACCTTGGGTTTGGGACCCTGCAACCCCAATTTGCTCCTCGTCTCACCTCCCCTTTATCTTTCTGCCCAGTGAAAGTCAGCTCTCTCTGGGAGGTCCACAAATGGCACATACCGCTGTCCCAGGGCCAAGGTGCTTAGATGTCCCCCATCCCAGCCCTGTGGCAGTTGGTATACTCCTTATCAGTGGGCATCTCCCCTCCTGTGTTCCCTGTTAGCTGCTGCGGGGGGCACTGCGACACCAGGTCACCTCTCTCCATGTAGCCTGCCTCATACCCGGCTGCTAAACAGTTGTCTTGAATTAAGTGCCCACCAGGCACCAGCAAGTGCACTGCGCCCAGCGCCAGGGCTAGGGAGGTCACAGGGAAGGGGCAGGCAGCCCCCACATCTGCTGAGCATGGGCTCTCTTGTTCCTGGAGATCCTCCCATCAGGCAAGGGAAGGACATCCCCCTAGGGCGTCATTTATAAGGGTTCCAGTCACCTCCTGACACTTTTCCTTTGAGGGTGAGGAGTTCAGCATAGGACCTAGGGGAAGGGGGACTCGAGATGCCAGCGGTCAGACCAATCCTCCGCTGAGTGACCCAGCATGGTTAGGGTGTCAGCCTGGTCTGCTCAGCCGGGTCCCCTCCGGAGGGGCTGGGGTGAGAGACAGGCCGGGCTCCAGTAGTACGGTAGGTGAGGGCCAGTTAAGGCAGGCATCACCGCAGCCCTGACTGACTTCCTCCACTTAGGGTGTGTCCACAGACTCCACCCAGACCACCACCATTGTTGGTAAGAAAATGTTACTGGAACGCAGCTGGGCTCAACGCTTGGACGAGCTGTCTGCTGCTGTTTTCATGCCACAATAGCCAGAAAGAAAGAGTCCTGGCACGAATGGCCTGCAAGGGCAGACACCTGCTACCTGCTCTTGCCAAGCCACGGGCTGTAGGGAGGAAGTGTGTGTGTGTGTGTGTGCGCGCGCGCACGCGCGCGCGCAGACAGAGCTGTTTGGATATTTGTCATATCATTTTCGGGCCATGCAAAACGATCTCCCTACAGATCAGCCTGTTACAGGCTTGTGGCATTTCAAGTGCCGCCCCCCGGGGTTGCTGGCGGCCGCTGGGGCTCCTGATAAGATATGGGGAGCCACCTGCAGGCAAAGGTGGCCAGGTGAAGGGATGAAGAATCTAGTGGGAAGACAGGATGGGGAGTTAGGGTCCAAGACAGTTAGGGTCCAAGTTCAAAGGCAGAAGGGGATGCCGCTGGGGATGGGGCCACGCTGGGGTGGGGGCTGCTCCCAGCTGCTAATTGAGGCTCAGGACCTCAGCCCGGTGGGAGCGGCAAGGCCAGGGAGGCGGCGGGCGAAAGGGGCCGGAGCTTGCACGAGACGCCAGAGCGCCAGCTGCTCGCTCATTACCACGGCTCTTGCTCCGCAGCCAGCGCTGTAAGGGAACATTTGTTTGTGGGGGAAGCACAGCTGTTCTGGGGGAAATGGGTTTCCCTCCTTTGCTCAGAGGAGAGGAGGAGGAGGGGAACGCAAGGCTGGGGTACATGGGTATGTGCGGTGGTGGGGAGGGGAAGAGGGTTGGGAGGGGAGGTGGAGTCTCCCAGTCCGGCCAAGGCCAGGGGTCTCTAAGGACAGCCCGGTGCGGACCCGCGGGTCCAGGATAGCGAGGCTGTCTTGACGCCGGGGGTGAGCAGGCGGCTTTCTCAGAGAAGGAAGCAGAGGACAGGAGAGTGACCCAGGCAGGGTCGCACGTCCTGGTGGCCTAGCCCAGACCTGGATTTGGGCTCTGGACTGAGTCTGTGCCCTGCCGGGACGTACGCGCGCCTCCCGGCTGCGGTGGGTCTCAGACTGGGCATGCCCATCTTTGTTTGCTTCTCATGTTTCATGTCCTGTCTCTGTGGTCCCTCGGGAGCTGGGCCGCGCCTGTGCTTCTCCCGTAATTCTGCCTTCTCCTCCAGGGTCCCTCTGTGTGTGCCTTTTCCCCGCGGTCTGTCTGCCTCAGTCTTCCCTTGTGTTCAGTCCACGCTAACTCGCCGGTCACAGTTCCGGAGCTGAGTAGACTATGGGTGCTTTTGCCTCTTTGGGGGCCACTGACTCCCAATGACTGACTGACTCTCTCTCTCTCCCTTCCTGGAGAAACTGGGGAGAGGGGAGAGAATTTCCAGTTACTGATTCACTCCCCAAATGCCCACAACAGCTAGGGAGGGGGCCCAGGCAAAGCCAGGAGCTTGGGCCTCTGTACGGGTCTCCCACGTGATCACATGATGGGCAGGGACCTTGTTATTTGAAAGCTTACTGCTGTTTATTCCAGGTCTTCATTCATGGAAAACGAATCAAAAGCAGAAATAGGAGTTGAACTCAGACCCACCCATGCAGAAGGCAGGTGTCACAGGCAGCATCTTTTAAAAATACATATTTTATTTTTAATGGAAAGGCAGATTTACAGAGAAAAGGTGAGACATAAAGATTTTCTGTCCACTGGTTCACTCCCCGGGTGGTCACAATGGCTGGTGCTGAGCTGATCCAAAGCCAGGAGCCAGGACTTTCTTCTGAGTCTCCCACGCAAGTACAGGGTCCCAAGGCTGTGAGCTGTTCTCTACAGGCCACAAGCAGGGAGCTGGATGGGAAGCGGGGTGGCCAGGATTACAACCAGTGCCCATATGGGATCTTGGTGCGTGCAAGGCGAGGATGTTAGCCACTAAGCTACCATGCCTGGCCCACGAGTAGCATCTTAACCACCATGCCTAATGCTTGACCATGGCATATACTTCTGCATGTTTGAATACTAATTTTGTTCCTCTTTTTAAAAATGTGTTTATTTCAAAGACAGAGTTACAGAGAGAAGCTGAGAGAGGGAGAAAGAGAAATCTTCCACTCGCTGGTGAACCAGTGAATGCACTAAATGACCTCAACAGCTGAGATTAGAGCAGGCTAAAGCCAGGAGCCAAGAACTTCCTCTGGGTCTCCCATGTGAGTGCAGGGGCCCAAGGACTTGGGCCATCCTCTGCTGTTTTCCTAGATGCATTACAGGGAGCTGATGGGAAGTGGAGCAGACAGGATTTGAACCCATGTGGGAGCCTTGGCTTCATCCCCTGGTGAGTTCAGCCAGCCCCTAGTGAGGTCAGCAGGCCCCTATGAGGTCAGCAGGCCCCTGGTGAGGTCAGCAGGCCCAGCCAGCATCCTCCTGACACCACACCTGCTCCCCAGGAGGGGGTAGTACTGCCACACCATGGCCACAGGAGGAATAGCAGCTCCTATTCCTATTCCTATTCCTATTCCTATTCCTATTCCTATTCCTATTCCTATTCCTATTCCTATTCCTATTCCACAATGCCAGCCCTGGGAAAACAATTTTTAAGTTGTGTATGGTGACTGCTAGTAAGCCATGAGAGCAACCAACATTAGGCTGTGAACAATAAGGTTTTAAAAATGATCAGACTGTGTGACCTAAGTGTACATGGATATGTGTGTGTGTCCAAGGTAAAAAGCTTTCACTGTGAGGTTTGATTTAAAATGTTCCAAGAGCACAAGGTGGAAATTCTTTGGTTTCAAACAGCAGAAACTGCCCTGGCCAGTCCAGCCTAAAGGAATAGATTAGCGCCTGTACAAGAAACACGGGGTAGGCCTGGCTGATGGGCACCCTGTCCCTCGCTGCTTTGTCCTCAGCCCTCCTCATGGCCCCAGTGTGGTTCCTGGAGCTCCAAACACCCACCAGATCTGACACAGAGAATGAAGAGCTGTGGCCTCCCCTACACCTCTTTTACAGAATCTGGGAAACCGTTCCTCTCACCTCTCATTGAATTCCACTCATGAGCCAATGGCTGGCAAGGGAGACTACGTGTCCGCTATTCAGGGTGGAATTTTCCCACAGTGCATGGCTGTGCAAGCCACAGGGGGCAGGAGGCTTCGGCCTTCCTTCCCATGGCAGCAGAGGGAGAGGCCAAGGCTAGGATACCACCAGCATTGGCCATAGCAGCTCGCCACCTCCTCTGCTGGGGCCTGCCTCAATTTCCCTGTTCCTGGGCATCTCCTGGCTGCAGCATCCCACTTCTATCTCGCTGTGTCTTCTCTGGGCTCTCTCCTTCTTTCTTCCTTGTGTGCCTCCCCTCTGTGCATCTTCCAGCCACTCTCTGTGTTTCCTGGGTTCCTCATCTGCCAAAGACAGACAGGAAAGCATGTCCAGTGCAATAGGCCCCTGGTGAGGTCAGCAGGCCCAGCCAGCATCCTCCTGACACCACACCTGCTCCCCAGGAGGGGTAGTGCTGCCACACCATGGCCACAGGAGGAATAGCAGCTCCTGTTCCTCATCTTGGCATGGAGCACGCCTTACCTATCCTCTGACCCGCTCCTGGGGTTACAGGCACATGCCAGCCATGTATGCATTCAGAGAGCTCCTTGCACAGTAGTATGTGCATACCAGGTCCCAGAAACTCAGCAGCAGAAAGCACAAACCCTTAAGGAGATGGGTCATAGCAGAGAGACAGGTCGAATGGCTCCAAAGGTTGCACAGAGCTCAGTGACCAGGCCAGGCAGGCAGCCTTGGATGGTGTTCACCAATGGATGCAGTCTGTGGTCTCCTAGGAAGATCATGGGTGTGATGGGCTGGGGCGATCGTGGGAAAGAATTAGGCTGTCCTTTGTCTTCTTTCCCGGCAGGACATTCTAAGCCCTTTGGGAGTTCCTGAGCGATAGCGGGGTCACTGCTATGGACCGTGAGCCCTGACACCACACCTGTTTCACTTGTGCAGGTGACAGGATTCATGTGGGACCCTCCTTGCTGCGTGCTGTGAGATGACTCTGATGAGGACTGGGTATGTTAAGACGCTGGGTCATGGCATTAGAGGGTTGGGCTCTGACACCTGCTCCTGGTAGGTGGGACAGCCTCTGGCCAGCACAGCTTGGGCCACTGCCAGGTTGGCAATGATGTTAGCGCTGACCCACAGCTATGCCTGGTTCTGCTAATCCAGCCATGATAGAAATACTGTACCAGCCCCCTTCCGCAGCAGCTAGAGACTAAGTGGGATGGTGGTGGTGAGGCCTGGGCTCCCAGCACACAGGGAGCTGGAGCTGTGCACCACAGATGCATGCTGGGGGCTGGTTGCCAAGGAACCATGGGAGTGTCCTTCCCACCACTGGGCCACTCACTTAGATGAGGATGAGGCGGGGAGTCTCGTAACCAGGTGTTCGACCATTTTTTTTAAGGCCGTAAGCATGAGTAGGGTGCTTTCCTAAACTCTGTGAGGCCCGTAGGTGTCTTCTGTAGTGTGGTGGCAGGAAGGGAACGGGGGACATAACGGACCCCCTGAATCCCTAGCCAGCTGGTTGGTGCACCTACAGCTGGCATCTGGGGTGCAGGCAGCTGAACCCCTCACCTGAGAGGTAGGCCCAGCTCCAGGTGGGTGAGGGAGAAAGCAGGAGGTGGCCTTTGAAATCTCAGCAGCCCTGGGCTCCTGTGGTCCCTCCTTGTCTGAGAGCTCCACTTCCCTGGAGCATCTCCCCCATCACCCAGTACTCCGTTCCCTCCCTGTGCAAAAGGCATGCACCTAAGAGAGTTCAGGTTCAAGAACTCTCTGTGGCTTGAATCAGTGTGTGTCTTCTCTCCCAGCCCCAAGGGTGGCTTTCCTGCAGGGTGTGCGTTCACGGCTGTGTAGGCTGGGGGAGAATGAGCACCTGGCACTCATCCAGCACAGCACCCCAGAACACCCACACCCCAACTTGTCACCCCCTGTCCTGGGGCCATGGGATGGTGGGGGGGTGTTAGCCTCTGTTTCTGCGGGACACCCCCAGCACCTCAGGGAGGGGGTGGAAACGAGTTCTGCTTAATTAGATCACCTTCCAGGGAAACACTCCTCCGTTGATGGGGAAGTCCGTGACAGGCTGTTAAGGACGTGCCATAAGTTTTACAGCTATTGGATTTTTCAACTTGTTTACAAAAGCAATATTGCAAAATGGCCAGCGGCCAGGCCCAGTTGCTTTTCCTCCTGTGCCTTCTAACAACAAGCGAGCATATTATCTGCACTCCCCCGCCCGGCTCCCAGCCGGCTCCTGGGAGGTGCGGAGCCACATTCCATTTTGCTCTCTGTTTAATTATCCATTCAGCTGGGCTTTCTGGCTTTCTCGTTTGTTCACAGCCAGATTCTGGAATGCAGCAAGGGGTTCCTTTCCTGCTTCTCACACACACACTCTCTCTCTCTCTGGCCCCCAGCAGCTCGAGCCAGCAGACTTGCTCTAAGAAGATGCCAACCTCTCAAAAAACTTGTCCCTTTGGAGCAGTGGTTCTGAAAGTAGGGGTGGGGTGGGAGGTATGGATAGGAAGGGGGCCTGGATGACCAACAAAACTTTGGTTCCCAAGGCCAAGGTGCTGGGTACCAGCCAGCCCCTGGACAGAGATTTAAAGTAAACATGTAGGCCCCTCCCCTCTCACCTTCTGGCTCATGGGGCCTGGCAGCACCAATCGGGATTCTGGAAAGTTCCACGGGTGATGCTGGACCTCCTCCCCGAACCCCTGGGCTAGGGGGCGAGGGACCAGGAGTTCCTGCATCCAGACACCTCATGCCCCCTGGCCCCCGTGGATGGCGTGGGGACAGGAGCAAACACAGTCACACTGAAGGGGTGGGGTCTAGCCTGACAGTTGAGATATTGGTACCCACGTTAGAGTGCTTGCATCTGACACCTGCTTCTGACCTCAGATGCCAGCTTCCTGCGATGCAGACCATGGGCCGCAGCAGGGCATCATGCAGGGGCTTGAGTCCATGCCACCCACATGGGAGACTCCAGCTGAGTTCCTGCCTCTGGCTTGGGTCTCATCGCAACCACAGGGTGGGTGAACCAGCAGATGGGAGTGGGTTCTCAACGTCTCTCTCTGCCTCTCAAATAAAGAAAATTATATTTCAAAGCTAATTGTACCAAAGCAGAATGTCTCTAGAGCATTGTATGAATTCTATCACACTGGATTACCCATCATCTCCCTCCCTCCTCACTATGTTGCTGGGAACAGTCAGGCAGGTGGGGGAGCTGTGACACGGGCAACTGGGTTAGCCATGGCATTGATACAGTGACCTGACAGAGACCCCAGGGCAGCCAGCAGGGGGACTGGGATATGCCCTCACTCCCATGGCAGGTGTACAGCATCCAGGGCCTCCTTCATCAGGATGAAACGAAAAACAGAGATGAGCACAAGCATGTCTTCTTTCTCAATTGCTCCTGTAGCCACGGCTCAATGTGAATATCTGAGGGGTGCAGGGAAGGTTTGGGGTCCCTGCTACGCACACCCTGCAGGACTGTGGGAGGCTCAGGTGCCCACACAGCCAGAACGGTAAGCTGGGTATGCAACTGGGCCCAGTAGAGGGTGGCACAAATACTAGACAGTATTTGGGATTAGACTGGAGCCCTTACAAGCTGTGTCCCTGCACAAGTGGTTGAATTGTTACATTTTATTTTTTTAAAAGGTTTATTTATTGGTTTTGGAAAGGCAGATCTACAGAAAGAAAGAGAGACAGAGACAAAAATCTTCCATCCACTGGTTCACTCCCCCAAGTGGCCACACTGGCCAGAGCTGAGCTGATCCGAAGCCAGGAGCCAGAAACCTCCTCCAGGTCTCCCACACGGGTGCAGGGTCCCAAGGCTTTGGGCCATCCTCAACTGCTTTCCCAGGTCACAAGCAGGGAGCAGGCTGGGGTATGAACCAGGGCCCATATGGAATCCCAGCGTGTGCAAAATGAGGATTTAACCACTAGGCCACCATACCAGGTCGAGCTTCATCATATTTGTTTAAAGACAGGTTTCTTTTAAAGTTTGGTTAATTTACTTGAAAATTAAAAAGAGAAAGAGAGAGAGAGAGAGATTGATTTTCTGTTTGCTGGGTCACTACCCAAATGGCCAGGCCAGTCCAAAGCCAGGAGCCCTAAGCTTCTTCTGGGTCTCCCCTGAGGGTGCAGGGACCCAAAGACTTGAGCTGCTTTCCTAGGCCATAAAGAGGGAGATGGATGGAAACGAAGCAGCTGGGCCTTGCAGTGGTGCCCTGTAGGTGGGGGATCAGCATTTGAAAGTCAGAATGAAGGAGACAGAACCTGCTGGTTTGTTCCCCAGATGCACACAGCAGCTAAACTGGGCCAGGCCAGAGCTAGAAGCCCCAGGAACTCCACCCAAGCTTTCCATGTGAGTAGCAGGGCACCAAGCACTTGAGCCATCACCTACTGACTGCAGGGAGCAGGATCAGAAGCAGAGCAGTAGGGACTCGACCAGCGTTCTGATGTCAGATGCAGGCTTCCCAGGAAGTGTCCTAACTCGCTGCACCACCACAATGCCTGCCATGAAAATGTATTCCACAAGTCCAATAGTGACTTTAATATAAACCTAAACAAATGTCCAATTTTTGTGTAACTCGCTAATTAATGAGAAAGAAGTTAAATATTGGCTCATAAAGGCTGCAAAGGGAACCAACCTACACACAGGACCTTTGAAGTGGATCTACAAGAGCCTGTTCAGTGATACAGCAAGCAAGCCTCCATCCACAGCTTCAACATACCATATGGGCATCAGTTCTATTAAGCTAACCCATTTATGATCCAGCTCTCTCCATGGCCTGGGAAAGCGACAAAGGGTGGCTCAAGTCCTTGGACTCCCGCACCCATGTGGGAGACCCTGAAGAAGCCCCTGGTCCCTGGCTTCAGATCAGCTCAGCTCCAGCCATTGCAGCCGTTTGGATAGTGAACCAGTGCATAAAGGATCTCTCCCCTTCTCTTTTTGTAATTCTGCCTTTCAAAGAAAAATAAGTAAATCTTGAAAGAGGAAGAAGAGGAGGAGGAAGAGGAGAAGTGTTTGTACAAACACCTGTCAAATTGGCCGTATCCCCAGGGTGGCAAACAGCAGCTACTCCTGTCTCTGTGAACAATCACTTAACCATTAACAGTTTTATCCAATTTACAGAGTGGTCCAAATTCACCGACAACCAGAAAGAATGGTTACTCCAGATATCCAGGCTTTTTTTCTCCCCTTGCATGTTTTGCAAGTAGGGCTGACAGGGCTGTTGGGGGATTGCCTGAGATGGCCTTTGCGTGTTGTGGGTCACACCCCTTCCGTCTGGGACGGCTTCGCAGAATCCCCAAGGCCAGGAGCTTCCTTGTCCCTTGCGGCTGGTACAGGGAAAAGGGAACAGCCTTGACCCCTGCTCCCACAGTTTGGTCTCGACTGATCCACAAACTTGGACAGGTTCTTGCTCTGCTCAAAGCAATACTAAAAGTAAGTATTTGCACCAAATGATCTCAAAAAATAGCATTAGGTCTCTAAAAAAATCTTGGCTTCAGGACTGATGTGGTGGTGCTGGCATCCCAGCTCAAGAGCTGTCCGTTCCACTTCCCATCCAGCTCCCTGCCTGTGGCCTGGGAAAGCAGCTGAGGACGGCCCAGGGCCTTGAGACCCTGCACCCATGTGGGAACCCAGAGGAGCTCCTGGCTCCTGGCTTCAGATTGGCTCAGCCCTGGCTGTTGCACACATTTGGGGAGTGAGCCAGCAGAGGGAAGATTTCTCTCTCTCTCTCTCTCTCTCTCTCTCTCTCTCTCTCTCTCTTTCTACCTCTCTCTGTGTGTCTGTCTCTGCAACTCTTTCAAATAAAAATAAATCTTAAAAAACAAAAAAACCTTGGCTTCCTACTGACACCTGTCACACAGCCAGACCCAGGAATCTTCCGAGACCAACGCATGGCAGAACTGGATAATCACAGGCTTTGGAGGCAGCCAGGCCGGAAGCCCAGTTCAGGGTCATCCACCTGCATGACCTTGAGCAAGTGGCTTGGTGTCCCTGTCTGCCCGGTGAGGTCACAGCAGAGGTGCCCAAGTTGGCTCTGAAGACAAAGGTGGAGAATACAAGGGCACTTTAAAACATTGGTGGGGAAATGGGCTTTCAAGATCCATGTTTTGGTGCAAGATAATTTTGGTTTTTTCGCACTATGCCTTTTCCATGAACTTGTTGAAGATCCCTTGTGTGCACGCAGGTCAACTTGTTTTTGCAAACATGTTTATCTTTTAATTTCATCTTCCGTAAATCCTCATTTGTTATTTACTTATTTATTTTTAACTTATTTGATAGACAAGGAATGCTCCCAGTTTCTGGTACACTCCCCCCAGATGCTCACAATGGGACTGGGAGGTGAAAACCCCCTCCAGGTCTCCCCTGTGGGTGGCAGGGGGCCAGCTCCCTGAGCCATCCCTGGAGTGTCCCAGGGTACACGGCGCTAGGAGCTGGAGCAGGTGGCACATCCAGGTACTCCCAGACAGAACATGGGCACTTTATTATGCCAAATGTGTGCCCCTCCTGTAGACTTCTGTGGCACCGTTGGGGTGCTATGGACCTACTTTATTGTGAATTCCCAGCAAACATCGGCTTCCATTTGCTCTGTACCCACAGGGTCCCCAGTAGGTCACCCATTGTGGCCTTGCTGTCATGGCTGGTCAGTCAGAAGGACAGCAAACCCCACTGAACCTACCAGAGCCGTGGTTTGCTACTGTTGCCCTCAGACAGCTTCAGTCTTGCCAGGCAGCTGGTTGAGAAGATGGCTAAGGGCAGGGATGGAAGGAGGCAGTCCTTGAGAGGATGCGGACAGCGGTCAAGGACACAACTCGCATTTGTGGCTGTGCTAGGATAGGCATACAGCTGACCTCTGAGCTGGGCCCTGCAAGGTGCCTTATGGTGTAGGGGGCCGTGGGGACGAGAAGACTGAAGGCTGGGCAACAAGCAAGGAGTTGGGGAAATGAATTGACAAGGGCCAAGGGTAGCCAGAGAAGAAACAGAAGGGTCTGGGGAGGGGACATGTGGGGGACCTCGGCCATGGACCACCCACCCAGGTAACGTGATGTGGCGACAGCCGAGACCCTCCACTGACAGGAGGTTTGGAACCAAGAGTTTGGAGTGATAGGCAAAGGGGTTTGAATTTCACCTTTGGGACTGTGGCTTCCAGGGGAGGAGCCTGGCGCCCTTTTGTGTTCTTTTGCAAAAACTTGGTCCTTATACAGACTGTTCACCCTACAGCAGCGGCTAGCATGATAGCGCCCCCAGGTGGTCTCCTTGAGAAAATGTGGAACTGCTGGTTTCCAAGTTGAGGTGGATTCTTAAGGAATTTGTTAAAAGGCAGATTCTGAGCAAGTCTGACATTGGGCCTGACACTCTGCCTTCCTCACCAGCTCCCAGGGGATGCTACAATCTCTGGGCCACCTTTTGAGTAAGGACGACTGCCTCCAACCCTCAAAGCACCATAGAGTTCCCCAGGATCAGCAAGAACCAGTCATGGCAATGTGGGCCAGATCACGTCCTCTCCTCGCTTCTCCTGGTCTGCAGACTGACCGTGTCAAGGGCCAGATGCTTAGGCCTCAGACCCACCCCGCCCCCATCTTGGGCCTCCCCTTCCAAGCACGCCCTCTGCTCTCACAGAACTTGCTCCCTTGCAGTTGTTGGAAATGAAAAGGCAGAAGCCACCTGACATTGACCCTCCCAGGGGGTCCTGAAGCAGGTGGTCACTCACCTAAGCTGGGTGGGACCTGAGCCAGTCACAGACCTAGGCCTGCTGCACCAGGCGGCCCAGCGTGTTATTTACTTGCAAAGTCCCTGGCTGGGTCTTCCAGAACATTCTCCAGTTCCGCTTGAGGCTTTGAGTGCCTCCACACTAAGGAGCAACACCCCTGGTGGGTATGCTTGCACCATCAAGGCTTCAGAGAGATCTGGGCATGCCGCTGCCACCTCTGTGACTCACCCCCACCCCTGCTGTTGTGCATGTCAGTCTCTGAAGAGCAGCAGGGACAGAACTCATGAAGGACAGAACCTGTGCATCAAGCAAGAGGGACAAGTGGCTGTATCTGAAGATGCTCTGGGGATGGTCACCTCCTTGCAGGCTTCTGCGAGCATCTCCTCCAACTGGCAGTGCAGCCTGTTCACATCTAAGGACTATCCAGCCCCAAATGTCAACAGGGTCAAGGTCAAGATCAAGGAACCCTGGCATGGGGAAACAGGAAGACACAGGGAAATGGTGCATCCAGGGGGAGCGTCCCAGGGCCCAGAGAGCTGCCAGAACTGAGATCCAAGTCTGTGTATGTGGAGAGGGGGAGTGGGATGGGAGCGGGGCTTTTCCTGCTTCACAGTGAGAGTTAGTCATGTCCTGAAAAGAAGAGCCAGGGACCGTACAGCCTGCCAAAGCCTATGCATACATGAGGGGTTTCTCAAGCCAGAAGGGCAGGAAAAGGAGAGTGGGGTGTCTGAACACACTAGCCTGGTCCTTCCTGACACCCCACCCCAACCCTCCCAGCCTCCTATCATTGATATCCTCTGTCTCGAGGTCACCTTGCCCCTTCTCTGATAGGGTTTAAGACTGAGCGCTGGTGACACCAGCAGAGGCCACTGCTCTGGCTGGAGGGGAAGCTTTCCCACCCGCTCATGTACACCAGCACAAGTGGACCACCCCCCAAACACCTCTCCCCCACACAGTCTGCCTCCACCAAGACAGCAGTAAAATGCAATCCATCAGTTCCTGTAATTGCAAATCACAACATCCTTTCTACATACAGTTGGCATGGCCCAGCTGGAGGGCAGGAAGAGAGTGGACATGGGGTGGATTGGGGTGGGAGGGGCAGGCAGAATTTGTGCAGAAGACAGGCAAAAGGGGTGGTTTCCTTCCTTAGGGTTGGCATTGAGGCTCAGAGCCTAGGCAGGGTCATGGGAATGAGGACTGCGAGCAGCTCTAGCTGCCCCCACACGTTGCCTGCCTGTTGAATGGGAGCCGCACCAACCCTTCCTTCCACCTTCTCTTCCTTCCTTCAAGAAACCTTCAGTAAGGGCCTGGGTGTGGGCCAGACACGGGGCTGGCAGTGAGAATGCCACAGAACCTCAACAAATTCCTGGAGAGCTGAGATGAAGACGAAGTTCATTGTGGCATCAGCTAAGAAGTCGTTGGCCTCTTGGTTAAGGCATCAGTTAAGATGTCTTGGGCTCTGGCTCCTAACTCCAGCTTCCTGCTAATACAGCCCTCGAGAGGCAGCTGTGATGGCTCAAGTAGTTGGATTCCTGCCAACCCTGTAGCAGACCTGGGTTAAGTCTCCCACTCCTGACTCCTGGCCTTGGCCCAACCCCAGTAATCAGTACAGGCATTGGGAAGCGAACCAATGGATAGCAGTCTGCTCTCCCTCTGTCTCCCATTCTCTCTCTCTCTCTCTCTCTCTCTCTCTCTCTCTCCCCCTCTCTCAAAACAAAATGTTTACTGTAGTCAAAGACGATTTTTGAATCTATGCATAGTTTTTCACAATGTGCATTTTCCATGGACTTTTTAACAACACTAAGTTATTCAAACTTCATTGATTTCAAAATTTTGCACCAAAATAATGCATCACTATGAAGTGTTCAAAGTACCTTCATGTAATGGAGAAGAGACCTGGGGGAGAGGGTTGATGGGGAAGAAACCCAGGCAGGCCAGTCGCTGGGTGAGGGTGCAGGTTGCATGAGAGTGGGCGGGGTCAGTGTGACTGTGCTGGATCCAGGATTCAGACTCCATAGGCCAGGTTCTGGATTTGTTTTCCAAATTAAAAAAAAAAAGTCAAGCATGGACTTACTGTTTGGTGCAGCAGTTCCACCCCCAAGTGTACATGCGAAAGTCTTCAATGAAAGCAGAGGCTTGACCATGTATTTCTATACGTGTGTCCATGGCACACGTATTTGTATACGTGTGTCCCAGCCAGGTGCTGGGAACAACCGAGATGTCCATTGGCAGATGATGTTAAAACAAAATGGGACATGTACACCCAGTGGAATATTCATCAGCCTTCAAGATTCATTTAGTCTCTTACTTTGAAAGTCAGAGTGACACAGAGAGGGAGAGACAGAGCGAGCGCTCCCAGATGGCTGCAGCAGCTGGAGTCATCCAAAGCCAGGAGCCATGTAGATACACATACTAGGAACTCCATCTAGATCTGCCTTGTGGATGGCAGGGGCCCAAGCTCTCAAGCCAACATCTTTTGGCCTCCCAGGTGCATCAACAGGAGGTTGAATCAAAAGAAGAGCAGCCAGGACTTCCACAAGTGTTCCGATAGGCAGTGATGTGCTGTACCACAACTCCAGTCCTTAATATTCAGCTTTTAAAAAGCAGTGAAAGGGTGGACATTGTCATACAGTGGATTAAGATACCACTTGAGAGGATTGTATCAAATATCAGGATGCCAGCTGCTTGGCTTTAGGCTCAGCTTCCTGCTAAAGCATCGTGGGAAGCAGCAGGTCATAACTCAGGAACTTGAGCCCCTGCCACGCATATGGGAGAGCTGGATGGAGTTTCTGGACTACTGTGGTTATTGGGGGAGTTGAACCCGTATGTGAGCGATTTCTTGCTTTTTCTCTCTCCTTCATTCTGTGCATGTGTGTGCTGTATGTGCCTCTGCATTTCAAGTAGATTAAAATAAACAGTTAAAATATACATTTTTTAAATAACTGCAATTTTTAAGAAAAATACTTATTTGAAAGGTAGAAGTTATACAATCTTTTTAAAAGACTGAAGTTCTTGGAAGTCCATTGTCAGTTCACATCCTGGCTGCTTCACTTCTGATCCAGTTCCCTGCTAATGCTCCAGGAAAAGCAGTAGAAGATGGACCAAGTGCTTGGGCACCTGCATCCCTGTGGGAGCCATGGGTAAAGTTCTGTTGTGGCCATTTGGGGAGTAAAACAATGATGGAAGACCTCTCTCCCTTTCTCTTTTTATCTCTCTCTTTCTCTGCCTTTCAGATAAATATATATTGTTTAAGAAATTAAATCTGCAAAAACCCTATTTTGCAAACAAGGACCACATTCTGAGGTCCCTGGTGGCATGAATTGGCAGGGAATGGGCACACTTCCTTCCCTGTTACCAAGCACAAGCAGCAGGGACAGGACCCTTCCTCCAAGGAAGCTGAGGGCAGGCCAGCGTTTGTCCCCATCCTGGAGCCCGCTGTTACCTCTGAGACAACCCCAGCGTCTCCTACCCTGGGACCCTGGGCAATAGGTGGTCACTGCTGGACTCACTCTGGAGGTAGTCACCACACCTCTCCCCCAAGCTCCACATTTCAGGCTGTTGACAGCAACAAAGCACACTCCATAAACATGGCCTTGAACAAGGCCCGCTGGGCTGCAGAGCTCAGGAGGAAGGAAAGAATTCAACAAATACAAGCCCCATCTCCACCACCCACCAAACAATACGCAAAAGCCAGGCCGTTTCTCCAAACTATCAATAAATAACCCAGACCACAAAAATAATGCATTAGACAGCTGGTATAATGGTAGCATGTGAGCGACTGTGGAACTTTCTAAAATTAATTTTCTTCATTTTGGTTTATTAAAATTGCACTCATCTATCTCCCCTGTTGAATATTTTATTTTTCCATATTAATGGCTGCAATTTCAGCTGGTGCCTGTTTCTGTCATTAACACTGTACAAACTTAATATCATTAGTAGTTTTTCCCTTAATTATGTGACTGGAGAAGAAAAACATCAAAGTTTCCGTGAAATTGGAATAGTATATCTAAATTGCCTCATGTTTATTTTAACATTAACAGTAAATGAAGCTAATGGGCTTTTATATTATTAAAAGCACTCATTTGTGTCCTGCCTGTTCTAATATATAACAAAGCTCTAAAAGATGTTAAACAATTAGTTATTTAATAGGGATGGGTGGAATAGATCAAATGGGAGGAGAGGTGGAGGGTAGCCAACATATGCAGGCAAGGGCTCTGGCCCTTGCATGGGTTTCACATGAGGTTTCTGTCACTGCCCATGTCCCCAGCTCGTCACTGTTCCGGCAATGACAATTCTGGGGTTTTAAAAGCAGCACAATCTATGGTCACAGCCTGGGGAGGACCCATATGCATGGGGTGGCAATAATATTTGCATTCATTTCTGAGTCAGCATACGTGCAAAATTCAATACCTGTACACAGCCAGTGAGCATGAGAGCAGCCCGAGCCAGGAATGGACTGGGGCTGTGGGTGGGGGGCACTGAGGGAGGGAGGCCAGCCTCCTATTCTCAGCACAGCAGTCTCCTTGGCCTTGGAGTAGCCTTGGAGGATGCTGGAGAATGATGGGACCTGCAGGTATACAAGAGGTGCCACATTGTTGCCTCTCTCCTGCAGCACCTGCCCTGGTCTGCTCCACCAAGGAGCCCGATCTATTACATCCTGACTCCTGCGTGGCCCAGCCCATGCTCCCCAATCCATCCTCTTGGACACTTCCCTGTACCCAGTACATGCCCAGTTGCCCCCCTCCCCACCTTGGCTCTTGATATCTCCCATCTCCAAAATTCTCTTTCACCTGTGATTCAACCCTCTGAATTGCACCTGTTCTTGACAGCCTCAATCCCAGAGCTTCCTGAAAGTCCCTGTATCTGGCCTTCCTCAAGCCCTGGGACTTTCAAACTTGCACATGCCTCACAGTCCACAGTACTGCACTTAGAGGATTTGATCCAGGGGTCAGGGGTGGGGTCTAGGAATCCACATTGCCAACAAGCTCTCGCGTGATGATGAGACAGAGACCAGCTGGTTGAATCCAGTTACCCTAGGTGTGAGGCAATGGACTGGATTCTGACAGTGTCATGTGATCAAGGCTTGTGTCTTTAAGTTGATAGCAAGATTCTTGAGTACTCTAACTCAAAGATGGGCTCAGCTCTTGGTTTTACTCACTCCTCAGGGAAATCTCCAATTTGCACATGAGGGGATTTAGGCTTTAAAAAGAGAGACAAAGGGACTTGCTGGAGGTCACACAGCTATTAGGTGACAAGGTTTGGATGCAAATCTTTTTTTTTCTCCAGAGCCCTGGCTAATATTTCTTAATCAAGTGAGTTCAATTACAAGGGCTTAAGGATTAAATAACTGGGTTAGGAGCTTTCATAACTGTTCAGCTAACAGTTTATTTGGGGAAGGAGAAAACTCAGGATGGCTTGCCCTCCATGAATGTGGAAGATCTTTCAGTCTAAAGTAAGCCACTGCCATCCTGCTCCCTGCTCCGTATCACTGTCACCCTTTGTTGCCCTAATCTCAAATACAGTCTGGATTCTCTCTGCACACAGATTGACATATCTACGGCAAAAGAAAACCCGTTTGCTGTTCATATTCTAGTCTAACTTTTCCACTGTCAGATGAGAAAACTGTGGCTCAGAAAGATGACACAATCTGGCCCCAGAGTAAGGCAGTATTATGTGTTAGTTCTCCTTTGCTGGGTCACAGTCGATGCCAACACTTTGCAATGGATGCAGTCAGCATTTACGAGCTCAGGGTCATGGGTTGAGATTTGGGAGTGGATTAGCGGGGTGATTTTAGCCCAGGTCTCTCACAGCATAGCACTCAGGTTACAGGCAAGAGCTGCAGTCAGCTCAGCGTTGTTGCTATGGGATCTGCTTCTGAGGCCTCATGCTCACTTAGCGTCTCAGTATGTGAACCCACAGAGGTGGATTGAGTGTCCAAACAACACAGCTTTCCCAGGAGCAAGAGATCCAAGAATTTCAAATGGTCCTAATCTCCAAAGTCACCCAGATTCACTTCACTTTATTCTGTTTGTAAGAAATGAGTACTTTCAAATCCAGTCTGATACATTGTTTAACCGAAACATTTATGCCATTTACATTTAATGTAATTCCTGATGCATTTATATTAATTTCTATCACATTATTTTCTTATCCTTATATGTCTCACTTCTATGTTTGTTACTGCTTGTTTTTATCAATTAATGGAAAATTCTTTTATGACATAATTAATTTTAATGTGCTGTTTAGCCCTACATATCCGAAATATTGCCATTTCAGCATGCCATTAACATAATGGAAAATTCCTTTTAAATATTTACTTGTATGTGAAAGTCAGATTTTACACAGAGAGACAGGTAGAAAGTCTTCCATCTGCTAGTTCACTCCCTAAATAGTCAAGACAGCCAGAGCTGAACAGATCTGAAGCCAGGAGCCAGGAGCTTCTTTTGGGTCTTCCACTTGGGTGCAGGACCATCCTTTGCTTTGGCCATCCTTTGTTGCTTTCCCAGGTCATAAACATAGAGCTGGATTGAAAATGGAACATCTGGGACATGAACCAGTGCCTATATGGGATGCCAGCCTCACGGGGCTGAAGATTAGCTTGCTGTGCCACTTCACCGGCCCCGATTAATGGGAAACTTTTGATCACTCCTGGCTCCCTCAATTAGTTTGAAAGGTATATTCTCTATTTGCATTGTTTTGATAGTTGCCCTAAAAGTTATGGTGCATGTATATTAAATTTAGTAATAGTTAGCATTAGTCAATATCTTCAACTTACATGACAACACTGACCCCATAATCTCTTTTTCTTTTGAATACATTTAAATCTAGTTTTCCCCTTCTCCAGAAGGTTTTTTTTAAGTATATTTTTAAGATTTACTTGAAATAAAGAGAGATTTTTCAGCCACTGGTTCATTCCCCCAATGGCTGCAATAGCTGAGCCTGGGCCAAGCTGAAATCAGGAGGCCAGAACTTCATCCAGGTTTCTCACATAGGTGCCAGGGTCCAAGGACTTGGGCCATCTTCCATGGCTTTCCCAGGTGCATCAACAGGGAGCAGGCTCAGAAGTGGACCTGCCAGGGTTCAAACTGGCATTCCCAATTGGGATGCTAGCATCCCAAGCAATGACTTACATGCTGTGCCACGGTGCTGGCCCTTCTCACAATATTAAGACTCTTTTCTTTGATGTGTTCTCCATTCTCTGATTATCTTCTAAAACTCTAGGTTGGTATCTGGAAATTCTTGGCTATTATTTCCTGAATTGTTCCCTCTGCCTCATTCTCTCCTTTTCCTTTTCCTTCTGGAATTCCAGTTTGTTGTATGTTAGGTATTTTCTTTTTATCTCTCATATCTCTTGTTTCATATTCCTGAATTCCTGTGCTTTCTTGCAGCTTTTGTCTAATGCTCATATTCTCTCTTCAGCTGTATCTAATATTCCACTTCATGCTATCCATTGACTATTTACACTGATTGTTAAAGCTTTCTCCATGTAATATTTTAATCATTTTAGAATCTACTGACTCTATTTTCTTACTCTCTGTTGGTGTTATCAAATCTGTCTTTCTCATCCTACCCAAATAGTAAGTATTGTGGCTTCCCTGTACCATATCTGAAATCCTTCAGGTCTGTTTCTGCTCATTTTCATCTTTGGAGGCTTGTTCGTCTAAGTTCTTGATAGCTTTTAGTCCGCGCTGTTGGTTCACTGCTTCAGGAAAATTATTTCTGGAAGTTCTTTGAGGTCTGGGATGAAAAGATCTGCATTTTACTTCTGTCAGTGCCTTTAAGACATTATCAGCCCAGTACTACTGATGGTATACATTATTCTGACCACTTTGGTATTGTGAATTTGGGCTGGAAATCAATTTTCCCCTCCTGCTTTGCTCTGATCCAACGTAACTTTCTTTGCCGCCCCTGGGTGTGGGAGGGGTGAGGGGGGTTTTCTTCTGTTGCCTGAGGATTTTACCATAGGGATTTCATCTTTGGAAGGGAGGATTCCCTATTCGGTTTCCCATATTTATTGAATAATATTCTTTTAAAAATATTTATTTGAAAAGACAGAGTAACAGCAAGAGAGAGAGTAAAAAAGTTGTGTATGCTGGTTCACTCCCCAAGTGCCCACAACAGCTAAGGCCAAGTCAGGCCAAAGCCAGCAGCCCACACTCCATCCAGGTCTCCCACGTGGGTGGCAGGGACACAATTGCTGGAGCCACCATCTGCTGTCCACCTTCCCTGCTCCCAGGTGTCCATTAGCAGGAAGCTGGATCAGAAGCAGAGATGGGCCGCTAACCTAGGCACTCCAACACGGAACACAAGCATCCCAAGCAGTGGTTTACCTGCTGTGCCACCACACCCACCTCTGGACCCCAGGTTTTTCACCTGCTCTCCCCTAAAACTCTTCAACAAGCTCCAGCTTGCTGTCTGGGCAAGCGCCCTCAGGGTGCAGGTGGCTTCTACACTGAGTTGCCAGGAGTTGTGGTTGGTGGCCTTCTACTGTCCTACAGCTCCTTCGTGCTTTTAAGCAGCTGCTTTAAATTTTAATTTACATTTAAATCTTCTTCTACCTTGAGGGTTCATATGTGTGCTACTCCAGCTCATAACATTTCTGGAAGCAGAAGTCGGCTATAGGTTTTCCATTACCCTAGACTAGAGAGCTTTCTCAGTGGAAGAAACCACAGTGAAAGGTAGTCCCATCTTTTTTTTAAGTCATGCCAGCTTGAAGGTGATGGCTACTGAGCACAAACTGCTAAGGGTGGCAGGGGTTGCTTGTCCAGTGAACTAGAACCCTACCCAGACTACTCAGTAACTGGCCCCAGGGGAATATTCTAGACTCTCCTGACCCACCCTGGTTCCGCCCAGCCTTACTCACCTTGGATTGGTAGCCATGCCTGACCCACCTTGGTTCCTTTCCCTGACCCTGGAATGGGGCATCAGTTTCCAGTACCTGCCTGGACTCATGTTTCCTCCTCTAGTTTCATTCCTGGTCTGCATCACTCAGATGATATGAAGAATGCATTCATCAATAAAAATAAACTATTAAGAACAAATTAAATAAAAGCGCTGGCTTCTGCAGAGCCCAGGCCTGCCTATGCAGGCATCTGGAGAGTGAACCAACAGATGGAAGGAAGATTTCTTTGTCTCTTTGCCTTTCTCTGATTTCAAATAAATTAAAATAAGCACAATTTTTAAAGTTTATATATACTTGTGTGTGTGTGTGTGTGTTATTAGAGGTATTCACTTGAAGTACCTTGAATGGCTCCCATTCAGAATGTAAAAATAATGATAAAGCAATGTTTAAGTGGGAAAAAAAAAATAAAGAGAGGGTTGAAAAAAGGGCTCCCAATAGGAACATGAAATTAAAAATAATAATAAGATGGATGACAAAAGCCTAGAGAAGAGAGTGGAACACGGATGATTTAAACACAAAACCGGGAGACAGAAACTTAGAATCCACTGAACATCAGACCAGATATGTGGATGAGGGGAGGGGACCGGGTGAGGAAGCCCCTGCTTTCTCACCACCCCCTCGGCACTCGGGCGCTATGGAAACAACCCCACAAGGTCACCTCTTGGGAGGCAGCAGAGAGAAGCTGGGAGGAAATTCTGGGAAGAAACCGCATCAGGAAGAAAAAAGAGTGGGAGGGTGGGCTGTGTGGGCTGTGTGGGCTGTGTGGGCTGTGTGGGCTATGTGGGCTGATCACCAGAAGAGGCACTTGACCTCCCTCAACACACACACATTCTCTCTCTCTCTCTCTCTCTCTCTCTCTCATCAACCAGGGACCAGGCCCCGGGGGAAGTGGGAGGGATCCAGGAGGCCTCGTGCTTACACCTGTGGAGCTCTCGGTGTGTCCGAGGAGCAAGGGGACTGCTGGGAGTGTGGCCCATGCTGGCCAGGGACAGAAGCTTGCTGCATCCTGACGTTCAACTTCCCACCTGTGAAATGGGTACTCACCACCACCCAGGGCAGGGCAGGTGACTGCAGGAGATTGAAGACCCCACTCCCCTCGGGCCCGGCTCCCTTCCCACCTTCCCTCCTGTTTTTCTGGAGGCTGTCTTCTGGGGGGCTGCGGCTCTGTCTGCCTCCCCACCAACCCCGCAGTGACCAAGAGCGTGAGGTGAGGCTTCTAACATGATCGCCAGAGTGGAGAAATCCCCCCAGCAACTGGGCGCGAAGGAGGGGAGTCTTCTTGGAACCCCAACCTCAGGATCCACACTGGGGCCCGGCAGCCCGGAGCCTGCGCAGAGCCCACCCTCCGCCGTGTCAGCCCCCGGCTTCCCTTCCTATCCATCACCCAGTCCTTAAGACATATTAAAATGGATTTAAAAAGAGATTCTACATTTTGTCTCCTTAACACCCACGTTATTGCCACACGTCGGCTTTTGTTTTAATTAAAGTCGGTTTTGAAATCCTCCATGAAACTTCAGTGGGATTGTTAAAAGCAGCAATTTCCTTATCGGCACAACATACTGTAATCGTTATTTTCACAAAACCCAAGTCTTATTAATTTAACTCTATCAAATCAGCACCGCGTTGTGGACGGGGGCCGTAAAACTCAGTCGGCTGTGGGCTCCCAGGAACCGGGATCCAAGGGCAGGCCCAGACGCCAGGCAGGGTATTGGTTTTGGACAATGGCCCCTAACTGCATTTCTGTGATTTAGAAGCTTTCTGAGGCGTGCGATGATAATATCACATGCATATAGAATTATGTGTTTGCTATGCCTCGTTACTCCCCACAGAGATCCAAAACCATTTGGTGTTCAACTCCCACCTAAAAGATTTCCTTTTACATACAATTTTTTTTTCTGCTTTAAATGGCTTCTCTAGGTTACTTTTTTTTTCCCTCCCAAGACTGTGAAACAAGATCATTTCCTATGTGGGATTCTGTCGCGGGCCCCTAGTGGATCGCATGGGCTGGTGAAGTGGGGAGGTCATATCTCCCTCCTTTTCCTTTGGCCAAGTCCTCCAAAGATGGAGCCAGTGGAGGGCTCCTGGGGAGGATTTTACAGGTGTTGCTCCTTTGCCTCCTGTCCAGATTCCTGCATCCTGCCTCCCTTTCTTTAAGCAAGGACTGAGTATTCCTGGCTCACAGAGCTTCCTCACAATGATCGCAAGGCTTTGCCGAAAGATGCACCTGCTCAACCCGGGGAGGAGTCAGGAGGCAGTGTGGGTTGAGGAACTGAAGCAGCCTTGGGGTGAAAATGACCTGAGAGAAGATTCAAAAAGGGCTAGCAATTTGCCTGAGGATTGTGTAGTAAGTCAGACAGAGCCAGCCCAGTGCTATGGCTCAGTAGCTAAATGCTCACCTTGCAAGCACCACGATCCTATATAGGCACCAGTTCATGTCCTGGCTGCTCCACTCCCCATCCAGCTCCCTGCTTGTGGCCTGGGAAAGCAGTTGAGGACAGCTCAAAGCCTTGGGACCCTGCACCCATGTGGGATACTGGGAAGAAACTCCTGGCTCCTGGCTTTGGATGGGCTCAGCTCTGGCCATTGCGGCCATTTAGGGGAGTGAACCAGTGAATGGAAGCTCTTTCTGTCTCTCCTCCTTCCTGTACATCTGATCTACCTTTCCAATAAAAATAAATCTTAAAAAAAAAAAAAAAAGACAGAACCGCAAACTCAGGGCTATGACTTTGGATCACCCAGCCTCTGTTTTCTTAATGTCACATGAGAACCCCTGGGAACTTCCTGCTGCTGGGAGTTAGGGACAGTGTGCAGGCCCAGGCTCACAGTGGGTGGTTAGCAGTGCCAGGCATGGTGACAACCAGATCACCCTTGCTCTGTGAGGCCCAGTCCCGCAGAGCTGGATGATGTAACTGGGCTAGCCCAAACAGAGTCATTGTCACATACCTACATGGCCTCTCTCAGTGCACAAATGCCTGCTCCTGCAGGACTCCCTCCTGCCCTCGGGGCTCAGGCTGCGCCTGGACACCCTACCTACGTGGTGGACTCACCGTCACCTGTCTCAAAACAAGCAGACAGCTCATGGGCGGGCAAGCACAGGCAAGCAGAGAATTTGATAATTGTCTGGAGGTCACACGGTTGGGGAGGGGAGTCCAGCCCATGGCTGTAGGCTCCAGGATAGACAACATACATGCCAGCTCTGGTGCCCCTGCCGGGCTGCCAGAGCCCCAGCAGGTGCTGGCCTGAGGCTCACGTGGGAAGCATGCTTGCTGCAGGGGACAGAAGCAGTGGCTGATAGAGGCGTTGCGCCCTGCGACTGGGGCCAGGCATTAGAGAGAATCATTTTCCAGGTTAAAAATTACCTTAAGTGTTTATATGATAGAACTTCCAAAACTGGGTGGAAAATTCAATTGAGACACGTTTATTTTAGTGCAAGAAAAAAGTTTGGAAGTCCATGCATATAGAGGAGCTCTTCAAAAGGCCATGCAAGGGTCTGTCATTGTGGTGCAGCTCATTAAGCTTCTGCTTGCTACGCCAGCATTCCATCTGGATGCCAGTTCAAGTCCCAGCTGTTCCACTTCCCATCCAGATCCCTGCTTAAAGCTTGGGAAAGCAGTGAGTGGAAACTGACCCAAGTGTTCGGGTCCCCTACTTTAATTCTATGACCCACACTGCCTGTGAGTATCCCTTGTCTGTCCCGTTACTGAAAATGACATTCAGGGCCTGGCAGGGGTGCTTGTGTTGGGGTGGGCACTCTGAAAAGTGACCCCGAGATACCATCCCATCCTTAATAATGACAATACGTTCACATGGGGTTCACCAGCCCCAGATTTTGCCTGCACCACTGCAGGACAAAGCTCTCATCTGAAAGTCATCTTTCCTTGTGTGGAACACAGACCAGCACCTTCAACACAGCAGTGTCATTTCAATGTGGCTGGGTCCCCAAGGCCCCAGAGCCCCTGGTGACAGAGGCCGTGACAGGCCCAGCACCCACTGCAACCCTCTTGAGGTAGCTGAGGGCAAGAGAACTGAGTTTGAGGACTTGGGCAAGGCCCCTCTCCTGCAGCTGGCACTGTAATACAGTGGGTTATGCTGAGCTGCTGTCTGTCATGCTGGCATCCCATAAGGATGCTGGTTCAAGCCCCAGCCGCTCCACTTCCCATCTGGCTCTCTGCTAATGCGCCTGGGAACAGTAGACCCACATTGCCTGTGAACATCCCTTGTATGTCCCGTTACTGAAAATGACATTCAGGGCCTGGCAGGGGTGCTTGTGTTGGGGTGGGCACTGTAGAAAATGGCCAAAGTGCTTCAACTGCATGAACTCCTAACATCCACGTGGGTCTCTGCTGCTGCACTGTGACCATTTGGGGAGTAAATGAGAGGATGAAAATCCCTCTCTCTTTCTCTCCCTCTCTCTCTGTCGCTCTGCCTTTCAAATAAACAAACAAATCTTAACAAAGAGAGACCCTCGGAGATAAGTCAACTCTTCCTACAAGAGAGGATCGCACAGACTCCCACACTGCCATGCCCACCCACCCCTGGGCTCCCTCCAACTCCCACGCCAGGCCCTCCTCTCCTCCATCACTTCTTTCCTGGATACATACAGCTGCGGGATTAGGGGGACACGGGGCTGGTGATAGGAGGGCCTCCCCCATCCCCCATCCCCAAGCGACCCCCCTCCTGCAGCCAACCCTGAGCCATCCCCTCCTCTGGCCTGCTCTGTAAGAAAGCTTTCTGGGGAAGGGGAAGCAACGTGGAGCAGATGGCGGGTAAGTAGGAGTGGTAAATAGTTTTAATTACTGCATAATGTAAGCGGGACAATAAAGGGAGACGGTGAGGCAAGCTGCTGCTGCTGAGGCCCTGCAAGTGTGCGGGGCCCAACTTGTCTGGCATGTGCTCTTGTCAGCCTTGGGAGGGCTTTAAAGAGAATGCCGAAAATATTAATTGCCCGCCTTCCTGGCAATCCATCTTCACAACCGAGTAACATGCTTTTTTTTTTTTTTTTTAATTTCAGGGGAAGCGTTTTCAAATGGGAATCATGCAAATGAGTATTTTAGCTATTCATTTGTTTTACTGCGAGCGCTTTGTGAGCAAATGGCCTACAGCTTGCAATGAATTAAAAGACATGGGCACTGGAGACCGATTTTTAATACAAAGTCTTGACTCGGAGACGACCCCGACCAGCAGCACAGAAAATGTTGGCATAGCAACTTTGGGCATTTTCATGCAAATTGGCTTCTATATAGATGATACGAATGCAATGTTTTCCTTCAACTAATCATCATAAAATTAGTTTCACTATATTTAAATGCTTCCACTTAATGCATTATATCCATATGCATGAAATTGCCTCCACTAATGCAGTACATAAAATGCCAAAGATACAATGAATAGCCAAATTGCAAGCAGTTATGTTATCTCCCATAAAAGTGGCTCCCCACCCCCTTCTCTCTCTCTCTCTCTCTCTCTCTCTCTCTCTCTGAGTGTGGATGTTACTGAATGTGTGGGCACCAACACATACACATCCCAAAGCCCTCTATGGTTAAGTAATATTAAGGGTGTCACACGAACAAAAGCCATATCAGGCAGAGGCTGGGCCGGTTAGGTCCACCTCTCTTGGGAAGTGTCCATAGTGGAAAGAGAGAATGCAGGGCCAGCAGCACTTGCTGGACCTCGGGAATCAGCTCCCAGCAGCAGCTTTGAATGCTGAGGCTGGGGAAAGGAACTGTGAGCCATGTTAGGGATGAGGACTCAAAATCCAATACAAATCATCAAGGTGCCAGAGAGGTCAAAACCCCAGGTGGTGCAGGGGGGCAAGGTCCAAGTCAGACATTGAGACAGGCCTGGAAAGGAAGGGAAAGCAGGGTCATTCCCAGAGCCCCTAGGACTGGACACTGCGCTTGATGCTGCACCTGCCACGTCGCACCATTTGAACAGCAAACATTGAAAAGTTGCTGCCAGTTTGACAAGTCTGAGTTTCAGAGAAGCTAAGGAGGGCATACAAAGGCAAATGACCCCCAAGAAGCAAGGGCAGGACTTCAATCCCCCTTTGCCTGGCTCCCAAGCTGTGCTGCCCCCTACACCAGGCTGTCCCCCACAGGTGGCAGAGCGTAGTGACAGGAATGGATTCTGTGATGGTTTTTGGTTGTGAGAGAGGTACTGCCCTCTGTCCAGCAAGGCGAGGGCCAGTGAGACAGAAGAAGACAATGGTTTTGCGAGGCTTCCTCTTATCTCCCAGGCAGTTCACAATGTGGACCCCCAGGGTCAAGAGGATTGGGATTTATGTGGACAGAGAAATAGTGCAGCTCAACTCCAGTGGGGCCTGCATGGCTGCAGATGGACTGCACCGTGGGATGGCTGCCACTAAGGGGAAAATACTTCCACCACAAAAATCAGAACAGAGCTACCATGCAATCCAGCAAGTCTGCCTCTGGGCACTCTCCCGGGGGAGTTGAAGACAGGGTCTCCAAGAGGTATTTGTACACCTGTCTTCATGGCAGTGTTCTCACAGTAGCCAAAGGGTGGAGGCTTTCACAGATGGATTGAATGCATGAACAAAAGGGAGTCTAGAGGAACAGTGGGGCTGCATTCAGCTTGAAGAAAAGGGATGTTCCAATAGATGCGACAATGTGGATGGACTTTGAGGATACAGCACTAAGTGGCATGAGGCAATCGCAGAAAACAGAAACCATGCGAGTTCAATAACACGAGGCACCTGGGATGCTCAGACACACACAGAAAAGAAGTTGATGGTGGATCCCAGGAGCTGCATGAGAAAGTTCTGGAAATGGATGGTGGTGATAACAGTTGCATCACAATGACAATGCACTTAGCACTTAGGAACGGTACACAGAACCTCCGTGCAGGAGTGGTTACTCAGCCTAGTGGTGACCACGGCCAGCAGGTCATGTGAAGTGCCTGGGCTCCAGTCTGGGCTTTGCTCCAGTTTCAGCTTCCCAGCGAAGCATATCCTGGGAGCCAATAGTTACTAGCCCAATTAGCTGGGCTCGATTAGCTGGGCTCCTGCCACCCGTGTGGGATGCCTGGGTTAAGTTCTGGGTCACGTTTCAGGCATTTGCAAGGGGCAGAGTATGAAACAGCAGGTAGGATCTCACTCTGTGTCTGCCTTTATTTCTCTCTCTCTGTCTCTCAACTATATATATATATATATATATATATATATATATATATATATATAAATGCTAAATATCTGTTAAATAAATGTATAGATTAAAATGTTAAATGCATATTTAAAAAGTTAAGATGGGGACTGACATGGTGCAAGCCATTAATTGTAATGTTGGCATTCCAGATGGGACCCCCTGTTTAAGTCCCGGCTGCTCCACTTCTGATCCAACTCCCTGCTGACGAACCTCAGACAGCAGTGGAAGATGGCCCAGGTAGCAGAGCCCCTGCTCTCCACATGGGACACTCAGATGGAGCTCCAGTCTCCTGGCTGTAGTCTGGTCCAACCATTGTTGCAGCCATCTGTTAACCAGAAGATGGAACATCTCTCTCTTGCTCTCTCTCTCTCATCCTGACCATTGCTTGCTCTCTATTACGCTATCACTTTGCATATCGAATAAATAAGTAATACACAAGGCAGGAAGATAGCTTCCCCCAAGATTTCAAGTACATCCCAGAAGTCATGGACCACACTGGGCAACTGGGTGTAGAACAGGCTGGGAAAGCTCTTCCGAGGTCAACACAGGCTTGATGGGTTAAATTAAGTGAGAGTGTGGGGGAGGCCCTTAAGACTGACAAGATCAACAAGCTCTAGAGTGAACACTGGGAACTCCTTCAAGCCCGTTACATTCATCTGCCTGCATCCCTTTCTAAATTGGTACCTTCTGTCCCATCAAACCCCTCCTCCCCATCCCCATTCCTGATACACAGATATTTTTATTGACTTCAGTGTTTGTTTCTCCTCCATGAGTGGCTTTCTGGCCCTCTGGAATTGTTTAAGGCTCCTGTGACGTTACAAACACTCAAATAAGTGACTGCTTTGGCGAATTGAATTACAACATTACAAGTAATGGCTTAACCCACTAGACCATGCCAGTCCCCATCTTAACTTTTTAAATATACACTTAACATTTTAATCTATACATTTACTTAACAGATATTTGATGCTTTAGCACCAAGCGTGGGCCCTGTGATGCCGAAAGCAGCCACCAGGTGGCAAGGATTGGGAAAATCTAACCTCTGTCAATTACAGTGAACACCTCCTCTGGTGGTTGAAAGCAGAGTTGCGGGTTCGAAGTCTGACCGGTAGTTGCTTGGGACCGGCAGGGCACACCTGTTGAAAAGTCAGCGTCCCGGAGGGATGCCCAGTGGACACGGTTCCCACGCAGCTCCAGCTGCTGGCTGGCCCTCCTGGCATCTTTAGCTCCTAAAGCGCCCGTGATGCTTTGGGTCTTGTGTGTCATCTACCCCCAGCCACAGCTGCAAAATGGAGGCCAATGATACAGATCCTGAGATGGGAACAAATGTTCCGGTTGTTGATTTCCACCCACTTCCCCAGTCTCAATATTCAATCGTTGTCTCAAGGAAGGCCTCTTGTCTCTTTGTCCCTGGCACACCCTCCTCTGTGCGGCTTTCTTGTTGTCCTGTATCTATGTCCCTCTGTAGAGCTTTCCAGAACAACCCCGCCCCAATGACCCCAAAGTTAGGGGGAATAACATTCACACCGGGAGTGCCAGGCACCAATAAGGATTCCCTAAGAGGATGCTGTCCAGCTCCCTGGGCCTCCCTGCAAGGACATGTGCAGGCATCACACACCGATTTCCCCCCACCCCCACGTTTTATCAGTCTCCCGGGTTAGCGTGGTATGCAAAAGTAGAAAGACACGCAAGCTGAGAGCCGAAGCCTGCAGATTCACAGCTGGGTAATTAACCCTACCGCAGAATCGGGATTGAGGGATGGGGAGGAAGCCACCATGAAGTGGCAGCGTGAGGCCCACTCTCAGCTCCATTCTGTTCTGCTTCTTACTGCCCTGAATGAAGACTCTGACAGCAGCCTTTCTGCACTCCCAGGCAAGGGCACAGCAATTGAGGCCCAACACTGGGATGAGAACAATGTTTGACAGACTACCCCCAAAGAGGCTGAATGCCATGTGGTGTGATTTAACAGATGAAACAGGCCAAGTTCCCCCATTCAGCCTCAAAGATTCCATGTGATGGAACATCTGCTTTGGCAGCAAGTTGTTTTATAGAATCCCTGAGATGTCAGCCACCCACGGCCAGATGCCTAAACAAGAATGAGGTTGCACTGTTCACAGACCTGGCACTAGCTAAGATTGGACCAATGTGGGTGTGGAGTAGCAACAGAGGTGCTGGGACCTGGCTCTGGGGCACAATGCCACCTGGGTCATCAGCTCCCTGTGTCCAAGCACTGGTTTGAGTCTCGGTGCTCTGCTTCCTTTCCAGTTCTCCACTAAAGCTCCTGACAAGGCAGGAGATGATGTCCCCAGGGCTTGTGTCCCTGCTACCCACGTGGAAGACCCTGATGAAAACTGATGGCCAGTATTTTGTCATTCTGCCTTTTTAAACAAATAAATAAACTAAATCAATGGCAGACTGCTGGACTTCCCCTTAACAAGAACAACAACCTTTTTGCTAGAGAAGCAGAAATTAAACTCCTGCCTGCTCCTGAGGCAGCCGTGAGGACGAGGATAAAGCCATGTGTACAAGAACCTGGCATGTGGTCAGGACTCCAGGCACATGTCCCTAGCATGGGTTTCCTCTGAACACTTCTCACACACACCCTGGGCTCCAGTGCAGCCTCGCTGGACCCACATCTGCCTGCCCACAAAGCTCTCTGCCGACTTCAGACTTGAAGGTGCACTTCGACTGCTAGAAGTCTCCTGACCACATCCAGCCAGCATTCCAAGCCTAGCCACAGGTTGGAAGATCGGTAAGTTGGTTGGTTAGTGGGTTGGGGAAGCTAGCACAAGGCAGGCTGCCACATCTGACCCTCTCATGTGGCTTTCTCCACTCTGGAACCCAGAACCCGAGGCAACAGCTGCTGATGGAGAAGTGACAAGGGGTAAGGCATCCTCACGACATCAACCCCCAGCTGGGATCACACAGGGAGGATAACCCTAAGGACGGGAATGAAAGAGGAGAAAAAGGAGGATGGAGGAAGTCCAGGCAGGGAGGGCATAGCCACCACAGGGCAAGGGTAGATGAGCCGGAGCTCCACCAGGGAGTGTCCAGGGGAGCAGAGGGGTCATAAGGCAGAAATCCTACTCCCAGAAGACAGAGAGAGCAAGCAGAGGGCAGCAGCAGAAGCAAGGGCTCAGGACCTCGGGGCTCAGGTATGCTCGTTCACTCAGCAGTTAATTACTGAGTACCTACTAGGGATCCCCAGGTTCGGGTCCTGGAGACATGGTCAAAAACAAGAGCCCTACCCCTTGGGAGCTAATGTTGGGGAAGGGTCCATGTCACAATGACGACTTGCACAAGTCAGGGTCAGTTACACATGATCAGGGACACCTAAAACAGAACAGCAGAATGGGAGCTGCTGTATGAGATCGAGCAGCCAGGGGAGGCTTCCTGGAGGAGGTGGCATGACATGAAGCCAAGCCTGGCCCAGTGAGCCCTACCCATCAACAATTGAGATGGACAATTTTCATTTTAAAGGCTTTTTTTATTCAAAAGGCAGAGTGGCGAGGTAGGGAAGAGCAAGGTCTTCCATCTGCTGGTTCCCTCCCCAAACGGCCACAACAGCCAGCGCAAGGTCAGGCCAAAGCTAGAAGACAAGAATTCCATACATCATGGATGGTAGCGGCCCAAGCACCTGGGCCATTGTCCACCACCTTCCCAGAGGCATTAAGCAGGGAGCTGGATGGGTAGAACAGACAGGATTGGAACTGGCAGTCCGATATGGAATGCCAACCCCTCAAGTGGTGGTTTAACGCCTTCCCCAGGCGCAGAGGATTCTAACACGGTATTCTGAAGGTTCACAATGAATGGCAAAAATTACAGAAAAGAAAATGTGCAACTTCTAAATCCAGACAGGATCCACATGACATCCTGATTCTCCCTTCTGTCGCCAACTTGGCACTGTTGCCAGTGTTGTCCTGTATTTCAAATCCTGACGCTTAGTCTTGTCATCCGCTTTTTTTTGCATGAATGGTGATCTTAAAAAACAAAAACAAACAAAAAAGACAACATTGAAACACTACTTGGTTACTGAGTATGGCGGCGTCCCCTTATCTTCTGCACACAGCACACACGCATCTGCTGTCTCCCTGTAGTCCCGGCCCTTCCAGCTGTGGGTTCCTGGGGAGGGCCAAGGCCTGGACCCCAGCCTGATGTTTGTCAAGTCTGGGTCCCCCGGCTGGACACATTCCATTGTTCACTACCTCCAGGAGGTGTGTGGATGGAAAGCCCTGTTACTTCTGTCACAAGCAAACATGCTGTCGCCATGAAAAATTCACTCCCACAAATGAGCAGCATCTTGCTGAACTGTATAGATGGAATCAGAGAAAATTTGGACGGAGCTCTCTCCTGGGTCTTCTCCTCCCTCCTCGCCTCACCCTGCAGCTGCCCCCTTATCACCGAGGGGCTCCATCTCCGGGACCACCGTGTTTGGCCTGTGTCCTCCTGCCTCTTGCTCCCATGGCCCACAAGCTCCCAGGCAGAGAAAACACCTTAGTCTCATTACTCAGATGGCTAATTGCGAACTGATTTAATTAAAGTATACAGATATTTCCCCAAGTTAGTTACATTTCATATGGCTCCATTAGGAGTAATTGGTTGCAATGAGGAAAAGAGGGAAGGGGGGCTGGCCAGGTGGGTGGGGAGGCCCTCGGTAGGCGGGCATAAGGCTGGCAGCCTGGCTGTTTCGGGTGGGTTCTTGGTATGCCTGGCGGTGCCCTGAGTTCCTTCAGTCACCAGCTCCATCCAGCTCGCAGCAGGTTGCAAACAAGGGCATGATGGCCACCCAGAGCTTGCCTGGCCTCCTCTGGCAGGTAGACTCACACACTCAGGTTTCTCAGGAGTGCCAAGTGACAGCAACGTGCTAAGCCCTTTTCTTGCTTCAATGTATTTGAAAGGCATTGAGAGAGAGAAACTTAGAGATATCCAGCCACTGGCCCACTCCACAAGATGGCCAGCCAAAGCCAGGAGCTGGGAATGCAATCCAGCTCTCCCATGTGGGTGTCGGGGACCCTCAAGTCCTTGGGCCCTCACCAGCTGCCTTGCAGGGTGCCCATGGACAGGCAGCCGGAATGGGGAGCTGGGAGGGACTAGAACGCAGGCATCCAACATGAAATGTGGCCTCCCAGTCAGCACCTTGTCCACCAAGCTAAGCACCCTGCCCTTGATCCCCTGCAGGATGGTAGCACAGCTATTTGGGACCATAGGGTGTGGCTGCAGAGTGCAGAAACACACGCGGCAGATGAAACATCCATCTTGGAGTCAGAAACTCTGTGGTCTGGAGTCAGGTGTGTGGCTTAACATTCTCTGCAGCCTTAAGCCAACAGCTTCCTCCCCTGGGTCTCCAATGACTCACCTGGCAGACAAGAAGGAGGTGGAAGTGGGTTGGCTCACTTGTTGTCCATTCTCCCCATCTTCCTTCTTGGCACAGCTCAGATTGGTGCAGCCCTGTGCCAGATTCAGACTCTCCACTTCCCAAACCTCTCTGATGGACAGAGCTGGCACTAGGACAAATTCCAGTCCATTAGTAGGGTTTCAAGAAGTCTCCTTTCAGCTCAGCCAGCAGGTGTCTCCCATTTGTCCTTTCTCCCACCTAGAATACAGTCCTGATGGCTGGAGCCCCAACAGCCCTTTTGTGACTTGAGGAGGCACCTTCTAGCAGTCAGTCACTGGGTTAGGAGGAGGCTACTGGAGCCTTTGAGGAGCTCTTGTTGGCTCAGCTCTGACCACTCGCAGCTTTCATGACACCTGGGGAGCAAGGGAGGCCTCCGCTGTTGTGTTGCCTTTTGTATTCTATCTTTGTTAAGCCTTTGCTCTTTGGGGCTTAGTTTCCTGTCAGCAAATGCCACCTCTCACTGACTGGCTTTCCTGGCCTGTCAGGGTAACGGAACTTTGATCCCTGAGCTACTCGGAACTGCCTGTCCCTTCCCTCTCCTGTTGCAACACCACCCACACCCAGCTTGTCTCCAGCCCCAGTCAGCCTGCCCTGCCCAAGACCTGTGGACCCTAGCCCTGATCCAGGACCACACTGAGACCAGACCGGGAAAGGACAACTTGAATGTGAGGATTTGTGCTGCGCTATCTGACACTAATCCTACACGTGTCCTTCTGCCCCACTAAGCAGCCTTGGAAAGATCTCTGACTCCCTGCAGGCCATGGTTTCCTCATCTGTAACAAGGATCATGGGCAATTAGACATTCCCTGGCCAGACAAGGGGAACAGCCTGGGTTTTCTGGAGACCTAAAGGAGCAGAAAATGTCCCCTGAGCCTTCTCAACCATACAGACCGGACCATTAGGAGTTGGGGTTCCAAGGCCTTGACTGTCCCTAGCCACTTCTCTTGTTCTAAACCCAGAGGCTACTGGAATGGTGAGTGTTTTCATGCCAGATTGTGCTGGCAAGGATGGGCACAACA
Source organism: Ochotona princeps (assembly GCF_030435755.1). Classification (NCBI taxonomy): domain Eukaryota; kingdom Metazoa; phylum Chordata; class Mammalia; order Lagomorpha; family Ochotonidae; genus Ochotona; species Ochotona princeps. The sequence continues at coordinate 15,277,293 of NC_080837.1, forward strand.
GCGAAGTCCCCAAGTTGCTGAAAGGTCTGGCTGAAGAACAGGGTTTAGTACCAAACCCCTGTACCCCCTCAGCCTTGCCTGGGAGTGCTATCTCCCCACTGATGTGGCCTGGCTGTGGTTGGCTTCCCTAAGGCTCACACGCCAGATCCTTGGTCCCCATGAGGTGGAGCCTAGAAGGAGGTCCTCCATCATGGCAGAGCATCATGCTGGTGTCTGAGAGGGAGCTAGTTCCTTCTTAGGAATCTGAGTTCCCATGGCTGGTGTCTGGCCCATGGCCTAGCAGGTAAAGCCACTGCCTGCAATGTTGGCTTCTCACATGGGCACTGTTTAAAGTCCTGGCTGCTTCACTTCTGATTCAACTCCTTGCTAATGCACTTGGGAAAGCAGGGGAAGTTGGCCTAAGTGCTTGGGCACCTACATCCACATAGGAGACCAGAAGAAACTCCTGACTGGCCCAGCACCAGCCATTGCAGCAAACTGGGTACTAAAACAGTATATGAAATCTCTCTCTCTCTCTCTCTCTCTCTCTCTCTCTTTCTGCAAATCTGCCTTTCAACTACAAAAACAAATCTTCAAAAGCTAATAATAATAAAGAGTAACCTGTCCCTGTCGCCCACTCCCTAACGGGCCATATCATCTCTTCTTTTCACACAGGCGTCCACCTTGATGCCATCCACCAGGCTGTGACTCAGCCACGGAACATCTAGCCAGGATGCCAGCATCACACCCTACAACCTTCAGACCCAGGAGCTCAGGAAACTTCTTTTCTTGATAAAAAAAAAAATCCCCAGCCTCAGGTGTTTCGTCATAGTAACCAAAAATGAACTCACACCATGCTATAACCCAGAGCAGCTGGTTGATTCCTGTATCAAGGATACAGAGATGGGGGACAGGGAAACTCCAGGAAATGGTTCACAACCTGGTCCTCTCGCCTGCATTTCCGAAGTAGAACCCACTTCCGCTCAATAGTTGTACCTGACACTGGCCCAGGGGAGCAGCACCAGGATGCTTGACCACCCAACCTGCACCTCCCATCATGCTCTGACTTCCTGCCCCTTCCAGGCTGGGAGACCCACCTTGCCCCTTCCATCCCTAACTCCGAGCCTGGAGAGTATCTCCCAGCCCCTGGATCACACCCCCCTGACCTATCTCACCAGTGTGTTTACTTAAAGCTGAATTCTGTATCTGGAAGTTCATTAATTTGTGTGTGTGTGTGTGTGTGTGTGTGTGTGTGTGTGTATGCCAAAGTGTGTGGTTGGCTTAGTGCTTATCCTCAACGGAGCGAGCCAGGTCCTGAGAGGTAATGCCATGGGTAGTGGAATGTAAACAAACACATTCTACCTCAATAAACATGCTAATTCCCAGCGATGATATTCACAAGTAAGAGATCCATCACGCCGATCCTATTTGGCAGAGGCAGCGGGCCTCATCCGTCAACGGGGGGAGGTCCCGCCAGTTCACTGCAGGAGGGAAATAGTGCAACTTCGCTCGCTTGATGACGCCCTCGGGGGGAACATGAACCTCATAAACGAAGGCTGGAAATGTGATAAAAGGATAATCTTGCGTCAATGAGCCCAAAGCATCATTACCTGCGCCCACCACGGACAGGCGCTAGGCTCAGGATGCTGTGGCCCCATTTCCTATAAATTAAGGCTGCAGAGGCGGTGCCTGGGGTCAGCAGGAGCCCTGGGTGCCTGCCTCTATCCTGTCCTCCCCAACACCCCCGACAACCTCGTGTGTCCCTGGCCACCCTCGCCCGCGGTTGCTGTGCAGGATTCATGCCGGCCGGATGGGAAGTGGTGTCATGAATGAGAAAGGCAAGGACAGCCCTGATCTGAAACACAGCCCTTGGTGACATCAGATGGGGCTCAGCCCTTTTCCCCACTCCAGAAAGAAAAACACAGGCAGCAGTGTTGCTTTACTTCCTCAGCCACAGACACACTGGACAGCTCCTTGCCACCCAGGCACTGAGCCACTCACTTGCAAAGCGAGATCAGACCAACGTCGGACTTTGGGGAGTTCGTGGTCAGCTCAGAGAGGCTTAGCGGTCTATGTGCTCTGAGTGCGGAAGGTGTTGTATGTACCCACCACCACAGCCATGTCACAATCCCTGATCCAACATCAGGATGATGGTGTTAGGGATGGGGGTGAGGGGGTGTCTTTGGGAGATGACTTAAGCTGAGCCCCTGGGAGACCCCCTGCCCCTTGGACGGTGTGAGGTCACAGCAAGAAGGCAGGCGTAGCCTGTCAGGGAGGACACAACCCTCTTAAAGTATTAACTTGATTTGCTCCTTGAACTTGGATGCCTCAGCTTCTGTCATTTCTGCCTGGGGTATGTTGTCATAGCAATCAGAGCTAGCCAAGCCAGAGTGTCTGGGTGGTGGTTTCAAGGCCAGAGGTCACTCTATATCCCAAAGGGGCAAGAGAGGGTTAGGGGACCCTTCTCCTCTTATCCCCCTCAGCCATGTACGTGTCTCCTAAGCCTACCCAGGCTCCACTGGCAGTGGCAGTGGAGAGCTGCTGGCCCTGTCCCACCTGCTGAAGGGGGCTGGGAGCAGGGTTAGTTTCCACTCCTGCCCCCTGAAGGGTTCAGGACAAAGCCAGACTGCAGCTGAGAGCCAGGCTTCACTGTTCCCCTTGCACTCCCCTCCCCTGCCTCGTCCTGAGAACACACCCCTAAAGAACTGGGTGATCTGGAACCCCCCTCCACCATGCCCCCCGGCTGGGCCCTGTGTGCTGCAGGTAGATAAAGCTGGAAACAGTGCTGCAGGCAAAGGGTGCCCTGGATTCGCAAAGCAGTGTCCCATGATCAGCTCATGGCAAACAGGCCCATGGCCAGCGCGCCGGGCACAAGACACGGGGTATGGGGCGCGAGGTACGGGGCACGGGGCATGGGAACGAGCCAGACCATCCTCCTGCGGGACACGTTCACTGTGGGAGTAGAAGTGAACAACAGAACAATTCACAACAATCCTCCCAGCCACAGCACCTGACATACCTGCTCCCTCTCTCCCCAGGAAATCCTTCACACCAGAAACACGCTCAAACGGATACACAGAGCACGCTTGTTCCCCAGCCCTGAGAAGAGAAACAGGGGCTGAGGAGTTAGGAAGTACAGAAAATAGTAACTCAGGGGTCAGCACTCTGGCATAGAGGTTGAAGCCTTTGCCTGCAGTGCTGACATCCCATTTGGGTGCCAGTTTGTGCCCCAGCTGCTTTGTCTCCCATCCAGCTCCCTGCTTGTGGTCTGGGAAAGCAGTCGAGAATGGCCCAAAGCTTTGGGGCCCTGCACCCACATGGGAGACCTGGAAGAGACTCCTGGCTCCTGGCTTTGGATCAGCTCAGCTCCACCACTGAGGCCACTTGAGGAGTGAAGCGACAAGTAGAAGATCTCTCTCTCTCTCTCTCTCTCTTTCTCTCTGATTCTGCATTTAAAATAAATAAGTAAAAAAGAGAGAGACTGAAGCAGGTGATCTTTAAGAGCAGTAGGTGCTGAGGTTAGAGAAGACTTCATTCGTTCATTCAGCCAAAACATTTGTGATGTAAGAGCAGAATCTGTGACCAAGTAGCAAGCAAGAGGAAAGTGGCGAGCACCTGCTGTGTGCAGCAACTGTGGTGGGTGCTTGCGTCAGCAGCCACCGAGCCTGCACCACAGCCTGGGGATGGGGGTCCTGCTGCCATCACACACAGCAGACGCCAAGCAGCAGGAATTGCTGTGTGATGGACAGGTCCAGGGACCCATGCCTGGGGCCCGAAGTCGTTCAATCCACATGAAGTTGCAGAGACCTGGAAGGGATTAACGAGATGTGCCTGAAGGCAGACATCCGTGAGTGAGTCAGCTCCAGTCCTGGGTCTCCTGGTGTGCCGTCGGAGGGGCCCTATTGGGCAGCAAAGCCCTCCTCCAACCCCGCGACCCCCACGCCTCGCCACACCCAGGCCCAGACCAATCCCCCAGGCGTCCTGCATGGCATTCGCACATGGGTTAATGTTCTGGAAGGGGGTGGGAAAAGGCATTCCTGGGGCAGCAGGTCCAGCGACAGCTCCTCAGAAACCTGAGCCACTCATGCCTTAGTCCATGAGGCTGGCTGGGAAATTGCTGCCCGGGGCCAAGCCAGGCACCACCGCGCAAGCTCTCATTCTCCCCGCCTGCGAGTCTCAAATACTTTCCACGGTTTCGCCAGTTGGAGAGCCAGGAAAAAGAAGCCGTTATTATGGACTTGGCTCAGCCAAGCAGCCTGGCTAACTGGGAGCCATAAAATCGCAGGGGCTGGAAAATCTGACTCTTGAACTTCAGGGGCTCCGGAATGTGCGGGGGAAGGGAGAAGAAGTAGGGGTTCCAATCCGCAGGGGGTGCTAGCCACAGCGTGGCCACTGCTACCCCTCTTGGAGGACCTCCCAAGTGCTCTTCCTGCATAAGAGAGCACCTGGAGCACCCGCTGGGGCCATCCAGGTGCCCCACTGAATATCTGCTAATGATAAACCAGAGGACAATGGCAGAGTGGGCACAATGAGAAACCATAAGCCAAGAAGGTGTGGGAAGAACCAGTGCCATAGCTCAGCTGGCTAATCATCTACCTATAAGTGCAGGCACCCCATATGTGCACTGGTTCGTGTCCTGGCTGCTCCACTTCCAGCTCCCTGCTTGTGGCCTGGGAAAGCAGTGGAGAATGGCTCAAAGCCTTGGGGTCCTGCACCCACGTAGGAGACCCAGCATCCCAGTATCCAAGCCGAGCCGTCACGCTAAGGAAGCCGGATAGTGTTTGACCCAGATTCTGGGCCCCCTCTACTCACGGGCTATGGGACCCTGGAGAGCTCACCTCTCACCCTGTTTCCTGATCCCTCACCATGGGGAAGATGGACTGTCTGTCACGGTGTTGCTAGGGGTACAAAACTGGGGCTGTATCTATTAGGCATCATACCTATAATGAGGAGGCGCAGGGGGACGTGAGGGAGTCTGTGCGAGTGCCAGCGAGGACCCAGTCGGGGCAGGGGTGGCTGTGGGGACCCAGACCGTGTCACAGACATGAGGGTTGTTGGCCTCATGGTTGCCCATCTTCTTGGAGTTTCCAAGCTGAGTGCTCACCAGGCACCTGTTTGCCCAGGTCTCATAACCCAGCACGCTGGGATCCTCCACATTCAGGGCTCCTCTGCCCTCCGTGTATGACTGGGACTATTGTCCCATCGTGGGACCCTGGAGCCCCACTAGGGAGTTGGAAGCAGAGTGTTCAGGATCCAGGATCCAGGTAATGAAGCCTGCGCATCTCCACATCCGTTGTGTTCCTAGCCTGGATCCCTGCCCTCCAGCCTGGTGTATGGGTCATGGCGGGGCAGTGGGCAGGGCAGGAGGGACCTTGCAACCTTAGACTAGAAGGAGAGAGGGACTCCAGTGAGTGAGAAGAGCGCATTCACTGGCCCAACAGCTCCCATACACAGGTATGGGGCACGGGTGGAAACTGGCAGGCAGGATGACTTTGCACATGATCCTGCCTTGTGGGAACCCTGGATTGACACGAGGTGCAGGATTTCCTGTCCATCCTTGAGGACTGGAACCAAACAGACTCAAATGATGGCAGGTCCTCTCCCACAAGCCTCATGGTGTCTACCAAGAAACAGAAGCCCAGCAAAGGTCAGTGACTCACCAAGGTCACACCGAAAGAGGATGACCAATGAGGAGCCAGGACCAGCTCAGTCTCCCATCTCTAGCCCAGAGGTTCTCAAACTGCAGCCCTGGAGAAGGCGTCCAGCCTCAGTGTCCTGCCTGGCGCATCGTGGATGAGGGGACACTCAACCTCCAGAAGACAGAGCAAGTGGGTTGAAGCTTTGCATGACTGTAAGTTCTGCAAGGAATATATTAAACAGATGCATTGGTGTTGGCCTGGGGGGTGTAGTAGGTTAAACCTTTACCTGTGGTGCTGGCATCCCATCTTTTAAAGATAGATAGATAGATAGATAGATACCCTGTAGACATGATTTGTGGTCCTGTTTTCTTCCAGGAATCTGCTCTTACTGAGGGCCTGAGTACCCTAGCCTTTGTACCAGGCTCCAGAATTCGAGGCAAAAGCATAGCACAGTACACAACAGAGAGAAGGACTTATTAGGAGAGAAAGCGTGAATACACACTCACACGTGCGTGTGGCCCATCCCCCCTGAGGAGGATGGGATGGTGAAGGGAAGAGTCTGGAGAAAGATCTCCAAGTAGACTCAAGGGTGGACAAAGGTCTCTCCCACATTATCAGACTCTCTCTCTTTAAAGATTTATTTATTCATTTGTTTATTTTATTGGAAACTCAGATATACAGAGAGAAGGAGAGACAGAAAGATTTTTCCATCCACTGGTTCACTTCCCAAGTGGCCACAATGGCCAGAGCTTAGTCAATCAAAAGTCAGGAACCAGGAGTTTCTTCTAGGTCTCCCACACAGGTGCAGGGTCCCAAAGTCTTGGGCTATCCTTGACTACTTTCCCAGGCCACAAGCAGGAGCTGGATGGGAAGCAGGGCTGCCAGTATTAGAACCGACACACAAATGGGATCTTGGTTCATGCAAAGTAAGGATTTACCCATAGGCAACCACACCGGGCTCTATCAGTCTCTCTTATGAGGGAGGGCAAGCCTGGGTAGGGTCGGTGCAAATGGCTACCTCAGGGAGTCTCTCCCTAGAGTTCAGCTTCCACGTGGCCACTGGGGTGCCTCCTTCCACATGCTGCCAGATGAGAAAACCGGTGCCTCATGGGAAGGCAGGTGTGTTAAATTGACAGGTGTGGGGGTGAATCCCAATGCAGGGCTGACATGATCCCCACTCACCTGCCTCTGTCACACTCCCCCGTGTCACTCTTTGCCGTACCTGGTGCAGAATCCAGTGTGTCAGATGTCACTGTGTGCTATGAAGGACGCTATGAGTTGACGTTCAGGATTTTGAAGACCCCCCTATTTATGCAGGATGAGAACTGGCAGCACCTCACTCTAACTGCATGCCAGGACCCCCAGCCCAACCACCATGCCAGCTGAGCCCCACTCAGCCCTCCTCACACCACCCCCCAAGGGTGGGTCTGCCATCAGTTTCATAGGTGAAGAAACAACAGCTTGAAAATGTCCAGAACTTGCCAGGAACGTAGCTGAGTTAGGGTGCAAACCCAGGAGCTTGTCTCCAAGGCCCCTGCACCTGTTGACTCTGTGTCCTGAGTGTACTCCCCACTGTTGACCATGTGACAGCATGCACACAGAGGTGCCTGCATGTGTGGGGGCAGCCCCACCAGGACACAGATGAAGGCGGCTCCTTCCTACACACTCCTTTATCCCTCTTACCATGTGCTGGTGACACCCGACCCAGCCAATGCTCTTGGCTGACTATTTTCCTTAATGACAAAGCTGCAGGCTGGGGGTGGGGGTAAGATAGGGGAGTGAAGGGACGGTGGAGGAGCTCTAGGGAGCACAGGTGCTTGCAGGTAGACCTCAGAGGTCTTGGGCTGCCACCTCAGCCTGTCTGCCCACATGGAATCCCAGCAGCCCTGTCAGACCTGCCTTCTGCAAGGCCAGTATGCCTGCAGGCACATAGCTTCGACTGACCCCAAATATTGTCTGCTGCCTGTGCCCAGCAGCCACCTGACCCCAACTGGCCTTCCAGAAAAACCTTCAGATCCCACGAAGCCAGGCCACTGGGACACAATCTGTCACCCATATTGGGATCCTATCACTTGCAGGGAGAGGATTAACCAGTTAAGCCATCGTACTCAAAACTCTGCTTTTAACACCTGAATTCTGTTAAGGGTTTCAAGCTTAATTTATCCGGGCACACTTGCTGAACATTCCATTTACAGCTTATCTATCTACCTACCTATCTAGATATCTATTTAGATATATCTAGATATAGAGAGATACTCACATATGCCTTGTGCTCTGTAACTTTTTTTTTGTGCCAAACTGTGTTTGGGTGCCACATTCTACCACACTAGGTCTCCTGGAGGGCAACTGGGCCATCAGTTAGCCCTGTGGGGGAGGGAATGGGAGTGGGCACTCCGCATAATTTTGCTTGTTGCATTTGCTGCATGCTGCGCATGACAGGAGCAGAACTTGAAAACTTGCGCTCGGTGGTAAAAGGCAGGCAGTGTGTTACCCACTGCCGTTTGCATCAGACAGAACCGTGCAGACAGAATGCACACTGCTGGCTACCCGAGGGTGGAGGAAGGAGATGCAGAGGTTTCCCATGGGAAGCATGACAAAATTCCACAACAAGATAGCAGTAAGACTTCCCACAGCATTGTCAACGTGCTTGCATGACGCTGGAGCGTATTTCCTAAAATGGTTTAAAAATAAAAGCTTATGTTACGGGTATTTTACCACGCACACACACAACGGCTGGGAAGAACAAGCCAAAACACAAGGCCTTGACAGCTTCATAGACGATCAGTCTAAACTCTAGGAGAAATAATTCTTATGCAAATTAAACCATCTTACAGAGGGGGAAAAAAAGAGAAGATTTTTCAATTGCCATTGAGCAAAATTTAGAGGACTCATTTACGAAATGTTCTACTCCATGATAGACATTTGGGATGATTTACGGAGCCATTCTTCAAAATCCTCAGACGTGAAGAAAATCCGCCCAACAAGAGCCAGCCAAACAGAGCAAAACAAGGTACAGTGCGAACCACTGTGCAAAGCCAGGGGACCCTAAGAGTGAAAGAAAACCCCCAAATCCTGGGTCTGATTTTCTATAAAGCATTGATACGTTTGCTCATATATTTTTGTTTGGCTTTTTCATTTGTTAAAATTTTATTGATTTTGATTGCTGGTCATCTTTGGTGCGTCCTCTTCAGAGCTGTAGATGCTCCAAGTGGCTCGTCATGATCTGCTACCAAGTTAAAATCTGTGTACTCACCAAGTGTTGGTGTGTGTGTGTGTGTGTGTGTGTGTGTCGTAGGTATGTAGCTCGACAACTATGGCTTCTACGTACCGAATCACCATAGCACCTTGTTTTATCCCAGTTGTCAATGATGTGTGTAGTGCTACCAATCCCAAGTTCATTTCTGCTCCATGGATTTCCTAATTAGATAAGGATGTTGTTTTGCTGCTGCTGTGTTCTACCAAAATTCATATTCAGCGCCCGACACAGTAGCCTAGCAGCTAATGTCCTCGGCTTGCACGCCGGGGATCCCATATGGGTGTCAGTTCTAATCCCGGCGGCCCCACTTCCCATTCAGCTCCCTGCTTGTGGCCTGAGAAAGCAGTCGAGGACGGCCCAAAGCCTTGGGACCCTGCACCCATGTGAGAGACCCGAAAGAGGCTCCTGGCTTTGGATCAGCTCAGTTCTGGCCTTTGCAGTCACTTGGGGAGTGAACCAGTGGATGGAAGATCTTTCTCTTGGTCGCTCCTTTTCTCTGTAAATCTGACTTGCCAGTGAAAATAAATCTTAAGGGGAAAAGTAGAGACCTCTCTACCCAGTTCAAGTCAGAGGGACCCCAGGGAAGACCACCTGGAGGTAGAAGGGGTGCAGCCAGCACAGGCCAGGCTGCTGGGACTCAAGCTGGCTGCAGCACAAGCCCATGTACCCAGCCACAGGTGGCTTCCTTGGGGCTGGCTTTCTGTTGTTCTGTGCAGAGTTCAGGTTCTTTCCATGCAGTTAGGTCAGGTTCCAGAACCAGACAAGTCAAATGGCCCACTAACTCTTTGACTGCTCATAGGCTCTGTGCCAACCTTGCCTCCAACCAGCCAAGATCGAGGGCAAGGCATGAGGCAGGCTCAAGCACCTGGCACAGGTGGGCATTTCCTGACGGGGGAGGCAGTGGCAGGTGTCCTGGGGGGAAGGGGCTGACTAGTAACCTTGACCCAGGCAGCACTCAGCAGCTGCCTGGTCTCAGAGGCCCTCCTCCAGTCTGTACCTCCCACCTCCTAGAAGGAAACAGGTGTGTGTCCCTCAGGGCCATCAGCTCCACCCACCCCACGATGGCATTCCCTAGATGAGCTGGAGGCAAATGCCAGCCTCTGCTGAACCAGTTCAAGGCCAGGGCAGCTCATGTTTGTGGCCATGTGAGAGCCAATGAGACATGAGTTGGGGTGGGAGGGATTGTTGGGTGAGGGTTCCAGGACAGCCTCTTAAATGCTGGCCAAGTTCGGGAGACTTGTGTTGTGACATAGCAGGTTAAGTTTCCGCCTGCAAGGCCAGCATCCCATACGGACCATGGTTCATGTCGCATCCAGTTCCTTGCAAATGCATGTAGGAAGGCAGTAGAAGGTGACACAAGCAATTGGTTCCCCAAGTGGGAGACCCAGAAGCACTCGTGATTCCTGGCTTCAGACTGACCTTGCCCTGACCATGGTGGCCATTTGGGAAAGAGACCCAGCAGATGGACGATCTCTCAGTATCTCCCTCTCTATAAGTCTGCCTTTCAGATAAATAAATCTTTCACATGGCGGAGGGGAGAGAGGGCAGGTCCAGCTACCACTTGCCACTACCCCTTACCCCCACCCGTACTTCTCCAAGACAAGGTGCATTAGGGCCATAATTGACAGGAGGCGTCCTCCTACTGCTATCAAAGAGCCTCCATCCCAGCACTGGATGGCTAACTCCACCTGCTTTTACTGCAAGGAGGAACAGAATTGCTCATTTGTGCTGCTGATTGGGGAATCACCATTCCCACCAACTCATCCTCCATATCTCCCTCTTCCCACTGAGCCAGGTCCAGGCCAATCAGATGGAGCCACCAAGAGGCACCTGCCCGGGTCTTGCCCCTCTTGCCCAGCCCTCCATTTCATTAAGCAGTGACAAGAAGTGGTGCCAGGTAGACACAGAGCCCAATGCCAGAAACCAAGAGCACTCCAGGATCTGGGCTACAGCTGGGATGCGGTATGAGGCCCAGGGGCATTCCTGAGTGTTCGCTAGGGACGATAGGCTTCAGCTATTGTGGCACTGAACATTTTCTTTTTTAAGGCAGAGTTACAAAGAGGGAGAAACACGAAAGACTTACCATCTGCTGCTTCACTCCCCAAATGGCCTCAGCAGCAAGGCCTGATCCTGGTTTAAGGCCAGCAGACACATGTACCTCTTGGAGTTTGCTATAGAGAGAGAACAGAATAGGGAGAAGCGAGGAGCATACTGCTGAAGGACAGGATGAAATAGACAAAGACTTCAGGAACAAGTCCGTGAGGACGTTGGAAAGTAGAACAGGAATGTGACAAACTCCTCTCAGCTCTTTTTGTATTTTTTTCCAGAAGAGATATGAATGAATTCATTGCAAAAACACCAGATTCATGTTAACAACACTTGTTGAATGCCCACAAGCATCCACGCTGCTGGGGGGAGGATGATGTGGAGCCAGAGCTGGTGACAGCATCTGAAGATAGCATATCATGTGATAAAATTGATTATTATTATGAAAATCTTGACTCAGAATATACAGTTTCCAGGGGCCATGCTATGGCACAACAGGTTAATCCTCTCCTTGCAAGTGTTGGGATCCCACATAGGCACCAGTTCATAGCCCTTCCAACTCCCTGCTTGTGGCCTGGGAGAGCAGTAGAAGATGGCCCAAAGCCTTGAAACCCATGTGGGAGACCTGGAAGAAGTTCCTGGCTCCTGACTTTGAATCAGCTCAGCTCTGGCTGTTGCAGCCATTTGGGGAGTGAACTAGTGGACGGAAGATCTCTGTATCTGTCTTTTCTATAGCTTTGACTTTCAAAATAAATAACTAATATTTTTTTAAAAAAAGCTGTAGAGGAAAAGTGACATGTTAGCTACACAGTCTTCCCTCCAGGAGCCCAGTGCACCTGCCTCAGCATCCCTAAGTCCCCTTGTTCTTGAAGCCTTGTCTTTCGTTCTCAGCCCTTCGTTTCCTGCAGCCATTGCCTTTCTCTTTGAACTTCAGGCTCCAGTTGTGCATTGCCAGTCTAACGAAACATGCTTGACTTTTAGTTTCTAGTGTTGTATGCACAGCCTTGTGAAATGTTCTGATCCGCTCTATCTTGTTGGGTTTTGCTTTTTGTTCGTTTTGAGATTCCTTGGACTGTCCTGTAGAGTGTCATGAGGTCTGCAAATCGTAGCATAAATGTGTATTTATTTATCTGAAGGCAGAGTGACACACACATGCACTTCCATCTGCTGGCTCACTTTCCAGATTCCCGCATCTCTGTAAGGTGACCCTGGACCCACGGCCCGGCAGTGCTGCGGCTCATAAGGCCCTGTGGACGAGGCCCTGCCAGGGCTGGGCTCCTGCAGCACAACACTGGAGTCAGGCCCTGAGGGGGCCCAGGGCTCCTGGCAGCTGGTCCTCTCCCAGTGCCACAGCCACCAGCAGCTGTCAGCTCCACCACTCAAGCTGCTCAGGCAAGACCTGTTCTACAAATATTTACGGACTTCCCCACACTGTCATCAACTTCTGGTTTGACTTTATTGTGATCAAATAACAGACGTTGTATGATTTGAGAAAGGTTTTTTTGTTGTTTTGTTTTGTTTTTTAGATTTATTTATTTACTTTGAAAGTCAAGGTTAGAAAGAGAGGGAGAGAGATTCCATCTGCTGATTCACCCTCCCAGATGTCCAAAGAGCCAGAGCTGGACCAGGCTGGAGCTCCCACACAGGTGCAGAATCCCAACTGGAGAAGCTGGGGCATGAACCAGTGCCCATACAGGAAGCTGTGACACCACAATGCCAACCCCTGATTTTTGTTATTTTAAATGTATTAAGGCTTATTTTATTACCTAAGATCTGGCCTTTGCTAAAAGAATAGTATGAAAAGTCTCCAAAAGAAGTGTAGATTTCTCCATTTCTCCTTTCAGTTTAGCCCATCTCCCACTTGGCCAGCACTCCAGGAACTCATTCTGCTTCTGCAAAAGGAGCCGTGTGGCCTGTGCACAGGCGCTTGGCTGAGGCACTGTTCAGGGGGCACCTGCAGCCCACTTCGGGTTCAAGCTGCAGCTGTATCCCTCCTAGCTTCTTGGCAGGCAGCAGGTAATGGCCCAGATACTTACTTCCTGCTGCCCACAAGAGAGAGCTAGGTGAGGCTCAGGCTCCTGGCCTCAATGTGGTCCGGCACGGCTGCAGTGGATGAACCAGTAGATGGACAATCTCTGTGTGTGTGTCTTTCAAATAAGAATGAAAATAAACAATTAAAAAAAAAAAAAGCCTCAGCCTTTGAGTCAGCAGGCCTTGGGACAACTGGCAGCTCCTAATGTACTTATTCCTGTGGGTTCAACTTCACTTTGCTTCTGAACACTAATTTTTTTATTATTATTTTCAGTTGTCTCTGTCACGTGGAACTGTTAATTGTTTCCAGCATTTTTTTTAAGATTTATTTTTTTATTGGAAATTCAAATCTACAGAGAGAAGGAGAGACAAAGAGAGAAATCCTCCATCTGCTGATTCACTCCCTAAGTGGCCACAACAGCCAGCGCTGAGAAGACCTGAAGCCAGGAGCCAGGAGCTTCTGGGTCTCCCACACAGGTACAGGGTCCCAAGGCTTTGGTCTGTCCTCAATTGCTTTCCCAGGCCACAAGCAGGGATCTAGAAGGGAAGTGGAGCAGCCAGGACACAAGCTAGTGCCCATATGAGATCCCGACACATGCAAGGCAAGGACTTTTCGCCACTAGGCTATTTGAACCAGGCCCCTCAGCGTTTTTATATACACGTTATTACATTCTCACAGTTACTTGGCTTTTTAGAAAGTGCTTGTTTACTCATTTTTACTTATTTGAAAGGGAGGAGAGAGATACAAAGAGAGATCCTCCCTCTGCTGGTTCACTCCCCAAGTGGCTGCAACAACCCAAGCAGAGTTGATCCAAAGCCAGGAGCGAGGAGCTGTTTCTGGGTCTCCCACATGGTTGCAGGGTACAAAGGACTTGAGTCATCCTCCACTGTTTTCCAAGGCCACAAGCAGGGACCTGGATGGGATGTGGAGCAGCTGGGACACAAACCGGTGCCTATACAGGATGCCAGCACTTGAAGGGGGAGGATTAGCCTGTTGAGGCATTGCACCAGTCCCAGGAGACATCTGGAATCTTCAGTCCTCTGCGCTCCACAACATTCTTCCCTAGGGACTTACTACAATCCAGAACCATCCAAAAGAACTTCTGCCACATTGGAAGTGCTCCCTGTCACTCTAACACCACAGCCACTGGCCATGTGTGGCCTTTAGACACTAGACAACAAAGATGATTTCGTTGCTGCGTCTTAACATGGTGCTCCCCAAAGCAGGACTTGTTTTGCTCCAAGAAGCCCCACTAAATAAATCCAAATTTGCAGTTGGCATTGGGGGCAGCTTCCTGCCTCTGCTGCCCTGGGAAGCAACAGGCGATGGCTATAGGACCGGAGTCCCCTGCCACCCCCGTGGAAGACCCAGATGGAGTTCTGGGCTCTGGCTTTGGTCTGGCCCAACCCTGGTTCTTGAGGGCCATTGGAGAATGAACCAGCAGACAGGACTGTGTGTGTGTGTGCGTGTGTGTGTGTGTGTGTGTGTGTACATTCTGCCTCTCAAAAAGTGCTTACATGATTAAGCAATAACTATAATTTTTAGTCCCATTGTCACCATCCATGTAGAGCTGGTGTTGTGGGTGCCCGGGCCTTCCTTAGCTACCTGCACACCTTGCCACCTCTGACTTGAAATCTCTCTGCCAACCTCGCCTGGGCTCAGTTTCTCGCCAGTGAACACTTTCTTCACTCCTTGTGTCCCCAGTACAGCCTGGTGGAATGAATGGGTCTTGCCAGGGGAGGGTGGGTGGAGCCTGAGTGACCCAGCATCTCCAGACAGTCAGCTCACCTTGAGCTTCCAGTGCCCGGTGGCAGGGACATCCAGGCCACATTGCCCTCATTTTCCTGGACAGCCGCCCGTTCTCACTGTCTCCCCTCAGCAGGCAGCTGTGGGCAGGGTGGGAATGCATGCACAACCTCCTTCATCTAGCTGAAGTGCTTTTTTGCTGAATCTCCGATGTCACCTGACAGGGGGACTTCTCAGCCTGGTTGGCCGGGTCACCGTTACCTCCAGTCCTTGGGTGGGGTGGGAAGTGGCTGGTGCTCGGAGCTGGGTGAGCAGCTCCCATTTGTGCAGGTAACAGCAGATGTCTACCCACAGCCCGGATGATGGCAACATGTCAGGAGAGGCGACCCCAGGGTAGTGGGTTTCACCCTGGCCCTGAAGAGAGATGCCAGGCAAAGCTCTTCCTTCCAGACACCCAGAGACCTGCCTCCCCACCATGGCTCAGTGGCGCTGTCAGCCTGCTGCAGCGCAGGATCCAACAGGAGGCCAGTTCTCCACTTTACCTTCCTTCCTCATCGCCAAGTCTCATTTTGCGACTGCAGCCCCCAGTGTGTGCAGGAGGCAGAAGGACAGAGTACAGGGAAGACTGGGCGTTTGGAAGGACTCCACATGAAGCAGGACCTAGTACCCACCAACCCTGCTTCCATGGGTGCTCTCTGTGTCCTGGGGGATACCAGCAGAATTGCAGAGACGGGATACTTCAAAGGGAGGTGTGTACCCACAGGGAAAAATCCAGGCAGTCTTCCTGGAGAAGGTGCCATTTTTAGCCCAGTCTTGAAAGATGCTGTGAGGACCACAGGGGATCGGCAGGTACTGTGGGACAGAGAAGCAGCGTGAACCAAGGCTAAGAGATGTCAAACCAGGGGAATCTCCCAGGGGTGGGACCAGAGGGTAGAAGAGTAGGACATTGGATGTACAGGCTGCCAGGCAGGGGGCGCGTGGTTGAGGCCCATTCCGCTCAGCAGAGAGAAGACAAGCTGAGCTGAGCTGGGGGACACAGAGGCAAGCTGGGCTGCCCTGGTAGCTCCCAACAGGTGCCAGCTTTTGTCTTCGGCTGAAATGGCCCCCACCTCTCTGTGTTTTCATCAGGGGCTGAGAGTTAAGGAAACTCTGCATTCTGTGCTTCGTGATCCTGTCACACGCACCGTATGTAACCACTTCCAATACATGGACGGACACACACACAAACACACACCATCACCATCACCATCACCACCAGCCTGACACCGCGTGAGGAGCGACGCAGTTCTACGATTCGCCACTAGAGGACGCGCCTGTCAGTCCCGCAGAGCCAGGCTGCAGGAGCTTGTCCTTGTCCTGCCTGCCTCGCGGTACCTGTGGGGAAATGGGGGGCTGAGGAATGGTGACACCGAGGTCAGGGTGCAGGAGGGAGGAAGCGGATTCTGAGCTGCGGTTAGAAACGCTACAGAACCGAGACCGAGAAGGAGGAGCCCGCACTGTGCAGCAGCCCCAAGCGGCTGTGACGCAGGATGCCAGAGTCGCAGGTGTTTCGCAAATACGCATGCCTCTAATCTAAGCGGGCTACACGCCCCGCCCTGAGCGGCAGAGTTTGCCCCCAACTCCGGCACCTGTTCTGCAGGGCTCTATGAGCCTTGCCCTGCCTACCTCCCACCTGCCCCCTCATGCCCTGCTAAGGGCAGACACTCGGAACTCTGACTACTACGCTTGGCTCCGGTTGCTACTGCAGGCTGCACGGATTTAGACTAAAGTGGGCAGGTGTATCTCCCGGTGCTAATGTACGGTTTCATCGCCGCCTGCGCTCCAAAATCCACTGCAGTCCTGGACCCTGGCTGGTACCAAGCTGGGGCAAGATCCCAGAGAACTTTCCCAGGCCGTGAATCCAGGTTTGCCCGTCGGTGGCCCCTGGCCCGGCCCATGACTTCTAAGGCCCGTGGTCCCTGCCATCCCGAGCCTCCAACTCTGAGCCTCCTTGGGCTCCCAGGTGCCACGGTCACCCAGGCCCCTACTCTCGTGAACGTAGGCTCTGTGGGCAGAGAGGAGGCCAAGAGAGGGAAGTCCAGAGAGGAACTTGAGCCGCTTCGCGGGGTCAGGCGCCTCCCTCTGCAGAGCTGTTCGAGGTGTCTGTGCAAAGTCCAAGAGGTCCCAGCCTTATCTTGCAGGGATGCGTCATGACATTTTTATGGATGAACTGAGACGCTGTCTGGGGTTGGCCTCCAAAGTAGCCCGTTGCTGGGAGCAGCAAATGAAACTGGCCAGAGCTGATGACCGTGACTGGAGACACGGGACTTGCATGTCTGCTATTTTCTATACTACGAAGAAGAAGGAGGAGGAGGATGAAGAAGAGGAGGAGGAAGTTTGTACGTGCAGAATCAACCATTTTCTCTGCAGCCTGGCAGTTCACTGCCCTGGTCCCTCTGTCCCTGCTGGTCCCCTGTGCCCACTGGGTCACTGCAGGAGGCTCCTCACAGGGAAGCATGCCCCTCGCTCCCCAGCCTATTCTCAGCATGGCCACTAGAGGGGGCCTGCGACAACGTGAGCGCCCTGCTGTCAACCACGCAGGGTCCCAGCTGCCCTTGGAGGACAGGAAGGCAGCCTGGAAGCCCGCCATCCCACTCCACACTGCAAGCTCCGGCTCAGTCCCCCCACAGTCCTCTCCCACGTGCGGGGGTCAGAGGCCTCAGGTCTCAAGGGTCATGTAGGAGACACGGGACTTGCATGACGCGTCCCTGAATGCTGTATTGTGTGGACATAGTGCCCCTCAACCACTTGCAAATACCCATTCACTATTTGCCTGAAACTTGAAGTCAGCTGGGAATCCTATGACATACGGAGCAAACTGGAATCCCTCTCCCAGACATTCCTGATGTGCTCCCGAATGTTCCCCCAGGATCCCCAGAACACGAAGGGGCCCCTCCTAGCAGACCCGGCTGCTTGCCCGCTTGCAAGGATTTCAATGGTGCTGTGCCCTTGTACAGTGCACACCTGCCCCGAGGGTTCATGGGCAGCCCTGCAGCAGACCAGAAAAGCAGGTGCTTTTTGAATCAGAGGCGCCTGCTCTTGCAGCTCCAGTTTTGCCCCAACAGTGGACAGGGTCTGACCATCCCCAAGGCCTGAGCCGGCAATCCCCTCTGAGAACATTTGGATTTGAGCCCCACAATTCACAATGCCTCCTGTGGTGGGCGAGGCAAGAGGGTGGGGCGCCTGCGCCAGGCGCCAGCAGTCCCCAGAGCCTGAGGCTGCCCACTCAAGTGATTCCAAGTAAACATTTGACCAGGCCGACTCCAGGCCTCGTCCCACGCCAACACTCGGCCCTTGTTTCCCCCACAGGCCCCTTCTGTGTCCCCTTCGTCGTCGTTGGCTGACATTTCAGCGTGGCCCTGGAAGGTCGGGCTGACCCCTGCCCCCATCCCATTCTTCAAACTGGACCTGTGGAGGTGGTCCCCTGGGTGGTGGGTACCGGGGAGGAGGGTGTCCAAGCAGACAGGCCGTCGCCAGGCTGGGCCCGTCACCCTCCCTGGCCCCCCGCCCGCCACCCTGCAGCCAAGCGTGGGCCGCTGAGCCCGCGGCTGCTCTGACAGTGCAGCCGCCCAGACGCCAGCTGCCTCGCGGCTCATTCAGGCCTGGAGTGCTCTGAATGGCCGCGTAGAAGCCGCAGATAACACTGGCGACGGCCCCGATAACACTGCTGTCAGAGGCTCCCTCCCAGACGGGCCCCCCCACCACACCCCCAGCCCAGCCTGTCATAGAGGCCAGTGCCTTCGTGGGGGGCTCAGTCTGTTCCCAGGAGGCTGTAGAACCCTCCCCACTCACAGCAGCTTTCTCACGTCAGCAGGGCAGCGGGACAGTCAGGGCTACAGCTCCCAGGGAGTCGGGGATTGAGGGGAGCGTAGAGAGGCCAGTTCCCACCCCTTTCCAGGGATGTCCAGAACTGCCCGGGACACAGGCCCTGTCTTTCATGTCACAAGAGTCCCCTCTGGACCTGGCTGACAAAAGGCCAGACCCAGGTGACAAATGATACATAGGGTCCACGACCACAAAGGGCTTCCTGAGCCTGGCCAGGCCTCGGAGAGCCCAAGACTCAACAATGTGCCCAGGATACAGGAGTCCCCAGTCTGAGGGAGAAGGTGCAGGCCATGAAGGCGGAGCCTCGGCCCCATAGCCTAGAGCCTGTGAAGTGGGCCCCAGTCACATGATCAGCCAGCCAACATTCTGGGGCCAGCAAATGAACAAGTCAGCCAGGCAGGGGTCAGCCAGGCAAGCCATGCAGATCCATGACCTTGACCCTGATGCTCAGCATGCCAGTCTGTGGGTTCCATGTCCAGCTTTCCTCCCAGATTCCAGCTTGCCGCTCAGTGTGCACCCTGAGAGGGAGCAGGTGGCGAGTCACGTTCTCAGGTCCCAATCCTGGGATTCAAGCGATTGTGCCCAGCTATTGTGGGCACTGTCTTTTTCACATGTAAGTGAGCAAATGAATGAATGAATAGCAATGGCCCGTGCCAACAGGGGAGAAGACGCAGGGGCCCATTAAGAGTTTCCTAGTGGCACCCCACCTGTGGCACACACAGCACAACGCCAGGTGACTCTACCCACGATCACGCAAATTGAAAACAGCAGTGCTGCCTGCTCCCTAGGGAAGCAAGAAGAGTGACTCCTAGATTATGAGCCCTCCAGACAGGGAGGCAGGAGCAGCTGAGACGATGGGGTCTTCCCACAGCACCTGGCGGGGAAGCCTAGCCCCATGCCAGGCAGGGAGATGAAACCCGCATCTTTTTTAAGGAAGTGGAGAGGGGCAGCCCAGCTGTTCTCCCAAGTAGCCTTCACCTCTCACTCCTAGCCCTTGCCTGGTCCAGCTCTGCCACCTGATGAACACATGACCTTGAGAAAGCCACTCCCCTACTCTGGGGGAATTCTGGGGCAGGGTAATAGGGTAGAAGGGGTACACCCAGGCACCTGACCTGGGGAGACCCTTGGGGTTCGGAGGTTGCAGCGCTCATTGCTGAGTGTGTCCCAGGGGGTGCCCATCACATCCCCAGGACTGGCTGGTTGCTGCATTCCATCATTTTCTCCTCAGGGAGGAAAGCAGCAAGAGAAACCAAACACTGGGAGACAGTGCAGCACAGTGTCCCCTGCCCCTGGCTGGGACCACAGGGGATGGCAGTGGCTGGGCAAGGGCTCTGCGGCAGGAGGACATGCCTGGGCACTTGGGAGGAGGAGTGCCCACCCCGAGCAGGCAGCGCCTCTTCCTCCATCCCACTCACCCTGCCCCCGCGGCTTTAAGTCCTTTTGCTTCCTTTCAGCTTTCATTAGACACTTAACGTACAGGTAGCACAACATGCATCAATCTTATTTACGTACACAGCCATGTGACAGCAAGCAGATCAAGCTACAAAATACCTGCAAATTGACAGAAGTTTTCCCCCCACTCCACCCCTAAGCTGATCTCAGCCTCTCACTACAACTTTCATAGTCTCTGCTCTCAAACTTCCTATGAATGGTCTCACCCTGTATCTGTTCTTTACGGTCTAGCTTCTTTCAATGAACAAGAGGTCAGGGGCACTCTTGTGGCTTCTCTTTCTCTTTTTTACACGCTTGTTGGGGAATTATCCCATCAGTGCAGAACTTACCTGGCCAGTCTTGTGCTGAGTGGCACTGGTGTGCATTCCACCCGGAGCTGTTGTTGGAAATAAACCTCACAAACACCGTGTCCATACCCGTGGGATGTGCGCACTCATTTTCCCAGGACGGGAGAAATGAGAGGTACACTTGCTGGGTCAGGGAGTGGACATGTCTCAGCCATCATGGCTGCTGAAACATGGAAACAGAGACTAGGGGAGTGTAAGCAGGTCACCTGAGCTTATGAGGTTCACAGCGGAGTCGGGTGTGTGGTCCAGAGAGATGTCTGACCCCCAGGGTCCTTGCAGAAGAGCCCAGCTTCCTGACCCCATCTTTGTTTCTTGCTTTGCACAACAGGTGAAATGTGGGGGGCAGGGGGCATGGCTGTTAGGAGCCAGAAGACAGGGGAACACACAGCAAGAACTTCAACCCTCCACAGGCACTGGACACAGAGTAAGAAGGGCCTCCCTGGCCACCACTATTCGCTCATCTCTCTTCAAGGAATCAGCTCCATGGCCTTTCTTACTGTCCCATCCTGCCCACACTTACATGGTCATGGCCCCTGCTCTCTTCACCCTATACCTACCCACCCTTGCTCTCTGGTCAGATTCCTATACATTTTTTCCCCATCTGGTCCCCACCCCAGAAGGGCAGGTGTGCTGGAGGGCAGGTCTGGTCATTGTCACCCATCACTGGTGAGGGATGGGGGCGGTGTCTGGCACCAGGGTGGGCACTGAGGTGGGTGTGAGTGACAGAGGGCGCAAATGCAAAGCAGTGCTGCCTTGTGGGTAGAGGGTACCAGAAGCCACAGGGCAAGGGATGCTCTGGTGCCAGTCACAGCTGCTGCTGACATTGGGGGAATGCAGAGACACCCCCAGGGAGAGGGTACTGGCCTGGAGCCCCAGGATGTGGCTGTGTGCAGGGCAATCACGGTGACATCCTAGGGTCTCTTAGGGGACCCAGTGAGTGCTCATCTGGGCCGTCAGCAGGCTAGCCTGTCAGGGAATTCCTGGGTGCAGGGTGGCGAGACCGGCCCCAGCTCTCCCCAGCCTCCTTTCTGCCTTGTAGGAGTCACATCATCTTGAGGCAAGTGTCCAGTCACCTGGACCCTGCCTCGGCCAGCCCGCACCTACGACACATCCCCCTCCCTGGGGCTTGTTGGCCTTGGAAACCTCTGGGGATTCTTGCCCGAGTTTTGAGCCTCATCTTCTCCATCCATGAACTGGGTGGAAGGATTCAGTTCTCTAAATCAAGGACCTAAGAGTTCGAGTTCTTCTATTAAGCCCTCCCGTGTGTCCGAGGCAGAAGTTGCTCTCAGCGGCACCGGGAAATTCGCATCCTTTCTTCAGAGAGAAATTCCGCGGAGGGAGGACTGCCGGGAGAGGGCGCTGAGGAAGGAGGGTGAGAACCTGGAGAATAAACTTGACACGCAGCCTGAGTGCTAAAATGTCAGTTTACTGGAGGCTTCCCCTCCGAGCTTGTGCAAGGCCACACAGCCAGGGCACGGGCACAGCAGGGCCAGGATTTAAAACCTGGAGCGGCTGCCCCCTGGTCCACCCCCTAAACCAACTCCCCGGGTGCTTGGGGAGGGAGAGAGCCAGGTAGGAGAGGCGTGGCCACCTGTGAGGGGTGGGGCCTCTGCACCTGCTTCTCCTTTGATGAAAAACGCCCTGCTTTAGACCACTGCTGGGGGGGCGCTCCCCTGCTCCCTGGATCTACACAGCTGGAACATCTTCCCCGAACACCCACGAAGGCCCCTCTGCTGGCCACCCAGTCCCCCGTAGCCCTCCAAAGCTCCACCTCCAGGGCTGTGGCCGCGGAACCTTCTCCCGCATCTTAAACGTCTGCTTTCGGCCTGCGTCTCGCACCCCGCTCTCTCTTCGAAGCCTCCCTCAGCCCAATGAGCACCAAATGACCCGGTGCCTTCCTCCTGAGTAAGCGGAAATCATCTACTCCATGGCCAGGCGGCTGGACAGGGAAAGGACTCACTTCCCGCGTCGCTGCCGTCGACCCATTTCCCGGATGGCACTCGAGACTCCCTGAGGCCTCAAGGGCGGCCAGGGGATGAGGAAGAGGGACGCGGAGCAGGTCTCGGGGTCGGTCCTCACCGAGAACCGGGACAGATCCAGAACTGGGCAGGGGGCAGGAGGCGCGGCGCCCGGGGCCGGGTCCGCAGCCACTGCGCGCTCCGCCCTCGGCGCTGGCGCCGCCCGCGCCCCTGCGACCTACCCGGCGAGTGTGGCCCCGGGGGCGCAGCTCGAGCGCGCGCGTTCCCCCAGCACTAATGACAGGCGAGCGGGGGCCCGGCGGCCGCCGTGACGCCCCGGGCTCCCCAGACCCCGGGCCCCCAGACTCGGGGCGCCCGCAGGCCCCGCGGGGCAGCGGGAACCGGCAATTTCCCCGGCCCGCCCGGCCCGGCCGCCGCCCTCTCTGTACTTAGGCTGATGACGGGTTCCGCGGCCCCGCTGGCGGGCTGGGCGAAGCCGGTCCCGTGCTAGGCTCGCAGGCGGCCGCCGCGCCTGTGTCACCCTTCAGGAATTTCTGTTTTCCCCTCCGCGGGGCTGGAAGGAAAAACAATAATTAGGTCACTGGGCAGGCGGCAGAGAGGGTGTGGGACAGGCCAGTGGCGCCCCGTTGGGCAGGGAAGGGATCTGGAACGACACACACACACACACACACACACACACACACACACTCCATCCCTCCCTCCCAGAGTGCCCTTCCCCTTCCTGCCTCCCCAGGGTGCCTGTCCGCCCGAACCTGGGCCCATTCATTGTTCAGGCGCTTGGGGGCAGGTAGGGCGCACCTAATCCTGTGCCGGGTGCTGGAGATTTGGCTGTGAATGGGAAGCAAGGGAGGGCAAGTGGCGACAAGCGGATTGCAGAACCGCAGGCGGAGGGGAGAAGCTGCACAGCCCCTGAGCCTGCAGGAGGGCTTGAGGCTAGGGGTGGGTAGTTAGGGAAGGCTTCCTGGAGGAAGTGACACCAGCTCAGCGGACTGGCCCAGGTATTGGAGTTGGTCCTCTGCCTCACGGAGGACGCAGCCAGGTGCTCCTAGGAACTTAGTGAGGGGAGCTCAGGCTGGGTCTTTGGTGAGGGGTGGTCTGGACTTGGCACACTTCTTTCCTGTCACTGGATCTTAGGACAACCAGTAGGGAAAAGACAACTCCGACTGCCCACTGGGACGGTGGAGGGCAAGCCGAGCGGGGAGGGAGGGAGGCCAGAGCACCCAGGGTCTTCTGGGTCGGTGCAGTGGGCAGCTATGGCTGGCTGTTGGTTTAACGCCCGGGCTGGCCCTGGGGCTGGCTACTTCCAGCTCCCCTTTCTGCACTCAGTGGGTTTGTCACATGTCACCTGCTGGAGGCCAGAGCCAGACCTCCTGTTGTCCCGCTGCCCTGGGGCGCTCTGCCGGGGGATCTATTAAAAAAAAAAAGGCAGGGTCCTTCCCCTGGAGGCCTGGGGTTTCCAGAAGAGGCATGTCTGAGTGGGGGGATCCCTGCTGTCTCCCAGGCCCGTGCCCAAGAAGAGTATCCAGGATTGGGGGTGCTTTGTGGGCCTGGGCTCCTGCTAGCCTGCTGCTCTGCCAGCCTGTGGTGCCCAGTTGGTTCTCCCTGCCCTCATTTCAACCCCCCGCACCCCCAGCCCTCACATCTACCACAATCCTTTAGGAAGATGGTGGGAACAGGACCATGTGTGGTGGGAGAAACTCCCTGAAATCCATGTGTGGTGTTTCCATAGCATGCACTTCCTGGAAACTTGTTGAAGACCCCTTATACACATGGGTTTCAAAACTGTAGGGCCAGCAGTGAGGTATAGAGGTTATGGATGCTGGTTCAAGTCCCAGTTGATCCACTTCCGATCCAGCTCCCTGCTTATGGCCTAGGAAAGCAGCAGAGGATGGTTTAAGTCCTTGGGGTACCTACCTGCAGCCATGTGAGAGACCCCCTCAAAGCTCCTGGCTTCTGGCCTTGGATGGCCCAACTCCAACCATTGCATCCATTTGGAGCGTCAACAGCAGATGCAAGATCTTTGTCTCTCTGTCTCTCTGTAGATCTACCTTCACAATAAAAAGAAGTAAAACTTTTTTTAAAAGTTTGTGTCAAAGCAAACATACTGTTGAATTATATTTTCCACAGATTTCCAGAAGTGCTTCCTATATTGTGGGCAGAGGGAAGGGGACAGAGGGAAACTGTGCTCTTACCTTCAGGACCAGCATGTCCGCCACCCCTGCAACCTCCCCACACCCCAGCTGCATCAGCTGGTCGCATTCAGGTGCAAGGAAGACCAGCTGCTCAACAGAGAAAAACCAAAGCACCGCTAAAGTATAGAACAGGGTGGTCTGTGAGCGCCTGTAGCATCTGGTGGTAGAATTTTCTGGTGCCATAGGCTGAACCCTCCCTGAGGCCCCACCCATCTGCTATGGAAGCAGACAGGTGCATGGCAACGCACAGAGAAACAACCACATGTGTGTTTCCAATACCAAGCACTTATAGTCTCCTATCACTGCCTTGACACCTGAGATGTTACATCCTTCTTTTAGTTCTTCCAACCATTTAAATTGGATTTTTTTTTTTTTTTTTTTTTGGCTTCTAAAGTTCAGTCTGCAGGCTTAAACTGTCACCTCCTGCCCCAATGGGGAAGGGGAGATGGCAAGGAGAAGGACAATGGAGGGTCTGTCTGGCCCAGGAATTGGGTATCACTCCTGGGTCAAGGCCACATGAGACCCCAATACTCCAGCAATGGTAGTCCTGGGCGCCAAGGCTCTGAGACACAGGGAGGCTCCCTGCCGGGTGTGTGGGACTCCTGCTGGCCAAGCAGGTGCAGGACTAGAGCCTCGGTGCTGAGCCAGGGCTGGGTGACAAGTTTGGCGTGTGACCGTGCCCTCTCTGGGTTTGTGGGACCAGGAGGAAGATCCCCTGGGTGGCAGAGCCATCCCTGACCTTCAGCCATCAGCACACATGGTGGAAGGAGGCCAGGGCCATGTCCCTCATGGCAGAGAGCAGGAATTCCTAGGAGAGGATATACCAGAATACCATATGGGGCCAGTGTGACAGACGTAGCTCAAGTTCGCTGACCACAGACCAGGTCTGTGCATCCACATCTCTGTCTCTGTGTGGATTCATGTGTGTCCTACAGCTCTACCTGCATCCCAATCCACATCTCTATACAAATCTGTGTCTACACTGGCAGTTCCGCTGCCCTCCGAATGCCCTCCTGGCTCTGAAGTGTTTGCAACCACAGCACTGGGACAAAACCAACCCCTGGGGTGCGAAGCAGGGAAATAGAAAACCACAATACAGATGATACAGATCCACACTTCAAAAAAAAAAAAAAGATTTATTTATTTTTATTAGAAAGAGAGATCAGATTTACAGAGAGAAGGAGAGACAGAGAGAAAGATCTTCCATCTTCTGGTTCACTTCCCAAATGGCCAATATTGTCAGAGCTGAGCCAATCTGAAGCCAGGAGCTTCTTCTGGGTCTTCCACGTGGGCACAAGGTCCCAAGGCTTTGGACCATCCTGTGCTGTTTTCCCAGGCCACTAGCAGGAAGCAGGGTGGAAAGTAGAGCAAGTGGGACACAAACAGGTGCCTGTATGGGATCCCAGAACTTGCAGGTGAGGACGGACTTAGACACTGAGCCATCACACTGGGTTCCCACACATTTTTTTTCCTTAACAACAACAAAAAAGCCCCGTATTTCCTACTCCATTTACTCAAACAAGATAAAATATTCTCAGTCGAATTTATTGCAGGAAATGTTTCTGCCTCAAAGTCTCCTGCTCTCTGGGGTTCCTCTAGAGGGACCAGGGTTCGAGGTGTGACATCTGTGCTGAGAAGAACTTCGGGACACGGGATGCAGAGACGAGATGAACCAATGCACACTTCATTGAATTTTTTCTGCGGCAACTTATACCAATTTTTTGCAGGGCAAGCAGGTAGATAAAAGTTACTAGTTAACTAAACAATAACATATTGGCTACTCCAGTGACAGATCACAAGGGATTAGGGGAGCAATCACCAAGTCTCAGGCAACAGAATAAGTAAACATGAGTTACAGGAGCCAACACAAACAGATCTAACTAGGAAAAGAATCTAAAAGAACTTTTTTGGACTCAGATGCGTTTAGGCCATAATCGCTGAAGGAAGAGGAAGATGATAATGAAGACGTCTCACATCGCCCCAGGCACGCTTTGTCAACAAGTGACCCGAAATTTCAATAAAATGTCTGCCTTCTGCAAAATTCTCAGTCTGCTGGGAACGTTTGAGATTCGGGGACCCTTGGACATTTGGTAGTCTGGTTCAGGGGACCACTCTCCACAATTAATAGATCTTCCACAGCCTGTGTCACAAACCACTGTGGCTTTTCCAAGTTGGAAACTCTAATGACCGCAACAAGTTGCTGCCCTTCATGTGCCATTTAGGCCTGCACCCCACTCCCATATGGGAAGTGCCACCTATGCAGAGTGGTCCAGACCCTCAGACCGCCCAGTGGGTGCTTGGCAGGAGGTGTCAGTAAGGTGATTCGGGACACAGAGGACAGTAGCTCACCTCCAACTGTGTCCTCTGACCCTCATGGTCAGAACCCTTGGAACTCGTCAGAAATACACACTCCCAGGCTCCATTCAGCCTTTCACAACTTCAGGTTTGGAAACAACTGGCCTGGGGCCCTGGTCAGTGGGCTGAGAGTCAGAAAAATCTTTCCTCTAAGTGTAAACCTGGCATTCCCAGACATGTCAGGTCCAAGTTCTATGGGCGGGGTTAGGCCACCCGAGTCTGTCTGCTCAACCCTGGCTCAGCCAGCCTGTGGTCTCCTGACAGGACAACCAGCATTGGACCTTGGCCTTGACCTTGTTAGGGATGTTGGTGGCAGGAGTTGGAGAACAGAATCAGTTCACATTCCCTTGTGTGTCCTGGCCTAGCCTGGAGCCTCTGTAGTCAGAGAAGGAGGGTGGGTTAAGCACAGAGCCCACTGCAGGGGCCAGCACACACGTGATTTGTGTGTGTTTGGGTCAGGCAGGTGTCCCATGAGTTTGTCTCTAGGGCACCAATTGGTCCTGCATGCTGTGGGGGAACACTCTGCTCAGCTTGTCCTGGCGTGGCCATGAGACTCCTCTGTGGCAGGTGTGTGAGAGCAGTCAGACTGAGTCCTGAAGGACCCTGGGCAATGACCACTAGGAACATTATGAACTGAGAGCTCCCTCTCTTGAGTGCGAGACCCTTGAGCTGTCTTGAGGGACTAGGCTCAGGTTCAAGGTTGTACGCCCCAAAGAGCAGGCTGAGCTCAGTTGGCAGATCCCTGGTCCAATTCTGACCCTGAAGGAAGCTGCAGGTCAGGATCACTGTGGGCTGCCTTTCCTTGATTTTTTTACCTGCCCCCCAGACTGGATGATGGAGGCAGCCAGGTGCACATAGAAGAACTTGAGCCGTGAACTTGGCACCCTAAGTCCCCACTGTGGTTTTGCTGCAGCCATCTGACTGATACTGCAGTCAGTCTCCCCTCTGGGTTTCAGCGTCCTTAGCTGGCCGATGGAATCATAATAGCTTCCTGACTTTAAAACTCAGAGAAATGAGCTAGGTGGGTCAGCATTATGAAGTAAGGGGTCAAGCCGCTGCCACCCACAAGGGGACCCCAGATGAAGCTCCAGGCTCCTGACTTTGTCCTGGCCCAGTTTTAGCCATCGTAGCCATCTAGGGAGTGAACCAGTGTTGCAAGATCCCTTTCTCTGTCTCTTCCTCTGTATCTCTCTGTGTAATTCTGCCTTTCAAATTAATAAACAATTAATAAATCTTTAAAAAGAATAAAAAGAATAAAAGTCAGTGAGAGTATTGTGTCAAGTTTAAGATAGAATGTTATGGGCCCAGTGGGGTAGCCTAGTGGCTAAAGTCCTTGCCTTACACCTGCCAGGATCCCATGTGGGCGCCAGTTCTAGTCCAGCAGCCTCACTTCCCATCTAGCTCCCTGCTTGTGGCCTGGGAAGGCAGTCGAGGACAGCCCTAAGCCTTGGGATCCTGCACCCATGTGGAAGACCTGGAAGAGGCTCCTGGCTCCTGATAAGCTAAGCTCCAGCCATTGCAGCCACTTGGGGAGTGAATCAATGAGGGGAAGATCTTCCTCTCTGTCTCTCCTTCTCTTTGTATATATCTGACTTTCCAATAAAAATAAAACAAATCTTAAAAAAAAAAAAAAAAAAAAAAAAGGAATTTGGCCAGCTTTCCTGGGAGGCTGAGATTCAAGGGCCGGGACAGGGCTGTGTTGGAGCCGCGGCCAGGACCGCAGTCCTCTGCCAGCCCACTCCGTGGTTGCAGGCAGGACACAGCTTCCCAGGGGTTGCTGGGCTGCGGGCCTCAGTGCCCACCCCCCGCCCAGGCCCTGCCAGCCCTGCTGGCTTAAAGACACCCTCAGGTCTTTGTCCCATGATCGTCTCACTGAGCAGCTCCCAACCTGGCAGCTGACATCACACAGCCCTAGGATGGGGAGTTGACATCCCACCACTCTGGGCTGTGTCTCTAGGACTGGCCACGCTGGAAGACAATGGATCCCATCCGGGTATTAATATCGGGAAGCGTCAGAAGCCCTCTTAGAAACTCCCTGTTGCACCTGCCACAGGAGCTTGCTAGCAGAGGGGGATGTGTAGCCAGTGGGGGAGGCATCCTCAGCCGGTGTCCCCCAGCCACAGCACCGCCCACCCTGATCTTTATCGCACTGCAGGGCCTGTCGCTCAGGAGGGGATTTGCAGCCAGCAGGAGCTGCATTCCAGCGCCCGGTACTTAACATTCCAGGGCAGCTCCCAGCTAATTAGTGCCTTGCCTGTCCCAGGCCTGGACCACCCGGCTCCCCTGCCTTCCCACGGCTTGGCCAGAAGACTCCCCCATGGTTTGAGGCCACATGGAGAGGCCTACAGACGAGCCAGAACTTAACCAGGGTCCCACTGTGATGTGTCAGGCAGCAAGGTTGGGATTGTGGGCAGAATGGGGCGGATGTGGACTGAAGCTTGGGCTGAGTGTTGTGGGGCTAGGAGGAGTAAAAGGAACTTGAGGCAAACAAGATACCTCTCACCTGTAAGAAGGGAAATTTTCCCCATGATTGGACAGCAGGGGACAAAGCCTGTGTCCTTTCACAGACTTCCAGTGAGTGGCTCTGGGCACTGTTCGCCCAGGCGCATCCTTGGGCCTTGGCTTCTGTCCGCCCAGTCCAGTTAGAACAAGAATCCTGTTAGGTCACTTTAGCTGGAATGCCCCTGCCCTGATGCCTCCGCTAGGTGCTTTCCCCTCTCCAGCCTCCTGCTTCTGCCCACACTCATCTGGGCGTTGAGTTGCTTTCCTACCCTGTTGGCCTTGACATCTTTCACAATGATCCCAGAACAAAATCTTCTGGATCACTTTAACAGGTGTTGGGAAAATAGTTTCCTTTAACACACGTGAGAATACTTCCAAAGGGTTGTGGGAAGTAGAACTAAAAGCCAAGGGGTAGGGAGAGCCGGTCTTAGGGTACAGCCAGGTAAGCTGCTGCTTGCAATGCTGGCATTCTGCTCGGGCACCAGTTCAGGTCCCAGCTGTTCCACTTCCAATGCAGCTCCTTGATAATGCAGTGTAAGATAGCCCAAATGTTTGGGCTTCTACACCTACATGGGAGACCCAGATAGAGTTCCAAGCTCCTGGCTTTGATTTGTCATTGTAGTCATTTGTGAAGCAAGCCAGCAGATGGAAGATCTTTCTCTTTTGTCTCTTTCTGTCTTTCTCTGAAACTCAGCATTTCAAGCAAATAAAGCAAATCTTAAAAAAACGAAAAAAGAAAAATATTGATGAGTGTTGTGACACGATAAGTTAAGCTGCTGCTTGGGGCACCAATATCCCACATCAGAAAGCCTAGGATCTAATACTGCTCTGTTTCTGGCGCAGCTCCCTACAGCAGATGGAGTCCAGGTACTTGGGTCATGTCACCCACATGGCAAACCTGGGTGAAGTTTTGGGCTCCTCATGTTGCCCTAAGTCACCCTGGTTATTGCAGGCATTTGGGGAGTGAACTAATAGATGGAGGCTGGCTCACTCTCACTCTCTCTCTCTCTCTCTCTCTCTCTCTCTTTCTACCTTTCAAATAAAGTTCTAAAACATATTTTTAAAAAAAAGAAGAAGAAGAAGAAGAGGAAGATAAGCTGAGGCAAACATTGGTGTAGTGTTCAGGCACCAGCCCGGCCATTGTTGGGCCCGCTCTCTCACCCTGAGCCACCGTGGACAATCTCCCACCCTAAAGGGGAGAGGGCTGAGCCCAGGCCGGTCTCAAGCTTCTCCTGCACAATTCGTCATCGAGATGACCAACTCAGATCCTCAGAGGTCAGAGCCGGGACCAAGGCAAGCTGAGTGTCAGGGAGGGTGGAGGAAAGAAGGCCATGGCCCTCTGGGCTCTGGAAGACCGCACCCCCATCCCCACCCCTATAGAGGGAGAAGTGCTTGGGTTTGAATCAGGGCCTGGAGGCTCCATTTCTGTGCCAGGCTCACGTGAGACCACAGCTCATGAATGGGACTCAGTGCTGGAACAGATCGTGAAGTGTGCCTCCCTTGGGCTGACCACATGGGTCTGAGGCAGAGAAGCCAGGGCAGGGGGTTGAGTGACCCAGGTTCAGCAGGAGACTGCACCCCACCCCCAGGTCTGTCACATGCAGTGAGGGGCAGGGCATAGGAGGGTCCCTGCAGCTTCCATGATCAGCTAGCTGGATGCAAAGGCTTGGAAGGCTATTTGGCTCTTTCCTGCAGCTCAACCTCTCTAGGCCTCTGTCTTTTCATCTGTCAGATGGACACAGTGACACCCACCTCCCAGGGTCACTGTGAGGACTGAATGAGTGGCAGCTGCCCAGTATTGGCCCAGTCTGTGCTCATGACAACAACATAAGAACGCACAGGGACACATGCATGTGCTTTGTTGAAACTCTGGTGCTTCTGACCCACGCTGAAGCCCAGAGCTGAGCCCAGAGCAAGGATCCATCCTTCCGGGCAAGGAGGAGGGCACCCAGACGAGGAAAGCACCCAGGCCAGGAGAGCGGGCACCGAGGCCAGGAGAATGGGTACCCAGGCCAGGAGAGCGGGTACCCAGGCCAGGAGGGCAGCCAGGCCAGGAGGACAGTATAAAGCCTCCTCCTCTGCCACTCATTTGCTCCTCCAAAGGAAGGCTGACCTTTCCCAGCCCGGAAATTCTGCTTCAGGTTGGGTGCACTCAGCTGGGAGGACAAAGGGTGGGACACTCAACCATCCTAGGCTCCGTGATCTGGACACAGGCATTCAACTTCCATCCAAGTCTAAGTCTCCTCAATTTGTGAGAAAAAAAAAAAAAAAAAAAGAGGAGGTGGGAGATACCTGCTTGCCTGTGTCACAGAATTACCAGGAACACTCAGGGTCTGGGCTCGGCCCCAGGCCTGGGAAGTGCATCCCATTCATGGGACACGAAAAGACAACTAGGGGCACCCTATTCTATACAGACACCCTATTCCCCTTGGTTCCTTCTCTCCCTCCATGCCCTTCCTCTTGCTTGTCTTCATCAACTGCCTGTAGGATCCAGGACCAAGTTGTCCCTGTAAACCCTCCCTTCCCACACATCCCCTGGCCCTCTCCCTCATCCATCAGGTCTCCGTGCTAGGCCAGTTTCTGGAGGAGCAGCTCTTGGTCTCCCTTCCCTGGGGCTGTGGAGCTTCCATCCGGGGCTGGGGGAGCTGTTGGGATGGGTTCCAGAGCCAGGCCACCAGCACTCCTGCCTCAGCCTCACTCTCCCAACTGTGGCTCATGAGCAAGGTTTTCTACTTCTTTTTTTTTAAAAAAAAAAATTTATTTATTTTTATTGCAAAGTCAGATATATATAGAGAGGAGGAGAGACAGAAAGATCTTCCATCCAATGATTCACTCCCCAAGTGGCCACAATGGCCGGGTGCTGCACCGATCCAAAGCCAGGAGCCTAGATCCTCTTCTGGGTCTCCCACACGGGTGCAGGGTCCCAAGGTCTTGGGCTGTCCACGACTGCTTTCCTAGGCTACAAGCAGGGAGCTGGATGGGAAGTGGGGCTACCAGGATTAGAACCAGTGCCCATATGGGATCCTGGCGCATTTAAGGTGAGGACTTTAGCCGCTAGGCCATGGTACCGGGCCCGGTTTTCTACTACTTGAGTCTCAGTCTCATCATCTGTCAAATGGACAGGACAATGGTGCCCATTCCATGGGACATGCCGAGGGGTCATGAGTCAGCAGCACCGAGTGTGGCTGCCTGTTCACTGTCTTCTCACTCCCCACCCCACCCCACTCCCATGGAGGGTCAGCTCCCCGAGGGCAGGGTCAATCAAGCTGACCACTGTTTCCTTGTGAAGTGTCTGCGAAGACCACGGGAGTAGACAGGTGGATGATGGGGAGGAGGACACACCCAGCTGTGCTTCTAGTACAGCACCTGGCAGGGCAGACAAGGACCTGTCCTAGGTGTCATCTTTCCACGTGCACAGGTGTACGATTTGCTGAGTATCCATGCCACCCACTCGTAGCCTTGCGCCAGGGGAGGCAGCCCTTTGTCTTGGGATTTGATCACCAATGGTGGCGCCCGCTCTGCATTCCCCAGGGCATCCTGAGGCCCGAGGTCTCCCCGCTCCCACAGCAGGATGAGAAGAATTACAGAATTAAACCCACCAACCACTCACCTGGCCCTGCCCAGTTATCACCATTCTGAGCTTGCTGAGTCAGTTCTGCACCCCAAAGGAAACACTTAGAACATGTCGGTGAATGGAGGAGGCCACGTGGGGGGATCCTCACCCCATAAGGCAGTGGTAGAGAAAGAAAGAAGGATCCCAAGAGGTGCCCCCATACCCTGCCATGATCACAGTCCCTGCCCAACACGGGGAGGCCAAAGTGATCACACACAGCCAGTAGCCCCAAACTCGCCTCTCCATTTCAGGGGGCCAGGCCGTGCCTGCCTTCCCAGGGAGATCCTAAATGCTTGCATGATGGAGCTGCGGGTTCCACTCTGGCCTCCTTGGCAGACAGACTCTGCAGAGTTTCAAGTGTCCCTGAGGCCTATGAGGACGAGGAGGGAGAGGAGGGAGAGGAGGGAGAGGAGGAAGAAGAGATGGAGGAAGAGGGCGGCGAAGCCTGGCCCAGGAAGGGATTCATCTGGTCTGTGTTAACTGGTAGCTGCCACTGCCTCGAACCCTGTCAACCAGAAGAGGGACCCCCAAGGGGACTCTCAGCCCACAGCCAGCCTTTCTCCAGCTGTCACAGTTGCTGCCTTCAGAGTGCAAGGCTGACGGAGGGTCCTTGCTCCCACATGGTGGGAGCCGCAGGCTGGCAGTTTCATGGAGAGACTAGGAGGTGCCCAGGGCTTTGGATCCCAATGGAAAGAAACTTTTTCTTGTCCCAGTTCAAGTGGTTGAAGTGGGGCTTGAAACCTGGAAAGGCCAGGGCAGGCCATCCCTTGGGGGAGAGGCATACGGCCCGTTGGGGGAGAGGCACAGGCACTGCTGGAGGGCAGCAAGGAGGAGACAAACTAGCCTGAGTGGTTTGAATGTCTGTGAGGCAAGACACAAGAGTAACACGCCAATGCTGTAAGGAGAAGAAGCACCGGCTTCCCCACCCAAGGACAGAATGAAACTTTCTCAAAAACCATACTTAGTGACCAGTGACAGTGTCCCCTGGCACAGGCCCATCTTCACACACCTCCTGAGTTTCCAGCCCAAGCCAGGTCCTCCTTTGAAACTAGCCCCTTTCTGTTGTGTGTTCTTAGTTTCCCATTTCACAGATGGGAAAACTGAGATCTCCCTTTGCTCATCAGGGATGGAAATTGGTTGGTGAGAGGGCTTGCCTCAGAAGCCTGGTTGTGGGGCCTGGCAATTTGCTTCAATTGCTTCTCTGCCCTTCCCAGCCTGAGCCAAGACCTGCCAATCCCCTCCTGTCCCCCATGGCCCACAGCCTGCCCCTCAGAGCTCTGGTGGTCTTCTTCCAGCGGGTCCAGGTAGGAGGCAGCAGAGAGCACAGCCGATGCGATCTGACCATCTGACCACTGGTAGGTTATTGCATGATCCCTGATAAGGCTTCAACACAGCACCCCACTTTACATAAATAAGAATAAAAGGGTTGGTATGTGGGGGTGGGGAGAAGTGAATCCTCCCCTTCCCAATCCACATGCCAACAACCTAATGATTTAACCTCTGTAAGTGCAAACATACTTAAGCAGTGTTGAAAAAATTTAAAAGATTTATTTTTATTGGAAAAACAGATTTACAGAGAAGAGAGACAGAGAGATCTTCCATTGGCTGCTTCACTTCCCAAATGGCCGCCATGGCCAGAGCTGAGTTCATCTGAAGCCAGGTGCTTCTTCCAGGTCTCCTACGTGGCTGCAGGGTCCCAAGGTTTTGGGCCGTCCTCAACTGCTTTCCCAGGCCACAAGCGGGGAGCTGGATGGGAAGTGGGGCAGCTGGGATATGAACTGGTGCTTGGGGGCAGAGGATTAGCCAATGGCACAATCGTGCCAGCCCCTGAAAAAATTTCAGGAATGGACATTTATTATCCTCACTTTGAGTCAAAAAGAGGAGAGGGGGGTTATCAAAGGGAGAGAGACAGAAAGAGAGAGGGGAGAAGGAGGAAAGAACCAAAAACCAAATGAAAACTTGCCCAAACTCCCACGAGCACAGGAAAGAGAATAAGGAGCCAAGGACACAGGGACGCGGGCCTGCTAAGATTGCATCTTGGGAACACAGAATTATGGGGGTTCCTCATTGCCCTACAAGATCTTGTAAGAAAGGCCAGTCCTCGGGGCACACGGTCCAGCAGGACATAAATTCTCCAATCCCTTGGCTAGATATTTTTTCATCTTCCCTCAGGGTGATTTTGAAGCAAAATTTACAAATACCAAGAAAATTGTGGAAATTGCCAATATTCTACTGCAGTCTCTCTCTCTCACACACACACAGTTTGGTGCCTTGTTTTCACTTACCAGCAGATCTACTTTAGCCCAGCTCTGGGTAGGTTACATCGTGCCTCTGTGCCTTGCTCTCCTCATCTACAAAGTGAGGTTAACACATGTGATAACATGTGGCATGTGCCTGGTCTGCCCAAGGGCTCTCCGGGATGGCTGGTAGTGTCGCTGTTGTCCTGGACACCGCCTCTCCCCAGTTCCTTTGGCGAGCCCCAGGGGACTCCTGCGGCTCTGGTTTCCTCATTCATTCCACAGCTACTCAAGAGAGTATGCGCTCTGGGCTAGGACTTAGACCGAGCGCAAAGTACACAGAAGAGAATGCTAAGAGACCTCACGCCCAGCCCAAAAACCTTGATGGTAGGGGAGATGGTGGGCCTGTAGGAGGGTGCTGACGATCCTGGGAGTGAAAAAGCTGCCACTCACGCTCACGATACCAAAATCCCATGTACCTCAGTACCCATTCCAGTCCTAGCTGCTCTCCATCTCATTTCCTGCTAATGCACCTGGAAAACGTGTGGAAGATGCCAACCACATGGGAGATCCGGATGGAGTTTTGGGTTCCTGATCTGTTGGGAACATTTCGTTAGTGAACCAGTAGATGGACGATCTCTGTCTTTGCTCTGCCTGCAGTCACTGTTTCAAATTAAAACCTTAAAAAAAAAAAAAAATGGGGGAGGGGGACAGCGCGATAGCATAGCTGTTAAAGTCCTCGCTTTGAATGCGCCAGGATCCCATCTGGGACCCAGTTTTAATCCCGGCGGCCCTGGTTCCCATCCAGCTCCCTGCCTGTGGCCTGGGAATGCAGTTGAGGACGGCCCAAAGCTTTGGGACCCCGCACAAGCGTGGTGACTGTCTCAGCAGCCATTGCGGTCACTTGGGGAGTGAACCATCGGACGGAAGATCTTCCTCTCTGTCTCTCCTCTCTGTATATCTGCCTTTCCAATAAAAATAAATAAATCTTAAAAAAGGCAGCTGTGGGGTATAAGCCTTGAATGACACATGGAGAAGTTTGAGGGTTCATCCACATACAAGTAAGAATGCATGGGACCACATTGCCCCCGCCACCGGGGAGCTGGCTTATAAACAACAGATACAAGATCTCTCTGGGCTGGTGGATTAGATCATGACTCTGAGGGCCCTATTCTTCCCTGCTTCTCGGCCATCGGCGTGGCAGGCTGTCTCGAGATACCCCTCCTCTCGGACTGACAGTGGCTGCCACCATTCTGACAGCACCTGCAGATGCTGCAACCACCAGAGGTGGAGGAGAGGCCGCCATGTTCCCAGGAACTCTCCACCTGCTCTTCCTTTTTCAAGCAATACACTTCTCCCAGAATTCTTGCAACTTCTCTCCACTTCGATCAGGCCAGAAAGGCACCCACATGTCTGTCCTTAGACCAATCACTGGCAGGGAGAGAGTAGTGCTGTCACGATGGCCTGAGGCCCATCCCAGGCCTGCTCTTGGGGCTGGCTTCATCTGAAGTTTCAGTAGGTTAAGGGAACAAGGGAACAAAGCAACAAACGTGGCTGCTGTGCCAGCGATGGAAGTAGTGAGAGAGGCGGTGAGTACTCTGCTAAAACTGATTGTAACAGGGACTTTCTCAGCCTCCCTCTGCCTTGGTCCCCAACTAACAATTATAAGATGGGAACAGTAATGCATAGCTTACTCAGTTATCTTGTGGATCAAATACTGTAGTTTCTCTGAAGTCTCTAGAATCATGCTTAGCACATATATTAGCTATCACCACCACCATTGAACTCTCCCTCTTCCTTTGTCAAAATTCTCCTTTAAGTCCAAGCCACATCCCAAGATGAAAACAAACCTCCTACGATGATATTTTGGAAGTCTTTTCCTTCTTCCCTGAGCCTGTGCACTTATCTCCAAAACATGTCTGGGCTAAGAGACCTATACCACACAATGCCTATCCTGGTTCACACTGTTCACCGTTCCCAGGACACACAATGCTTAACTCACCCTCCAAGCCTTGCTCAGGCCACATGCGCTCAGTCAGAACGTGACCCATCTCTGGGTCCTATGCCCATCTCAGCAATTCTGCTCAGCATTTTACCCCAGTTCCAAACTCGCCTCCGGTTGCCTTCCCCCTCCAGGGAGCCCATGGTTTATGCCCTATACAGTTGGAAAGTCTTGAGTCTAATGTTCAGTAAACCCTGGAAGGAACAGGTGCTCCAGCCCTCCAGTGACCAGCAGGGGGCAGTGCATAGCAGGGGCTGTGTGTTCAATCTTAGCATGACCAGGAGAGTTTGAGGCCTTACCTGGAGCCAGGGAGTTTGTAAAACACTTCCCCTGGAATGTCGCATTTCTTGTTTGTGACCATTCTACCCATCCTATAGCCACGATTATTGTTCTCAATCTACAGATGTGGAAGCTGAGGCTCAGTGAGGTGAGATGACTGACTCAGTCACACACAGCAGGAGCACGATGCAGCCAAATCCACATCTCCGCTCCCCCAGGGCTCTGTGCCCTGAACAATGACTTGGTTTTGCAGG
This sequence comes from Ochotona princeps, assembly GCF_030435755.1. Taxonomy (NCBI): domain Eukaryota; kingdom Metazoa; phylum Chordata; class Mammalia; order Lagomorpha; family Ochotonidae; genus Ochotona; species Ochotona princeps. The sequence goes on from NC_080837.1 coordinate 15,315,067, forward strand.
AAACAGATACCAGATGCCTGTCCCCCCACCCCAGATGTTGCGCAGATGCCAGTTGTGGCTTCTGGGTATTAAAGATGTAGGGCCCTAAAGAATGGTCCTATTTTTTTTAAAATTGCTTTTATTTAAGAACAGTTTTAGAAGCTCTATGCTACCCCATCCGGTTCCTCTGTATTAACATCTTGCATTAGCATAGTGCATTTATTTCATTTAATAAACCAATGTTGACATAACAAATTGATACATATTACTAAAGATTATCATGTACGTTAGGGTTCATTCTTTGTGGGGTTGAGTGCTATGGGCTTTAACAAACATGTCATATCATATGTCTTACGTTAAAGCGCTATGCACAACAGTTTTGGGAGCCTAAAATTGTCCTCAAGTTCACCAAGTCATCTCTACTTCCCTACCGCCTGCCAGTGAGCCTCTGGCAACCACTGATCTTCCTACATCTCTACAGTGTCACCTGTTCCAGAACATAATACAGCTGGCACCACACAGCTCTTTCCTGGTTTGAAAGTTTGTTTCTTTTTGCAATCTTCAACTCAACTGTTGTTCTTTCCTAGAAGCAGGATTGCCGGATTGTGTGGTAAGAATATAATTCAGCCTTGTTATAAGAAACATTGTTTTTCAATAGGGCCACACCCCTCCATCACCAGCAAGGAAGAGGCTGTTCTTCCACATCCTCACTGAGCATCTGGTGTTGCCGCTTGTTTGGACTTTGGCCATTTTAATAGGTGTGTAGTGTTAATCTTGTTTTAATTAGCAATTCCTTGCTGACAAATTGCACCCAGAAAATTTTTCATGTGCATGTTTGCCATGTGTATATTTTCTTTGATGAAGTGTCTGTTCGGATCTTTGGCCATTTCTAGATTTTGTTTGCTTTTTTTTTTTTTGGAAAGAGTTCTTTGTATGCTTTAAGTGCATAATCTTTATCAGGTATGCTTCAAAAACATTTTCTCCCCTTTTGTGGCCTGTCGTTTCATTTTCTGTCCAAAGATGCTCTGAACAATGTCTTTTGCAGAGCAGAACTTTTTAATGTCAGCGGAATCCAATGAGCCCATTTCTTTCTTCTGTGGATCATACTTTTTGGTGCTGTATCTAAAGTCTCATTGCCAAGCCCAAAGTTACCTAGATGTTTTTCCCAAATTATCTTCTGGAAATTTTATAGTTTCCTGTTTTATACCTGAGGGTCTATGATTTTTCCTATGAAAAGTGTAACAATCTAACTAGATGATTTTTTTTTTTTTTTTGCATGCAGGCTTCCAGGGGGTCCAGGTGACTTGTTGAAGAGGCAATCTTCTTCTCATTGGCTTGCCTTTACTCCCTTGTCAATGACCAGCGCACTACGTCTATTTCTGGGCCTTCTATATTGTTCCACTGATCTGTTTAGCTATTCTTTCACAAATACCACGCTGTCTTGATTTTATAACTTTTGCCCTAACTTTATAGTAAGTTTTTAAGTCAGTGTTCGTCCTTATTTCCGTTTTAGTAAGCATCTTGGAAATTCTGCCAACATTCTCAAAGTAAGTTCCAAAGATTTTAACTTTGGTTGTTAAATAATTTGGAAAGAACCGACATTGCAACAATGTTGAATCTTCCTATGCATGAACATGAAATATCTTTTTTTTCAAAGTATCTGATTTATACTGGAGAAAATGTTAAATTTGCAACTAAAAATCATTGACAGCAATCACTATCCCAGACATTACCACAGCAACCAGGACAGCAGGAGAAGCCAGATGCACATGCCTGGAAGTCAAGGCCAGTCTTCTCTTTTCACTTAGGCCAACTCTTTCTTAGCCTTTTTCTTCTCTCCCACCACTTTCTCCTTCTCCAGTATGGCCACGATGTTGGCCATCAGCAGCTCCAGCTCCTCCTTGTCCTTGGTTAGAGACTTGTTCTGGTTCTTCAGTTTAGAACACACGTTGCAGAGGATGTAAATCTCTTCCTTAGTTATTCCCTCTTGCTTGAAGACTTCTGAAGCAGGGACAGGATCTTACAGTGTCACCGACGGCAGGATCACATCAGGCACTGCTGGCTGTCGGCTGGCCACTGGCCCCTCAAGGGTAACTTCTACTCCTTCCTTTTCCACGTGGGAGAGCTTCTGCAACACCTTCTCCCGGTGCTCCTGCCGGATGGCCACATCCTCCTGTAGGGTGGTCTTCAGCTTCACCTCGTTGTCCATCTGCTCACCCTTAACCTTGGCCACCTTCACTTGGGCACCCTTTACAACGATCCCGGAAAGGGTCTGCAATGTGGCTTTGAGCTGGTCAGCAGGGGAGATGATCTGTGGAAGGTACACGGCCTAAGCTATAAGCAGTGATGTGGGGATCTCCTGATGCAGATGCAGGTCCAGCCGCTGCTTCAGCTGGTCTCAAGAGCGGTCTCATGTGAGACCAAGGGCTCAATGCTTCAGCTGGTCTCAAGAGCGGTCTCATGTGAGACCAAGGGCTCGATGCTTCAGCTGGTCTCAAGAGCGGTCTCATGTGAGACCAAGGGCTCAATGCCTCGCTCCCTACATGCAGACTGCAGTCGCTTGACCCTGAGGCTTTCCATTCCTTGCTCAGCAACCAGCTTGTCATCGGCTTTTATGGATCTCAGCTTCACGGATAGCTGAAAGCGCAGGAAGTTATTGATCCCGATGGTCTGGAGTTCCAGCAGCTTACACAGTGCCACCAGCTGCGGCCGTGTGAGGTTACCCAGAGTCAGCTCATCCTCAAACAACTTGGAAAAACGCATGATTTCCTTGTTGCTGGGGCCTTTCCTGGTCTTCTGGAAAAACACAGAGAAGTCTTTGGCAGTGCCAGCCTGGGTTGCCTTGCGCTTTTGGGCTATCTCCTCCACAGTGTCCTGCAGGAACTTGGCCGACACCAGCCTGGCCCAGCACAATGGCTCAGTGGCTAAATCCTCACCTTGCAAGCACCGAGATCCCCTATGGGAGGCATTTCATATCCCAGTTGCTCTACTTCCCATCCAGATCCCTGCTTGTGGCCTGGGAAAGCAGTAAAGGACAGCTCAGAGCCTTTGGCTCCTGCACCCATGTGGGAAATCCAGAAGAAGCTCCTGGCTCCTGGCTTCAAATCAGCTCAGCTCTGGCCTTTGCAGCCACTTGGGGAATGAATTAGCAGAGGGAAGATCTTTCTCTCTGTCCTTCTCTCTGTAAATCTGCCTTTCTAATAAAAATTAAAAAATCCTTAAATTTAAAAATATGCTTTATTTGAAAGGCAGAGAGATGAAGAGACTGGCTCATCTATTCGCTGGGCCCTCCTTAAATGCATTCAACAGTCACAGCTTGGCCTGGCCCAGCAGAGTTCAATCTGGATCTTCCATGTGGCTGGCAGGAAGTTAACTGCCTGAGCCCTCACCTGCTGCCCACCTCCTGGGATAGGTATTAGCAAGACGCTGGATCCAGAAGGGAGCCAGTACTTAGCCCCCAGGAGTCTGATATGAGAAGTGGGTGTCCCGTCAGAGCGTCCTAACAACCTTGGCAAATGCCTATTGCAGGATCTGACTTCCGATTATTGGCTTTAGCCTCTGCAGTTTCACCATCATCACTTGTTAGTTCCAGGAGGTTTTCATTTTTGATTTCTCTGTTTTCAGTTCTTTAAGCTCTTCCCATGTTATCTGTGAACAAGCATAGTTTTGCTTCGTTCTTCCCAATCTGTCTACCTTTTATTTCCTTATTTCAGTAACTGGGACATCCGGTAAGAGGGTGCATAGGCATGCTGGGAGGGGACATCCCTGCCTTCTTTCTGATCTAGGCTGGAATACATATCTAGTTTCTCATTCTTCAGTGTGTAGTTGGGTTGAAGAGTTAAGTGGCAAATGAGCCTATGTGTGTGGAAGAGGGACCAGGGGAGAACTGAGCACCTTTAACAGCCTCAGCAGCAACACACCTTGAAACCTGCCCAGAATTTTCCATTGCAGAGTCCTGGCCAGACCCTGATCCCTTCCCGGGAGGTCCCAGCCGTCCCTTCCCAGGGAAGTTCCCCACAAAACTCTTTCTCTGGCCAACATCCAATGGGCTACCCAAGGCTGGCAACCCTTGGCCATAAAACCATCACAGCCTTCTCCCGAGGGAGCACCCCAGAGCAAACCTCTCCACCCCAGTGCCAAGCAAACCTCTGCCCCCTGAGCCTGATGGTACTGAGCAGTACAACCCTGAGAGAAATTTTACACCTTGCACACTCAGCTAACCCTTTCTCCAGGAGAGGATAGAGAGGGGAAGGAGAAGTGGTGGGAACAAGGAAGCCCTCTTCCCTGACAGACCCCAGTCGGAATGCAGACCACACGCTCAGCTCTGTTCTGGGCTTCCTGGCCTGCCGGGTGTAGTCTCTCCGTTAGAACGTGGCTCTGCCCAATCTGAGTGAGAGGCACTCTCAGATTCTGCCTGGAGAGGTGTGTATCCCATTAAACGTTGCAATGCTGTTAACTGCCACTCTTGTCTCACATCTGAATTCTTTCAAGTGTGAAGGTAAGATTCTATTCCACTCAATTCCATTAACACAAAGTTTTGTGGATTTTTTTTTTTTTTTTTTTGGTCAAGGAAAATAAGAAAATTCTCTTGTGTTCTAGTCTTAAGTTTTTAGCATGTATGGGCATGCTTTTGTCCCTTATGCTTAAGTTATGTTCTTGCATATTATCTGCTTCTCCCGTTAGAGCCCTGAATCCCATCTCTGTTTAATCCCAAAGTCTTTGTGATTTCTTAGTCTGGGTCTGGGTCTGATGCATGCTTTATCCCTTTAGACTGTGTTCGTTTTGTTTAGTTTTTCTTGACTTTCCTATGCTTTTAAATTAGCCCAGAAAAATAGACTGGGTAATTGGACTTTCAGTATGAAAGTTTATGTTAATCTTGCTGGCAGCAGGACTCTGTCTCAAGGTTTGCTGGAGTTTGAGGTGACAGAGGTTTTAGATTCCTGTAACTTCTTTGTTGTTTTACTGTTGCTTTCTCCATGTTTATCTTCAGGTTTCCCTGAGAGCTCCTTCTTCAAAAGAGTGTGTCTATCTTGTAGCTCTTTCAGTTACTCCCCACTGTTAAAAACCTACTTAACTATTGAGGGAGACCTACAGTTACACATACAAGTGTTTCACTTTCAAGCAAGTCCACACTCAGCTTCCAGAGGTTTATCAGGATGATCCTTAGGTGTTCCTGTCCCTGCTTCCAGAAGTTTCTGCCCCACATGAGCTGTTCTTGGCTGTGCCTGTCTAAATTCAGCCATCCCCACCCCCCAGACTTTGGAGTGGCAGTTGGTCCTAGGCGTTGATTCTCTGGTGGCTAAGAGGCAAGCCATTGACTTCACGTTTGTCCAACACTTTGCTCTTGTTCTGAGGAAAGGACTGACAGTCTCAGCTCTGTCTAGCAGAAACCCCCTTTGCCGGGTTTTAACAGCAGCGAGAGGCTGCTCCCACTCACCGACACAGACATGAGCAGACTATACAGATAGCAGCCAGCCTTGTGATCTGTGCAGCTGTGCTGTCTGTCAAGGAGACTCTCCCCAGGGAACTGAAACCCCCAAGGCAGGGGCCCCAAACCATCTCCCTGAACCCCTTAGCCTCTCTCCTTGCTTGTCAGCCATGACCTCTTGGTCCCCCTGAAAGGACTAGGCTACGTTGTAGGGTGAGAACTTGAAGGAAGCAAAAGCTGAGATCCTGCTGGCCAGGCACCTGCCACTGGGTACCAACCCCCAACTCTGCCATTCACTAACTGTGAGACCTTAGCTTACTGGACCATACATGTCCAGGACCTCAGTCCTTAAATATAACCTCAGAAAATAACAGTGCTTTCCTGGGACAACCATGGAAAGAAAGACATGCCTGACACTGGGCCTGGCTCTAACGTGGGTATCAAATATATCTTCCTTCTGTCCCTGTTGTGGGCCAAGGAGTTGATTAGTGCTGGTTCGAATGGGCAGGAACAGGAACTGGACTTGTAGCTAAAAACACCTAGACTAATTGTACTCATCTGTATCCAATATCCTGCTAAATGAGGATGTGGGGGGAAGAGTATATATGGAGAGGTGAAGGAGCAATAAAGAGACTTCGCAGGCTTCTACCATCACTGGTCTCCTGTCGGAGCTTCATCCCCAGACCCTCTCCGTGTCCACGTTACTGGCTCTGCTGGTCGGAGCATGTCCCCAACTGGAGCTGCCTCCTGCGGGCATCGTCTCCAATCCAACAGTCCTCCCAGCCTTCCTGCTAGTCAGAGGCACCTTCCTGCATCCCACCGCCTAGCCCCAGGACCCTCAGAACAGGAGGAGAAGGAAAATTTGACAACAGTCAGCTCATGTTAATACAGACCTGTCACAAGCTCCATTCTAAGCAGCCTGTGTGGAGCTCATCAGCATGAGACACACATAATCAGGAAATACTGTGACTCCATTTTAAAGAAAAAGATCGTGGCGACACAGAGAAGTCCAGTGGGAAAGATGGCAGGAAGTGACAGGGGCTGGGTTGGAACCCAGCACCTGCAATCTGAGAAATGGCACAGAATAGATGAAGATGCTCAAGCCAGGAAGAGGGGCTGCTGCATTCGCTGCACGTGTGCGGCTATGATGGTACAGGGTCACGGGTTCTCTCCGGCACCCCCATGCACGTTCCTCATGAGTTCCTCATGAGTGCCTGCCTCATGTTAATGACACAGAACCCCAGGGCAGTGGAGTCAAGCCTGTTATAGGTTTGGCACCAGTGACCCTGCAGCAGAAATGGGCTGTGGGACCCACCCATGTACCCACACCCTGCACAGCTTGAACCTGAAAGTGACACCCTGCACAGCTTGAACCTGAAAGTGTACAGGAATCCTTGGGAAATCATCAGCCTGCAGATTTCAATTCAGTGGTCTCGTGTACAACTCAAGATTCTGTTCTAACAGAGTGTCAAATACTATTGATACTGTAGGTTTGAGAGCCTCATTTGGAGAGACAAGGCTGGACAGGACCCTTCATCTCCCTGGCCTCCCTCCTGCCCGCCTCCTTCCACTCCATCTCTCTGTTCCGCTCACTGCACTGGCTTGGTTCCTGTCGTGTCCCCCAGTTTTGGAATGAGAGCTGTCCACTCCCCTCCCTTGCAGCCACCTCCTAGGTGCATAGGACATCTCAGGGTTATTTAAAGGAAGTTTCTACACAAATCCACATACATCCATCTTTGGGCTAGAACTGTGATCTGTGAGTGTCTCCTACCCCCTTCCAAGGTCCCAGATGGCTGGGAGCAGCACTTGGCTCATCTGTAAAATGAAAACATGATCACAGAACCTGAGCTCCCAGGGCTGACTTGAGGATGCAATCAGTCTGTGCTTGTAATTCCATCGGCTTGGTGCCCGGCATGTAGTAGGCACTCGTACCAAAACCTTAGCCCTGACTGTGATGCCTGACCACAGATGAGGGTTTGCATAGGACTTGGGGATCACAGGGTACAGTGGTCCTAAATGTGCATCTGAGTTACCTGCAGGGTTTGTTCAAACATGTTCCCTCCTTACTCCACCTGCCCGGTGACCATGGTGTTTCTGATTTAGTAGGACTGGACTGGGAGTCGGCGGGGGGTGGAGCGGAGAAAAGGGGTGAAAAGGTTCCAGATGTTGCTGCTGAGGAGCTTGATGGTCTAAGCTGGGGCCAGTTCACACTGGGGAGCTAGGAGCTTTACCTGGGCTCTGAAGATGCTGGAGAGGGGGCTTAACTAACGCGCCTAGGCCGCTCCCCAGGCCTCCCCTGCACGCCTGCTGCCTCCTGCCTGGCCCGGCGCCCTGGCCCCTCAAAGGCCCCTCCACCCTGCTTTGTTTGCATTCCTGGAGGCTGTGTCAGCCTGGGCAGCGGGCGTGTCTACACGAGCCGTCCTGGCGGCGTGGCCCTGATCGCTGGCCCCACTGAGGGTCTCCTGGGCCTGGGGTGTCGCAGTGGCCACGCAGGGCTCACTTAGCAGACCCGGTGACTCATGCTTCCTCCCGGATTCCGGGAAATGCCTTCCCTGCTGCTGCTGCTTTCTTATTTAATGAGAAGTTCTCTGCAGACTTCCCTGGCAACCTCAGGGAGGGAGGCAGCAGAGGGAGCAAGCCAAATCTACTCCCAGAGAGGCTCCAAGGCTTCCTATCACACTCACTCACACGCACGCACACACACACTGTTTACTCATAGGCACGTACACACTGTCACACACACACACATACAACACACAAACTCCTATCCCCTCGCCAACCCCAGCCTACGTCCCCAACCACCCCGATGGAGCTTCGGTGCGGGAGGCCAGTCCCAGAACTGCTTGCTTTTATTAAAAAGGAATGGCCTCACAAAGACATGACTGTAGGAAAGGTTGTAATTTGCCCAAATAAAACTTAATTTAATCCATGAAATAGCTGTGGTTTATTGTGTAATAGATGTGCTATGTGTTTCAATTTAATAGGAGCCAATATAATAGGGGGCCAGCGAGGACCTCCAGGAGCCCACCTCTCCCCCACCCTGCTCCACGCACAGTAGGGCCATGCAGCCCATTGGGATGATGGGACGCTTCCCCAGAAGGGAATAGACAGCTGGCCCGGCCCAGGGAGGCCATGGGAGAAACAGCCCAGAACAGAACAAGAGTGAAGAAAAAAAAAAAAAAAAACTTTTTCCAAAGCAGGGCTGTGGGTGTGTGAGTCCAAGGAGGGGGCCGTGGGGGCTGAGTCACTCTCCTGTCCACTGCTGTCTTGGGAGGGGCCCTGCCAGGGGCTGCAGGAGGTGGGTGGGGTATGCCCGAGCTCTGGCATGTGGAGACTACAATCAGGCTGGGAGGGACGTCAGTGTGAGGGGGAGTGGGGTGGGAAGGGCTCTCGGGTGTGACAGGGTCTCTAGGGCCAGCCTGGTCTGGCCTCCCCTGCCCGCAGCTGGCTCTGGTAGTCCAGATTGGGGCCCAGAGAGGGTGCACAGAAGTCCAACAGCCAGGGGCAGCTCAGCAGCAGATGACCTAAACTTGCTGCACACTCATGCTGGGACAGCAATGACAGGATGCTAGGCTGTTCTTATAGATGCCCCACCCTTCCCTGGGGACTGTGGGCTGATTGACAATGGCCATGGGGAACCAGAAGGCAGAGATTGTTGGGAGCATGCCTGGTGGATGATCTTGTTGAGTTCTCTCAATGACCCTGAGATTTGGTGGCCCCATTTTTCAGAGAACACTGAGGCTGGCTAGCCCTTGTCCAGAGTCACAATCTCCATTGCTTGACTGCCTCAGCAGCCCCTAGCCAGGCCTTTCAGGTGCTGGAACTCTGATGCCAGAGTCTAAGATGTCCCTGACACTCTCTTACCATTAAGTACATTCCTAAAAAAAGGTCTTTGTTGTTGTTGGCTCAGGGAAAATCTGAAAAAACAACCCCAAGCCTCCATCTTCTCATCTGTGAAAGGATGCTAAGGACACACCATTCTCAAAGGCCATTCTGAAGAGCAAATAAGATGTTGGTGCAATGACTCAACTGGCTAATCATCTGTCTTCAAGTGCTGGCATCCCATAGGAGCAGGAGCCCCAGTTCTAGTCCCAGCTGCTCCACTTCCCATCCAGCTCCCTGCTTGGGGCCTGGGAAAGCAGCCAAGGACCTTGGGATCCTGCACCCATGTAGGAGACCCAGAAGAAGCTCCTGGCTCCAGCTTTGGATCAGCACAACTCCAATCGATGCAACCATTTGGGGAATGAGCCAACAGAAGGAAGACCTCTCTTCCTGTTTCTCATTCTCTGAATTTCCCAATAAAAAAAATTAAAAAAAAAATAAAAGAAAAAGTAAATAAGCTACCACACACAGAAAGAAACCCACAGAACCCAGGGCTCAGCAGCTAGTAGGATTCATTTACCCCATCAATTTTTTTTAAGATTTATTTTATTTTTATTGGAAAATCAGATATACAGAGAAGAGGAGAGACAGAGAGGAAGATCTTCTGTGCACTGGTTCACTCCCCAAGTGGCCGCAATGGCCGGTGCTGCATCGATCTGAAGCCAGGAACCTGTTAAAGGTCTCCCACCTGGGTGCAGGGTCACAAGGCTTTAGGCCATCCTTGACTGCTTTCCCAGGCCACAAGGAAACTGGATGCAAAGCAGGGTTTCCAGGATTAGACCTGGTGCCCATATGGGATCCCAGCAGGTGCAAGGCAAAGACTTTAGCCACTAGGATACCACCAATTTTTTACGTTGTTCACTACATGGTAAATTGTGGACATCAGTTTTGGACTCAGTCCACCTCTGGGTCTCTGTTTGCTCAGATATTTGCTGTCATGCTTCATTGGGGGTAATTGATCAATTTATTCTGCCCCCCTTCATCTGCTATGTTATCAGGTATCTTCTGCAGGTTCCAATAGTCTGACATATCTTCCATGTGCCTCTGGGCATGCTGTCCACTGCTCTGTCAAAGCCACTGAAGAGGTCCATTTTGACAGATGCATTCTATTGTCAGACCACAGTTCCTGCTACTGTCCCCATAGTTGGAGTTATAAGTCCAGCAGTTTAGTTGGAGGGATCCTCAAAGCAATCTTGTCCAAGGTGATCTCAGACCTATCTTGTGTGTGCACCCCCCTGTACAGGGTCCAGTTCATTCTGTCACCCATATCAGCCTACATTCACACTGGTAATTGCAATTGTTAGGTCAGATTTATCTCCAGCTCCATTTCTTATGCAAACCAATGGGTGCTGCAGCCCACCCAACCCTACCCTCCACACACCATTGGGAGCTACTACCCAGTCAGAGCGATCCCCGATAGCCCCCACTGAACTGTCCCCCAGCCGTGGTTTCTGTGTCTGCCAGCATGTGCAGTGGACTGGTCAATCCCACCTCCCATTCGACTCACATATACATAATTGGGTATTGGAGCTTAGCTCATCCCAGCCGACTCCACCTTCCAGCCCACACTCATGCCAAGCAGATGTCACCACCTGTCTAACTAGGCCTGTCCTGGTTTTCATGCTTGCCAGTGGGAGTTGTAGCTTCTCAGAGGGGTGCCCACAGTTTTCCTACGGGGCCCACTCCCAGACCTGAATCTTGCATTCTCTAGGTGGTTCTGCAGTCTAGCTCAACAGGACCAGTCCCCTGTCCCAGCACTTGCCAGCTGATGCTGTGGCAAAGCCCAACCAGCCTGTCCCCATTCTGGCTCATGCCTGCACCAGTGGCTATAGTCACTTAGCCCAGCCTGGCTCTCCCCCAAACCAGTTCACAATCAGGCCAACAGGTGGTGTAGACCCTGCCCAGTCTGGTCTGCCCCCAGTCTCAGCTTTCACTCTCACCAGCAGGGGCAGCAGCAGGAGGGTCTCCACAGCTCCCCTACCAAGCTGGCTCCCCCTCCAAGAGGTCTCATATGTGCAGGTGGGTGCCGTGACCCAGTCTGGCATGGCCCAGCTCACCTTGGCATTTGCCAGTGGATGTTGTAGTCTGGCCCGGCCTGGTTTGCCCCCAGTTCCAGCTCATGCTGATTGATTACCATTTTTTTTCTCATGCATGCATGCATGGGCATCAGTACCCAGGCATTTGCTCAGCAGCACTTTACATGTGCTGGGCAAAAACTTCTGTGCCTACCGCAGATGGCAGCCTAACCTACAGCACCACAATGCCGAGCCCTACACCTTCTATTTAAAAAATATTTATTTATGTATTTGAAATGCAGAATGTGTGTGTGTGAGAGAGAGGAGAGGGAGAGAGATTGCTGCTTCACTTACATATTGGATACAAGTCAAAGTCAGGAGCCAGAGCTCTGTCCAAATCTCCACTCTAGATGGTCCTTGGGTGGCAGAGACCCAACTGCCTTCCAGGCACCTTAGCAGTGAGTTGGATAGAAACCAGCATAGCCAGGATTCGAATCAGGCACTTCCACATGGGCTGTGAGCATCCCAAGAAGCAGATTAACATGCTACACCTCAATGCCTGCTCCATTAAACATGATTTTTTTATAACATAATTTTTCAAAAGGCTACAAACATTTTGTCATACAGATTCTTGAAGTCTCTCCTATTGGGCATTTAGCCTGTTTGCAAATTTCTTTGGATATTAAAAAAAATATTGCTTCTCAGGAATTATCTTAGGGACGGAATTAAGAGAACAAAAGGCATCAACATTTTTGAAAGCTTTAGAAAATATTCTTATTTGAGAGGCAGAGAGCGCCTAGCTACTGCCTCACTGCCTCATAGGCAAGGAAGCAATGGCCGAGAAGGGGCCTGGCTGAAGTCAGGAAGCCAGAACTCAATCCAAGTCTCCCACGTGGGCCGCAGCAACCCTGGGGCTTGAGTCTTGCTCACGGCTTCCCTGGGTCAGTACTCACAGGAAGCTGGGTCAGGAGTCAGAGCTGGCAGAGACTGCAGGACTCGGATGCTGCGTGTGGTGGTGCCTCGGCCGCTAGGCATGTGCTCACCTAACTTCACTGAGCCTTTGAAACCGCATTGAGACGCTGGTTTCTGAAAATTTGCTCTCGTTTGTGGTTCCCTCATTGTGGAAGGAGAACATGTATTTTTTCTCAGTTTGCTTTATTTTGGCTCCATTTGCTTTTTTTTTTTTTTTTAAAGTTTGGCCAAACTTTCAATTTTCATGGAGTCTTTATAAATCTTTTTGTTATTATTATTAATTGAATCCTCTTTTTTTTCTTACAAGAGTGTTTGTCCATCAACTCAGTCACTAAAACTCTTCCCTTTGGTTAATTTTTCAGGTTCACTGCCCATTTTTCTTGCTTTTTTTGTTTTAAAGATTTATTTACTTTTATTTGAAAGGCAAATTTGCACATAGAAAGAGAAACAGAAAGCGAAAGATCTGTCTACCGATTCACTCACCAAATGGCCACAATGGCCGGAACTGAGCTTACCCAAAGCCAAGAGCCTCGAGCCTCTACTGGATCTCCCACACAGGTACAGAGGACTTGAGGCCATCCTCTACTGCTTTCCTGCTTTTATCCACAAGCAGGGAATTGGATTGAAAGTGGAGCGACCAAAACTAGAACTGGCACCCATATGAGATGTTGGCACCTGAAAGTGGAAGATTAACCTGTTAAGCCACAGCACCCATCCCTTCCCTCCACCCCCTTTTTTTCCATTGAAATTTTTAGATTTTTTGTTAGTAGTAGTTTCTGGTTTGCAAGTGCTCTTTACATATTTGTTTTTATTTTACTGTGGCATATTTTGATGCACAGCAGTTTCCCATGTAAGCATACACATTTATACATCTTTCCTTTCCTAATTTCTTCCATTACCACTGTGCTCTCGGGGGCCCTTCCCCTCCAAAGATCAAAATCACCAACGTTTTATGCTAGTTGTTTTATGGTTCCATTGTGTTCACATTTTACAGTCTCGCCCATCTGGAATTTATTCGGCTGTATCGTGGGAGGTGAAGACACATCTGTCCTCACCCTGGCCCTCCCACCACCAACTCTTCTGTCTTCCCAACACCAACATTTTTTTTTTTTTTCATTTTATTTAAAAGGCAGCGAGACAGACTTTACCCATTCAGCATTTCATTCCCCAGGTTCCCATCCCCTCCTCCCAAAACAGCCAGACCTGGCCCGGCCAAAGCCAGAGCCAGAAACTCAATCCAGGTCTCCCATACTAGAGGCAGGAATGCAAGTGTTTGACTGACCTAGCACCTGCCGTCGCCCAGAGCATGCTGAGCAGGAAGCTGGAGTGCAAAGGGAAGCTGGTATCAGAGCCTAGGCACTCAGGTGTGGGAGGGTGACATCCCAAGCGTATCTTACCCATGGTACCAAGCACCCCCCGAGACACGCAATCAGCCCCACTTGCTAAGGGAGCTTACCTTTTCAAAGGGTATTCTGTGAACTGCAGCAGCTGCAGGCACTGAGCTGGCACACCTGAAGACACCTCAAGCCTCCCGCCGTACCTACCTTTACCCTATATTTACTCAGGCCTCACCCTGTGGTAGGGCCCTTGACCTCCTTGTGGGGACACAGATGGCTCCGGGGCTTGGGAGGAGCCAGACCCATACAGGGCTGATCAAGGCAACACATGCCGAAAGCCTAGACAGGGCCAGGGACGGGGCCGTCTGGGTACTCTGTGAGCACACAGCAGTTTGTTTTACCTGTGCCAGGTGAGCAGAGAGCCATTAGGGCATGCGTTCCAGAGGAAGGCAAAGGAGAGCAGGGTGGGACATTGGGAAGTCAACAATGTTAGAGAACAAAGACACCCAACGAAAGAGGTGAGCCCCACTGCTGACAGTGGCAGGGCCCCAGGGTGGGCGAGGTTGGTCTCCTATCTCCCTCCACACCCTGCTGGCCCCATGGCTGGATTGCCTACTGACTGCCTTAGCTATCCACAAGAGGCTCAACTTTGAGTAAATAGAAAAGCATTTGAGGGGCCTGGTGTCAGTGATTTCAGGAGCAACACTGTGTTGACCCAGGGCAGGCAGGGGCTACAGACAAGGAAAGGCCTGCCGTAGTCCATGCAGAGTATGGCCTTGGACGGGCAGCCAGTGGGTGGTTTTGCACAGGGCATAATTTGGTTAGGACTACATTTTGGGAAAAGTTATCTGACAGCTTTGGTAAAAGAAAAGGGCCTGCTTGTTACAATGGCTCAATTAGCTAATCTCCTTTCAAGCGCCAAGATCCAATATGGGTGTCGGTTCATGTCCCAGATGCTCCATTTCCCATCCAGCTCCCTGCTTGTGGCCTGGGAAAGCAGTAGAGGATGGCTCAAAGCCTTGGGACCCTGAACCCACATGGGAGACCCAGAAGAAGCTCCAGGCTCCTTGTTTCATCATGTTAGTTCAGCTCCAGCTGTTGTAGCCACTTGGGGAGTAAGCAAAAGGATGGAAGATCTCTGTCTCTGTCTCTCCTTCTCCCTGTAAATCTGCCTTTCCAATAGAAATAAATAAATCTTAAAAAAGAAAAGAAAGATAAAAGCAAAGAGGCTGGTGTCACAACCCAGCAAGTTAAGCCACCACCTGTGATGTTGGCGTCTCTTATCAGTTATGCTTCTGATGTGGAATGAGGCTGGTGGCTAGATTAGGGCCACCAGCTGGAAGCCATAGTCCCCACCCTATGTAATACTACCTGTCTGCCTATCAATGAAACGATCCCTTTCCCAGGAGGAACCTCCCCTCACCTAGGATCTGGGGGCAGTATCACCTAGCCGCTCCCGTTTTTCAACCTTGTGAAAAGACTGGTGACTGGGAGGGCATCGCTGCTCTCTCTCTGTTCCCACTGAGGAGGCAGGGTCCTGACACATCCCCTCTTCCCTACTCCATCCTTTTCCCTTCCCATCCCACTCTATTCCTGAGCAGTACCCATGTGTGTGTGTATTCCTCATCTTTTAAGTAAACTATACCACTTTATGCAACATATTTGTGCCTGTACTTAGAAAGCTTCTTTAGGTAAGAACACAGACGGTAGACCTCACCTAGCCCAATACAGTTCAAGTCGAGTCCTGACTGCTCCACTTCCAATCAAGCTCACTGCTAATGCGCTTGAGAGTAGAAGATGGCTCAAATGCTCGGGCCCCTGCCATCCACATGGGAGACCCTGATGGGGTTCCAGACTCCTCTCTTCGACCTGAATTATCCTTGATCAACCCCTGACCATGGAGGCCATTTGGGGAGTGAACCAGCAGATGGAAGATTTCTTTCTTTTTAAATGAACAAGGAAGTAAATCTTTAAAAGAAAGAGATACGGGCCCAGCGCGGTGGCCTAGTGGCTAAAGTCCTTGCCTTAAATGCGCCGGGATCCCATACAGGTGCAGGTTCTAATCCTTCCCATCCAGCTCCCTGCCTGTGGCCTGGGAAAGCAGTTGAGGATGGCCTAAAGCCTAGGGACCCTGAACCCATGTGAAAGACCAGGAAGAAGTTCCTTTCTTCGAATCAGCATAGCACTGACCGTTGCAGTCACTTGGGGAGTGAATCAACAGACAGACGATCTTCCTCTGTCTCTCCTCCTCTGTATATCTGACTTTGCAATAAAAATAAAATAACATAAAGAGTATCTTGTTTAAAAAAAAGAGAGAGAGAGAGACACAAAAGTGGCTTTGGTCAGGTAGAATCTCACAAAATGGCTATGCCATGGTGACAACAGAGAAAGAACACCACACATCCAGAGCCCTGGTGGCCAGAGCCCACTGCCCCTTCCTGCCTGGAAGCCTGCCATCATGTCACCATCAGAGCTGTGGGGTGGGGGCTAGGTAGGTCACTACCAGTCACAGTTGGAGTCCTGGGCCAGGGCATTTTCCACTGAGGAAGGCTGTTGGGATTGAGAGTAAAATCCCCTCCTTACAGTGGAGTACCTTCTGTAGCCAGAGACACATCAACCCAGCGTGCACCCTTCCAGGAGCTGTAACCTCACCCATGTTCCAGTCCTGCCCTATCTGTCCCCAGACCCATCCTGCAGAAGGGCCACGTTCAGCAACAATGGCCTTATGAAGTTCAACCAAAATTTAATGTGCCTGCCCCCTCACACACCCCGAGGAAGCCCATTTGGCCAAATTGACAAGTGTAGGTGTATCCTCTGGGCTGGCCACACAGGAGAGGTAAGCAGTGCTTCGGTTAGACTCTCACATCTTCAAAATAAATCTCATAATGGGGTGACCCCTCCAATCTCTTTGAGCCTCGTCATCACCGAAGAAGTGACCAACAGAAGATGACCCCTTTGTGGCGTGAAGGGGGACAGCCACAGTCAATGACCAAAGTGCCTTCACTTAGCTATGAAGTCAGGGAGAATATGAGCAATGCAAGATCAGAGACCTTGACTCGAGTTTCCACACTCACAAACAAGATCCCTGGGATGACTGCGAAGGACCCTAGACGACTTGGTGATCTGCCCACAATGGAGCACCTTCTGCAGCCGGAAGTACACCACAGTCAGATTGTATCCACATGGAGAGCTGAAGGTGAGGCGGAGATCCACTCCATGGCTCTCCCCGGCATGCCTGGAATCAGCTGAGCAGACGGGAGCAGCAACTGCATCACTGAAAATGGGTGGAGACCAGTGAGCCAGAAGCCACAAGGTGGGGTCAAAGGCTCAAGGTGATCTGTCTGCCAGTGTGAGGCAGAGGCCATGGGTGCCCAGTCAGCTAATGGCAGAAGGCACAGTCTAGCATTCCATGGTAGACTGAAGCCCTGCACCCAGAATAGGCCAATGCAGGCAGGGGTGATGCCATCTGCTTGGCTGTCTGGGCACAGCCACCTTGCCAGTACAGACTAGGGGCGTTTATGCAAAGGATCCAGTCAATTCAATTCACACTTTCAATTTGCCTGCCTGTTATGTGACCCCAAGGAAAGCATCTTTAACACCCCCAGCCTGTGGCTTCCCAAGTGGTAGACAAAACGACCAGACCACTGGCTACCCTTAAGAATAAAAAAATGCAACAAGTTTTATCAAGGGACATGTTGGTTAGAGCTATGAGGACAGGACTGAGCTGTGCCACCAAGCCAAGTGACCCAGTCCATTCTGGGTTCTGCGCAGTTGTCGCTGAGGCTGGCTGGTCTGGCAGCTCAGACAACACCATCAGGTTTTGGCTTTTCTGAGCCATCAGTGACATGGGTCGAAGCATGACGGGGAGCTGCTGTGACCCAAGGAGCCACAGGGTGAAGTATGATGTGCATTTCTTTGCAAAAGGCTGGGCTGAGTAGGGGAACAGTAATGCTGAACAGCTGCTGTGTTCTGGAAGAATCTATGTCTACTACTTGAATGCAATGTTTTGGGCCCTCTTGCCTTGGCAGTCTTTGAACCTAAGTTCACCCACCCCAGTGAGAACATCCAGCCAAACAGTTAGAAGGCCTTTGTTGATTCAGTGGCAAGGACAGTGTCTTGAAGTGCAGGGTAGGTGTTGGGAACAGCAGTCCAGTTACTACTTGGGATCCCACATTCCTTATTAGAATTCCTGAGTTTAAACCCTAGCTCTGGGTCCATGACACCTACACAGGAGACCTGGATTGAACTCCAAGTTCCTGACATTGACCTGGCCCAGCCCAGCCCAGCCCTAGATGTTGCAGGCATCAGGGGAGTGAACCAGTGGATGGAAGATCTTTCTCTCTGTCTCTCCTTCTCTCTGTAAATCTGTGCCTTTCAGGATTTAAAAACTCATTAATGGGCCCAGTACAATGGCTCAACAGCTAAATCCCTGACTTGCATGCTCCGGGATCCCAAATGGGAGCTGGTTTATATCCCAACTGCTCCAATTCCCATCCAGCTCCATGCCTATAACCTGGAAGAGCAGTAGAGGATGCCCCAAAGGCTTGGGACCCTGCCCCCATGTGGGAGACCCAGAGGAAGCTCCTGGCTCCTAGCTTTGGATCAACTTGGCTCCCGTCAGTGCAGAGGTGTTGAGGGACAGGATGTCTCCCAGCAAGAAAGCCAGGTGCACCTGTCTGTGACTTGAGCCTGAACTGCAGCTGCTTCTGACTCCACCAAGCAGTCCTAAAGCCCTACCCTGGAGTCACCACTGCTGGCACCATATGTGGCACTCTTAGGGCTGCTCAACTTGGCAACCCAAGTCACTCTGCTTTCTGGCTCCAGCCACCGGATTTCTCCCCCAAGCCAAGTTGCATGTGACTCATGGAACAGCAACTTTTTTTTGTTCAGTCTTACAACTTTATTTAGTTCTCTTGCACGTGACTGTAGATTTTTGAAAGATGTGGCAAGCACATAGGTAATCAAAGTATGGAGTTATTTGGTGAATCTTCACCTCATTAAGTTTTCTGGACTATCTCACATGGATGTGGGTGGGACGTTCCTTATTTCTTTGGCCCAGACAGCTTTGTTGAGCCTGGTATCAATGCACACACATCTGGAGTCCTCATCTCTTTCCTGGCAAACTTCTGGATCTCTGAGTGCCCAAGGAGCCCACTTCTTGAAGCCAATTTTGTGCATGTGCTTGTGAAAGCTGATGACATAGTCCCATGTCATCACCTCATTGATGCCAGAGCAGCCCTTCTTCTTGCCACCCTTCTTTGCAGGAGCCATCTTATAGGGCCAAAGTTGAAAAGAAAAGCAGCAACTATTTATTTATTTATAAGTTTTATTTTTTATGATGTTCACGTAGTTGAGAAGGATGAATGCCCATGTGGACCACTGATTAGGGAGGGGAGGGTTGAGGAGTGGAGGAAAGTGAATGAGACCATTGTTTCCAATTTTTCTTTTTCTTCTTCCTATACCTGGGGGAAGCAGGGAGAGAAGGGGAGAAGATATACTCAGCATCCTAACCACATCAGTACCCAGGGATGCGGAACAGCCACTCAGTGTCATCGCAGGATCCCCATTGTGGAGCATACTCCAAGGGTTCTGTTCAAATGATTTTGATAGCTCTGAAATGCTGTTTATTTTGTTGCTCCAAGAATGAGAAAATTCTTTCAAACTCCATTGGCTGACATAGTCTACCTTAGAGTCTTCATTTGCCTGGATACTTGTTGTTAACGCTTGGCTGGGACAGTTGTCCCATTTGTTCTGCCCTCCATCCTCTATTATGTACTAGATGTCCTCTGCAGTTCCCAGTGGACCTGGCATATTTCCCATGTGCATCTGGGCATGCTGTCCACTGCACCATCTTCAGCAACTGAGGAGGCCCAGTTCTGACACATGCACATGGTCAGACCACAGATCCTGCAATTTTACCAGTGGTTGGAGTTCTGAGCCCAGCAGTTCGTTTGCAGAGTCCCCAAAGAAACTTCATCTGAGGTGACTACAGCCCTGACTCCTGTGTGTGCTAGCCAGTATGGGGGCCTGCTGTCTCTTGCTAGGTCAATTCTATCTCCAGTTCCACCTCTTATGCCAACCAATGAATGCTGCCACCCAGCTTAACTTTGATCATCATACATGTGGTTCTCATGTACACCACCGGGAACTACAGCCCAGTAAGAGTGATCCCTAATAACTCCCACCAGGCACCCCTTGTCCTGGTTCCTGTGCATGATGCTATGTGCAGCAGACTGGTCCAGTCTGTCCTGCATCCCATTCGGTTTTTGTACACAACAATGGGTGTTGTAGCCTAGCTCAACCCACCGATCGTATTATCCAGCCCACACTCATGCGGGCAGGTACCACTACCTGTACAGCCAAGCCCACCTCCAGTCCTGGTTCTCATGTTCACTAGTGAGAGATGCAGCCCACCACAGAGGTGCCCACAGCCTCCCCACTGGACCCACTCCCTGCCCCGGATATTGCACTTTCCAGGTAGTGCCACAGCCCAGCTCGACAGTGTTAACAGAAATGCCCGATGGGTTCTTTCCTCAGCCTCGTATAGAAATAAAAGCCGGGAATCTGTTGCAAACAGATAAGTTTATTTGCAAAGGGACCAGGTGAGCAGGGAAGGGAGAGGAAAGGGAAAGCACCTCTGAAAAGCCAGGAGGTGGGGTGCCTCTGGAAAGGGGAGGGAGAGACACGCAAGGTTTGAGGAAGGGTCTTGGGATTTTAAGCCTTCCTTGACCCCTCCTTGTTGGGCGGGGAACCTACAGGTAAGATGTTCCCCATTGGTGGTCTCTTAATTAGTTAGAAAATGGGTGGGCAATGCTGGTACCGCCCACCTGAAGGTGTGGCCAAGACCTCAGCAGGCCTGGTTGGTCTCAGACAGGACTTGACCCCACCCAGCACTCACCGGTCGATGCTGTGGCAAAGCCCAACCAGTCTGTACTTATTCTGGCCCATGCATGCACTGGTGGACAAGTTGCTTAGCACAGCCTGGCTCTCCACCTAACCCAACTCACATTGCAGGGTGTTATAGTGTTGTGCCAGCTTTTGAAATCTCCAGAAAATCATCAAGTCTGAAGTCAGTGCTAAGGCATAAAGGTGGTTTATTCAGGTTAACCTAGGTATCCCAGCCACAGGGGAGGGGCAGCCGCAGCCGAGGCTGCTGCAGGATCCGCAGGGAAGGAAAAAGACAAGGAGAGAGAGTGCAAGAGCCCCCCCACCCCCCGTTGAACAACCCAGCGTTCTTATACATTTTTTTTTTAAGGATCTTAACATGTTTATTTTACTGCTATTTGACACTATGATACAAAAATAAGAGGATTTACTTGACATTTTTAATAAATATCTCATGGGCTGTTGAGTGCCTTACTGGTGAAAAGATTTAACTGGCTAATCTCATCAATCCATTTTGTACATTTAGTAAGCATCATCTCTGCCCTACATAACTCTTAATGCAATTCACAGCACACAAATGGTTATCATATTAAATACATAATCAACTCGGACTTCTCAACAACAAGGAAATTAGTAAACCATCAAATGGACTGCTTACCATACACTTTCCTCATAACTAAATAACACACAAAAAAATCAAAATAATATTTGTCATCACTCTAAACTACTGCCAGCAGCTGACGGAAACTGCCAATTTGCCATATTCATGTTCACAACATGCTAAATATACTCTGCTGTTACTTCATCCATGAAATGCCAAAAAAAAAAAAAAAAGTACAAATCAATGAGCTATAGGGCGGTGAACCTTATCAAACACCAGGTACCACCTTGCTGAGGAGTGGTCTGCCTACATGACCTGCCAGGTGTCCTGCTGGGTGTCACATAGACTATCAGGCCTGGAGTTCACACAGCCCCAAGCCAAGCCATTAAGGCAGAATCACAAAAGGCAGAAAACACCTAGGTTCTTCAGTAGCCCTGCCCAGCCCTTGGTCCCAGTTCTTTTTTTCTCTTTTCTTTTTTTTAAGG
Source organism: Ochotona princeps (assembly GCF_030435755.1). Lineage (NCBI taxonomy): Eukaryota > Metazoa > Chordata > Mammalia > Lagomorpha > Ochotonidae > Ochotona > Ochotona princeps. The sequence goes on from NC_080837.1 coordinate 15,336,651, forward strand.
TTTATTTACCTTTTTTTTTTTTTTTTTTTTTTTGGTTTATTTACTTTTATTGCAAAGTCAAACACACAGAGAGGAGGAGAGACAGAGAGAAAGATCTTCCGTCCCATGATTCATTCCCCAAATGATTGCAATGGCCGGAGCTGAGCCAATCTGAAACCAGGAGTCAGGAATTTCTTCTGGGTCTCCCACAGCAATGCAGGGTCATAAAGCTTTGGGTTGTCTTCAACTGCTTTCACAGGTCACAAGCAGGGAGTTGGATGGGAAGCAGGGCTGCTGGGATTAGCACCAGCACCATATGGTATCCCAGTGCATTCAAGGCAATGACTTTATCTGCTAGGCCGTCGCGAAGGGGGCCCCCCAGTTCTCACTTTTGCCAGCAGGAGCAGTGGCCCAACAGGGAAGCACTCGATGTGCCTGTCCTTCCTTCTCTGCCCAGATTTTAAGTGTGATGGTGGGTGCTGTGCCCGTCTCACATGGCCCACCTCATCTCAGCATTTGCCAGAGGGTACCGTAGCCTGGCCTGGCCCTGCCTGTCCCAGCTCCAGCTCATGCTGGTGGGTGGAACAGCAACTTTTGAAAGGAGATCACCTTAATCCAGGTGTCTTCTGCTGCTTTGTCACTGATATAATTAAAATATGTATGTATTTACTTCACCTACCTGAAAGGCAGAATGATAGAGAGGTAGAACTAGAGACAAAAAGATTTCCATTCATTGAATCACTCCCAAATGGCCACAGTGGCCTGGGTAGTGCCAGGTCTAAGCCAGAAATCAGGAATTTTATCTAGGTCTCCCATGTTGATGAAACGAGCCCAAATATTTCCCAGGCACAATAGCAAGGAGCCGGATGGTAAATGGAGCTGCTGGGACTTAAACTGGTGCTCAGAGGGGTTACCAGCGTTGCAAATAGTGTCTTAACCTGCTGTACCGCCATACCAACCCTTATTATATCTTTTAAATGCTGATGTCTGTGACAGCATTGTGGTGTGGAGTGCTAAGTTGGAACCTGTTCCAATAAGTTGGAACCAGTTCAATTCCTAGCTGTTCCACTTCGGATCCAGCTCACTACTAATGCACCTGGGAAGGCAGTGGAAGATAACCTGATTGGGCCCTGCACCCACATAGAATGTCTATAACGAACTCTGGGATCCTGGCTCACAAACCTAGCTATTGCAGGCATTTGGGGAGTAAGCCAGTAGATGGAAGTGTTCTCTCTCTTTAAAATAAATATAAAATAATGAAAGATAAGTAAATACAAAAATATTTGTTTTTTTCTTTAAAAAAAAGATCTTTTCGTAATTGGAAAGGCAGATTCACACAGAGAATGAGAGACAGAGAGAAAGATCTTCCATCTGCTGGTTCACTTCCAAATGGCTACAATGGCTAGAGCTAAGCTGATCCTAAATCAGGAGCCAGGAGCCTCTCCCAGGTTTCCCACATGGGTACAGGAGCCCACGGATCTGAGCCACCCTCTGCTGCCTTCCCAGGCTATAAGCAGGGAGCTGGATCAGAGGTGGAGCAGCTGGAACAAGAATTGGCACTCAGATGGGACGCCAGCATGGCAAGAATTAGCCTGTTGAGCCACCGAGCCAGTCCTGTTTATGTGCTTTTTTTTTAAATTTATTTATTATTTTTAATTCATTAATTACATTGTATTATGTGACACAGTTTCATAGGTACTTGGATTCTCCCCACCCCTCCCCAAACCCTCCCACCATGGTGGATTCCTCCACCTTGTTGTTTATGTGCTTTTAACATAAGGGTTAGGAAAAGTTTTTCAGGGTAGTAGAATTGATGGAAATTTTTAGCTAGGTTTTTTTGGGCATCCGTTTCTCATTCTCCAACGGATCACCATTGGCCCTAATACTAGTCAATTCTTTGGGTCAACATTGTGATTCAGTGGGTTAAGCCACCACCTGTAATGCCAGCATCTTGTAAGAGTGCCAGTTTGAGTCTTGGCTGCTCTTCTTTCAACCCAGCAAACCGATTATGTGTCTATAATTTTTTTAAAGTTTCACTTTATTTATCTGTAAGGCCAAATGACAGAAAATGCAGTAGAAGACGGCCTGGCTACGTGGGCCTCTGCCACCTACATGGGAGATGCTGATGAAGTTCCAGGCTTCTGATTTCAACCTGACCCAGCCCTGGCTGTTGAGGCAACCTGGGGAGTGAACTAGCAGAAGGAAGATCCCCCCTCTCTCCCCCTCTGTCTCTGTCTTGCCCTTTCTTTCTGTAACTCTGCTTTTCAAATAAACAAATGTTGAAAAAACATATACCAGCCAATTCTTCATCTGTATTTTCTTTTGGGAGTTCATCTGCCTTAGAGATGATTTCCCAAGCAAGACAGAATTCCTTCAGCTTCCCTTGTTGCTGCCAAGTTCCACTGGAAAACCAAACCTAAGGCCCTTTCCTGTGATCTCTAATGGGCAATTTGGCATGGGGGCGGGGTGCATGGTTACCGTGCTGCCTGGCACTCTTGCATCCTGTATCCGAGTGCCTGTGTGCATGTCTAGATCCTGCTTCCAATTCCAGCTTCCTGTTAATGTGGCCCTGGGGGCAGCAGAGGACTGCTCAGGTGCTCCCCTGCCACCCATGGGGCAGACCTGAATTAGTTCTGGCTTCACCCTGATTCTGTCCCAGGTATAGGCATTTGGAAAATGAATGAGAAGATGGAAGATGTCTGTCTCTCTGACCTCTGACAAAAGAAAGGCTAGCTAGTGAGTATAGATTATTATTAAAAGGAATATATAAGGCTCAACACTGTATGGTGCAATGAGTAAAGACACTGCTTGGAATGCCAGCATGCCATGTCAATGTGCTGATTTGAGTTGCTTGCTCCCAATCCAGTTCCCTGCTAATGCACTGGAGAAGGCAGCAGAGCATGGCCCAAGCGCTTGGCTTCTGCCACCCACATGGGAGACCTGAATGTAGTGCTCCTGGAATTCCCTGGGCCCAGACCAGGTCATTGCAGGTGCTGCTGGGGAGAGAGGGCTGTACACCCAATGGATGACTCTCTCTCTCTCTCTCTGCCTTTCAACCAGGAACTCAACCTAGCTCTCTCACATAGATATAGGAACTCAAGCTCTGGGCCATCTTCTGCTGCTTTCCCAGACACACTAGCAGAGAGATTAGAAGCAGAACAGCCAGGACTCAAACTGATGCCCATATGGGCTACTCGTGTTGCAGGCTGTGGCCTTATTCAGTATGTCACAACGCTGGCCCCTCCCTCCACCTTCTACATAGGAGAAAACTGAGGCCTGAAGGAAATGTGTCAAATGCCGAAGTTCATATAGACTGGAAGACAGCGGAGCCCAAGTCAAACCTATGTCCATAGGCTTCTCTCCAAAGTTGGACCCTTCATCATCATGGTTGTCAGCTGCAGCAGCAGCTCAGGCATACAGCTGGATGGAGAAGCGAGGGAAGCCTCTTTCTCTCCGGGCGTGGCTTCCAAGGGCTCTCTGAACTTTGGGGCCCTGGGTCTCTTCTCTCTCTAGCCAAGGGAAATTCAAGAACAGCCCTCAAGTATTCAGGAGGCTTCTAGTGTCTCCTGAATACTTAGGAGCTTGGCCCCCTGGCCTAGAAACCAGCACAGAAGGCTTCCAATGACACCACCCCCTGCAAGGGGCAGGCTCACAAAGGTTCTCCCCCAGTGAAACTCCCAACTTCAGCCCCAGACAGACTGAGGATCCCTGAGCACACAGACTGGCGTCCATTTCAAGCCCCTACGTAGCTCAGAGCTTGTTGTGCAAACCTTGGCAGATACTCCCCATCGAGGACAGGGAGGTGCAGGTACCCTGGTTGTGGGCCTGGGTGAAATAACGTGGCTCCAGGGATTGGACCTCAGAGCCCTGGGCCCAGAGGGATGCGTGCTCAGGAAGCACCATCACACGGCTTTCTGGGGACCTGGTGTGACTGGACAGATGTTGACCTTGTGGTTGGGGCAGCATAGAACAGGGGATTCCTAAAGACCCACCATGGTTGATATCAGGAAGAGGAATGCAAACACCCTTCACTCCAATGTAGAAAAAGGAAGGTAAGAGGACTGGTATCACGACATAGTAGGCTAATCCCCCACCTGCAGTGCTGTCATTCCACAGAAGCACCAATTTGAGGTCTAGCTGCCTGCTTGTGGCCTGGGAAAGCAACAGAAGATGGCCCAGATCCTTCGGCCCCTGCACACACATTGGAGACCTGGAAGAAACTCTTGGCTCCTGGCTTCAGATCAGCCCAGTTTAGCCTTTTGTAGTCATGTGGGGAGTGAACCAGGAGATGGAATATCCATCTCTCTGTCTCTCCCTTTCTCTCTCTGTTTCTTACTTTCTCTCTGTAACTCTGAGGTTCAAGAAAAAAAAAAAGAAAGAAAAGAAAGAAAAGGCAAAGAAGAGTTAGGGAGCTGGGTGGGCCATCATTTGCGAAAGATGTGCCTGAAGCAGACTCGAACCAGGCACTCAGATATGAGCTGCCAGTGTCCCCAGGAGCGTCTTACCTGTTGTACCACACACCTGCCCCCAATCTTCTGGCTTAGCCCTATCACATTAAGGGGGCACTGAAACTTGGGGAGAGAGAAAACTCCCTCAGCCAGGTTTCAAAGTTCAGGCGGTGCTCAAAGCCCCTCCAAGGACCCACTCCCTGGCTCCCTGTGGCAGATTAGGAATTCTCACTCCTGCACCACCAGGAGGGTAGAGGAAGGCTGCTGGATTTGAGCCCCCACAACCCTGAGGGGGCCAAGGATGGGGGCAGGGTGTGTTCTTAGGGAGCCTGGAGGGAGGCACCAGCTGGGGGTTGTCATGGAGACACATGATACTAATAAACACACCCCCTCTGGATGCCTGTTTGGTCCTTTCAAGTTTATAAAACACACCCACAGCCATCACCTCTTGACCTTCACATTCCACAAACATCCAGGGAGCCTGTCCTCTGTGCCCGGCAGTGGGCTGGCTCGGTGCCAGGGGGGCGGGCAGGACAAGGGACATTTCTGGCTTCCAGGACCTTGCAAGAGTTGGGGGTGGGGAGTGGTGTGGTCAGAGCTTGGAGGGAGCAGACTGGGGGGATGGTTGAGTGGAGGGAAGAGCTTGGGTAAAGGCCCAACAAGGGGAGAGAAAGGGCGGGGATTGTTCAGCTTGACATGGGGCTGAGGCCGAAAGCTCTCAGGGCTTTCCAGGCCACTCTAAGAGGCAGCTGTCCCTCCTGTGGGTCCAAGGGGCCCATCACTCAAGGTGAAACATGGTGGGAGGGACAGGTGCTGTCCACGAGAGGCCCTGGTGACCCACGCCAGGGTCACGGCAGCAGACCAGGAACTGCACTTCCCAGCTGAGGACTTGGGCTCAAGCAGGGGCTTGCCCCAAGTGCCTGGCAGGTTAAGAGACCTGCATTTGAGGTCAGCCCCAAATCCAAACTCAACTCATCAGCTGTGGCTGCCTTCCAGGCCCTGGTACCATGGGCTCATCCTTGCTCAGCACTCAGTACTGCAGGCAGGGCTTCTCAGAACCCTTCAGATACCCCAGCAGGTGGATTCCATTACCACTACTACTGAAGACAACAGGAGACAGAGGGGCTGAGGCACTCACCCAAGGTCACACTGTGGGTAAGTAGCAGCATGAGGATTAGAATAAGGCAGCTACAGCCAGAGCCTTGAAGCCCCCAACAAGGGTAGGATGAGAGTTTGTGAGTCTGCTGCTGCCATTTCTATTTTATTTTTAAAGATCCTACTTGTTCATTTGAAAGTCAGAGTTACAGATACAGGCAGACAAAGAAGCAAAGAAACAAAGAAACAAAGAAAAAACATGGAAGGAAGGAAGAAGAAAAGGAAAAAAAAAGTAAGGGAAGCAGAGAGGAATTCAATTGGCTGGTTCACTTCCCAGATGGTCACAAAGGCCAGGGTTGGGCCAAGCCAAAGCCAGGAGCCAGGAGCTTCTTCCAGGTCTCCCATGCAAGTGCAGGGACCCAAATTCTTGGGCCACTTTCTGCTGCTTTCCCAGGTGCATTAGCAGGACCTGGATTAGAAAGGAAACAGCCATTACACAGTTACTGTACATCCCCTTAGATGAAAAGCCACAAAACAGAATCAACAACAGGAAGAAAAAAGAAACCAAAAATGCCATAAAGTTAAATAACATGCTCCTGAATGACTAATGTGTTGCTGAAGAAATGAAAAAGAAAATCAAGAACCTTCTTGAAGAAAATGATGCTACTGTAACATCTATGAATCAGTGAAGAATTTAATGACAAAGTGTTTTTGGAGACTATCATATCTAGTAGTATGTTATTTAACTTCATGGTGTTGCAAATTTCTATTCTTCCTGTTGTTGATTTTGTATTGTGGCTTTTCATTTAAGGGAATGTATAGCAACTGTGTAATGGAGACTATCATATCCAGATGTGAAGATACAATGCAGTATGCATCTGTACTTCCAGATCAAAGATGGACTCCAAAAGAAATTGCTAACTATATTTTGACAATAGGATGCTGGACTCTGCCATTTTCCATATCCACAATGATGGACTTATGACTGTTTATGAAGAACTATATTATACTACTACTAATAAGAGTAATAACATGAGGGAACTCAGTGGGGGCAGGGAGACTTGGGGAGGGGGGAAGGGAAATCCCAGGGCCTATGGATCTGTATCATAAAATGATAATAATAATAAAAAACTAAAAAATTAATAAGATAGAGGGGGAAAAAAGGAAGAGGGTATATAAAAAAAAGAAAGAAAGAAACAGCTGAAATAGGAAGCAGCCCTCCCTCATATGGGATGCTGACAGTCCAGGTGGTGACCATACCCACTATGCCACAATGCTGACCCCTCTGTTTTTTTCAATGTCAATTTATTTACTTATGAAAGACAGAGGAACAGAAACAGAAAGGTCTTTTATGTGTTGGCTCACTTCCCCATGTATTAATGACAGCCTGGGCTGGGCCAGGTCTATCCCATGGGTGACAGGGGCCCAAGCCCTTGAGTTGTTGTCCATTGCTGCCCAGGGCACTAGGCAGGAAGCTGGGATGGAGAGCAGAGCTGGGTCTTGAATTCAGGCGCTTGGATAAGAAAAGTAGGTACCACAAGCGCTGTCTTATCCACCAAACAGCTGCCCCTGTTCTTAGCATTCTAGATCACCCCCTCAATTCCCCCACTCCAACACACCCAGGGAGTAAGGCAGAGGCCAGACGAGATGGGGTGGGGTGTGGAAGGGAGAGGAGAGAACGCCCAAGAGATAAACCCACCTCTAACAGCCCCCCAGGTCAAATGAAGAAGTACAGGAATCCTCTGGCCGTGGACCATCTGAGCTCAAGTCCGGGGCCACTCCATTCCACTGATCTTGCTTCCGACGGCCCTCAGGGCCCAGGCCTCCACCACTGCACCACTCCCCACCCCATCACCGTCCCCAGAGCCTTGTTTAGCAAGCATCTATCTCCCTTGGGAGTGTGGGTCACAGATCGTGTTGTCTGGGGGAAGTCACCATCATTGCCCAGCACCAGGACGGAGTCAGCAGGGTGTGTGCTCCTGTCACCACTGGTGAACTGAGCAGCTACACCTGGCCCTGGGACTTGGGCATCCCTGTCTCCAACCCTAGCCTCAGTGGCAGGGGCCTCTGTCTTACTCCTTAAGCCCTCAGCTTTAGGTTAGGATGGGCTGGGGCTGGCACCAGGCACTCCCAGCAAGGTGGCTTTGGGGAGCATGGGGAAGGGTTTGATGTCTCTGTCCTGGCTTCCCAGCACATGGTGCTTCTGGCTTGCAAATAGGCCCATCGTGGCAACATCAGTCATTACCAGTATACATGGTCTGGCCTCTGAGACAGAGAGGGCTTGTCTTTCCCCCTGGTGAACTTACGGGAACAGCACGGATGCCAGCATGCATTGTCCATCAGTAAAGGACCTTACAGGCAATGCCAGCAGCAGAAGTCATTGCCCAAGGCTCAGGTCACCTGGAGGAGCGCCCCACTGCTCAGCAAGTAGTAGTACCATAGTAACTTGGGGGCACAGGGGACCCTCTTGTTGGCTCAGGCAGGAGTGAGTGGCAGTGTGAAGGGGTTGAATAGTCTGCTGGCCGTGAGAACCAGAAGATTCTCCTTCAAGAACCAATCCAGCTAGCAAGACCTGGGGGCAAGGGAAATTGTCTTTGGGTCTGTGTAGTGGGGAGGCAGGAAGCATGGGACCAAGCTTGAAGGCACTCTGCTCCGGGCCTCAGCTTCCTCATCTATAAAATGGGGTTACTGACCCCAGTCTCTGGCCCCCTGCTTACGAAACAGATTGGTCACTGACACACCTAGGGCGAGCAGCCTCTCTCTGGGGCCTGGAGTTTGTAGCCCCAGAGAGCCAGGGCAGCTTTGGGGCTCAGGGCAGCACTTCTGCCTGCAGCCCCTGGGATACCCGCTCCAGGCCTGTATGAAAGCCCAGTTCCTATCATCTCCATGACTTCCACTCAGAACCCTGCCCCTGCTTCCCTTTGGGGCTCCCTTCCTGGCCCTGGCCCATATTAAGTCACACCTGCTGTGTGTTGACAGCAGACCAGTGCTTCCCTCTCCCAATTTGCGCCCACCCCTGAAGAGGGCCCAGATACATGCCCAACTTACAGATGGGAACACTGAGGTTGAGCCTTCTATAGCTCTGCTGAGGGGCAGAGCTGGGATTTGAACTTAGGTAGCCTGGCTTCAGCGCATGTACATCTGCCCTCTCCTGTTTGCCTGGTCTCTGCCACCCCACTACCTGCCAGCCTGCCCTCTCATTTATCTGTGAGAAACAGGGCTCCAGCACAGAGTCCTGCTGATCCTGCCCCCAGAACTGGCTCCTGTGCTCCTGCCTGCTGGGCACCCTCCCTGACCCCATACCAAGGATAGAGTCCTCTATAGGCCCCAGTGAGTGACTTGAGGCAGAACCTGTGACTGCCAGGTTATACAGTCAGCCCACAGCTGGTATACAGGGACAGGATTAGTCTCTGGGCCACTTGGGGATGGCAATTTTCAGGGTGTGTTACTAAGAAGACGTGTTGGCCAGGAGTGTTGTCCCCTGTGTTCCTATCCTTGTACCGCCTCACCCACGGAGTCAACATGACTGACACAGAGAATGGCAGTACTAGTGATGGTGGCCACGCCCCAGGTATGGGGGGGACAGGGGATGGTGGCAGCATCACCTGTGAGCCCTCCTTTAGATCGCTTGCTGTAGGGCAGTCACGTCACCAAGTGGCCCAATGCAGAGGAACAGTGGTTTGTAGCCAGCAACCATGTGAGCAAACATGGGGCAGGTGCCCAGCCCCAGCCCCTGGCAAACAGCTTGACTGCAAGCTCCCAAAACGTAAGCCTTAGACGAAGCTGCTGTGGGGCTTGTGGGCACAGAAACCGTGGGAAGGTAAGCAGCAGCAGTTGTTTCCAGCTGCTGAGACTTGGGCTCACGGATGACTCAGTGACAGATAATACGCAGGACTTCTCAGAGCACTTGTGAGTATAAATCTCCAGAAGATATACAAGGTTACCATTTCCCTTTGGCCAAGTGGCCATTTTTTTTTAAACATCTTCTGGAAAAAACTCAAATCAAAAGACATGGTCCTGGATCCTGGTCCGACTGCTTAATGTTTACTTCTAACCTTGGTTTTGTCTTCTGCGCAAAAGGCAGGCATCCTTCTAGAAACTCAACATCTAAGCTGAACTATACAGCTCAGCAAATCATCCACACAGCCCCAGTGGAGCAGACCCTGAGCTGCTGCCGCTGGTGGGGTGGCCTGCCTGTCCCCACCACCCCCACCCCCAGGGCAGGTTGCTGAGTGAGGTAGGGTCGTTTCCCTCAGCATGGTGGGAAACAGAGCCCTCTTTGGTGCTCCTCTTGGAGCTGGAGGCCGGTCCCTGTGGCTCCTCCAGGCCAGAGCACGCGCCTCCCCCCAGCAGATTGGGCTGGCCTGTGTACTCTCCCTTCCCTCACCCCCATTCCTGTGTGGCTGGGTACCCCACAGCCACTAGGAGGAAGCAACAGCACCCTCTTGTCCAGTGATGTGCCCCTTAACCATTCTACTTTATGCAGTAAAAAAGAAAAGAAAAGAAACTAAAGGTTTCAGGGTGCCCTGATGGGTCACAAACCAGCTGAAAGCCTGCTCGCCCCTCTTTGTAAAAAGAAGACAGTTAAAAAAAAAAAAAAAAACACTACAATGCGAATACTTTATTATCAATGAGTGACTGCTATTAGTTGTTTTTTTTGGGGGGGGGGTGTCTGGGCATTAACATTTTAAAAACCGTAGATCAAACCGAGCTTTTTCCACCCAGTTTTGATGTTATTTTCTTTAAAAAAAAAAAAAAGAGGAAGGAGAAGAAAGAAAATATATCTGTATTCAAAGAATTATAAGCCAAAGTGCGTCTTTCTTGTTTTGTCCATATACACACATTGCACCATACATAAATAATTACATTGTAAAAATGACTCCATAATTACAAGTATAATATATATATTTCCATATAATATATAAAACTTTATATTAAATCTAGGTAGATGATATTTGGGGCCGGGGTTGGGGCAGGGGTGGTTTTCGTCCGTGGGGGAGGGGAGAGCACTGCGTCTCTGGGCCTAGGGTGGCCGCCGCTATCTGTGGTTGTTGAGGAGGATCTCCAGCCAGCAAGGGCAAGAAGTGATGAACTGCCGCGAGTAGCAGGGCCCCCAGCCCTTGGCGAAGCTGATGCGCACACTGTTGGGGTCGTAGGGGCCGTCGGCGGCATCGGGCTCAGTGGCGTGCTGCAGCAGGCCTGAGCGCTCGAAGTCGAACACCTTGATGGAGTAGCCGGGCGGCACCTTGCGCACGACCAAGGCACGGCCGCCGGGCGCCTCCAGCGTCGGGGAGTTGACGAAGATGGGGTGCTCGCCGCGGTTGTACGCCCACACGCCATCCGGCTCCTTGCTCAGCACGATGCCGAAGCCGATCTTGCTGCGTGTGCGCCGCACCGACTCGCTGCGCGGCTCCAGGTTGAGCTGGCCCAGGCAGAAGCCGCTGCCCTGAGGTAGGTCGTAGAAGATGCTCACCGCCTGGTCGTGCACGGCGTAGAGGCGGCCCACGCGCGTGCGGTGCTCCCAGTACGCTACGCTGCACCAGTGGCTCGGCTTGGTGGCGTCCGGAGACATGCTGGCGTCTGTGGGACAAACACAGGGCAGGGGCGGGTTACTGGGGTGGCAGGCGGGCCTGTTGGGGCGGGGGAGGAGAGCGGGGGTCTCCAAGCACAGTAGGACCTGTCGTTCCCATATATGCAGCCTCAGGAGAGAACCTATACATAATGATGCCAGGTGGTGTCATGTTCTGTGGATGTGCCAGCCTGAACCACACACAGACCGTCAGCTGGTGCCACAGACACAATGCACAGGAGCTAGCATTTGGCTCAGCAGCTGAGATGCCCACATCTGGGCTGCGTGTGCCAGCAGGCCCCGGGGGGGGGGGCAGGAGGCAACAAGGTGAAGACTCCAGCAGTGGGGTATCTGCTACTCCTCAGGCAAGACCCAAACTGAGTTCTCAGCTCCAGGCTTTGATCTGACCCAGCCAGGTCCTGCGCAGGCCTTTGGGGAGTAAACCAGCAGATGGGAGCTCTTTCTACACCATGCTCCTTAGTGTGCACACACGGGACTCACTTTTTGGGCAGACCACCTGTTCCCCACCCCAGGCCAGCAAGGGGCACAGCCAGGACAAGAACGTCATCTGCCCACATCCAGCCTGCACAGAGCAGGACTGCTCCGCATAAATCCCCACGGGGAGGAGACTCAAGCATGGCAAGGGGTGGGACTAGGAGCGTCACCACCACCCCTCCCCCACTCCCTATCCTGTCTACTCGCCAGCCTGGAGCTGTGGGGTTCCTGGTTGCACCGCACATGCATGCACTCACGCGGTAGCCATCTGGGTACCCCAGAGGAGCTGGGCTGGGATGTGTGCTGCTGTTCCCGGGCCTCCCCACTTTGCACAGCCAAGCAGTAGCCTAGACGGTACTGAAACGCCTCCCCACCACACCTTCAGTGCCATCTGTGCATCGTCTGGAAGATCTAACAGTTTTCTGAGCCCAAAACTAAGCACAATCGAGGGGCAGGGGCAGGAGTCCATCTCACAGGGCAGCCGCCTGCTCCCTGCTGTCGGGCACGACCAGCTTCTCGTATCCTGAAGCCTCCTGCCATCATCTCTGCTTTGAGCTTGCAGCTCTGGGGCAGTGGGCAGGCACTGAGGGGACGTGACTTGCACGCCTGCTTCCATGTAGTCCCCTGGCTGGGGTCCAGGCGCAGGGCAAAATTTTGCCCTGGAGGCCTGGGCAGAACAATGCAAAGCAAAAGCTCCATAGAGAGACCAGTCCATGCCCAACCAAACCCAAGAGGGACAACACAGCTTCACCTGGGAGCCCAGGTAAGACCAGATCTGTCTTGGTTCCAGATGAATGGGTGACAGGGCCCTCTGACAGCCTAGTACACACCAGGAGGCTTGTCTGGCCACTCAGCATGGACTGACTATCTGCCTATGGGCCTCCTCTGAGCTGCCGCTCCTCTGTGACCCTGGGCAGGGCCTCTTGCCCTCTGCCTAGCATGGAGGTTCCAGTCCCAGTCCCCTAGGTCTGCAGGGGAAATCCAAGTCCAGACAGCCTAGAACTTGGGATACTTTGCCTCACTGTCTCTATCTTAGCCTCTCTGGGTGCCAGCTGATGGTTGAGTTGGGAGAGAAAAAAAGACACCCTGCCACCTGACTTTGACTGACAGGCCACCTCCCACGGTAGGCGATCAGGCTGTTGGCACTGGGCCAGTCACTGCCCCTCTCTGTACCCATCCATCTGGTGCAGGCACAGAGGCTCCCCAAAGCTGAGTAAGCAGCGTTCATAGAACTCCCAGATGGATCCTTGGCCAAGCTGCTGCCTACATCTTGGGGAATGGGCAAGTCCCTCCCCTTTTTCCAGTCTGGCTAAGTCTCCCTCATTCCAGGAGAGAGACTGCCACCTTTGGGAAGCCCACCCTGCCCACCTCTCTCTCCTGGGGCTCCTTCCTTGGCCTGAAGAGTCCCCATGCTGCAGCCCAGTGCTTTCCTATGGGACTGCACAGTGGCCTGCAAAGCTCTTGCCCAAAGCTGCAGCAGAACACAGCAGCTCCACGGGGATCCCGCCCAATAAGCACACTGCTGGTTGGAGGTCCTAGGTCTGAATTTGAGCCAGACAGTGCCCAGGGCACCTCACACGCTGGGCTTCCACACACCAAGGCACTTCTAAAAGGGGCGCTGGGTCACAGTGGGGTTACCACTGTAGCCTTTTCTCATACACTCTTCTGCCCTAAGTTTCTTTCATTGTGGACCAAAGCAAACTTTCAGAAACCACTACTGAGTCCAGTGGCTTGCTGTGTGGCTTGGGGAAGGTACCCCTGGGGGTGCAGAGTGACCTGTCCAGGGAAGCCTGGCAGCCCTGACAGAGCTGGGATCAGACCTTGAGACCCCAGAATGTTCTTTTCATCCTTGTCCACAGCAAGACAGACCCACAGCCTGACCAGCGGTATAGCTGTGGACAAACTGCTGAGTGTCCCCAAGCCCCTTATCCCTACCATCAAATGACACTGCTGAGTGGCTCTGCATATGGCCCATTCCTGCCTTTTCCAGAAACCCAAGCAAGGAATCAACTGAACACAGAAAAATCCACTGTGTCGTAGTCAGTTCCAGCACTGTCTTTACTGGAGGGGGCTGGGCTAGGGTGGGGTAATGGCCCAGGGGTCAGCATCGCAGAGGAGTTCATAGGGATGATGGGTGACAGGACCCTTTACAAATGCTAAAATACCTTACAGGTGCTCAGCATTTGCACTGAGTCTAGGACCTACCATGAAAGGAGTACTTGATACATAACGAAATTAAACAACTGAAAGACCAGAGCAAAGACGAGCTGGGCTGTAGCTGGTGGTGCTTGTTCGCATGTGCACGTGTGCACTCGGGTTTCACGTGGTACGTGTGGCACCAGCCTCCATAGTCTTCGCTGCCCAGCGAGCATGAAGGCAGAAGCTCCAAAACCCACAGCCCCTTCCCCTGTACCCCTTACAGCCGCCCTTCTTCCCCCCACCTCCTGATCGGGCCTCGCGTCTGCAGCCTGGCTGCCACTTAGGGTACAAGGGGACAGTGTCTTGCAGAGGGATCTTTTTTCTCCTCGTGGCTCCAAGGCTGTGGCCCGCCATCTCCCACAGCCATCAGCCTAATTAGGACCTGGTTCTTTAATTGCAAATAAATCCTGGGGAGTCAGACCCGAGTGAACAACATCAAAGATGACCGAGCTCTGACCGAAACTCCCCGCTCACTGCCCCCTGCTCCAGGCCTGGCCTGCTTCCCAGCCAGACTCTGGGTCCCGCTGGGAGGGCTGGGGCAGAGGAAGGAGGAGCAGGGCTGGGTCCAGCCGGCATGGACATGGACAGCAATGCTAGCCTGGGAGTCAGGGATCCTGCCTCCCTAGTTCCCTCCCTCAGGCCCTCTCACTCTATCCTCTGGCCCTCACCTTCCCCTCTGAACAGTGCAGTCAGTACTCTGCCTTGCTCTGAATCTATGATCTGGCACCTAATTTGGGAACATTCAGACACCCTGTAATACCACCCAATGCCAGAAACAGACTCAGCATCAGCTGGATTACTACTTGCCAAAGAACAAGTCACTGACCCAGGCAACAAGGGTGGCTTGCAGGTGCATACTGCTGTGGGGCAGGAGCCAGGCAGAGAAAATGACACATACCGTGTTTCCATTGCTAGGAGGCCAGCCAGCTCACCAGCGACAGGAATCAGGTGAGGAACCCCCCCAGGGAACAGGAAGAATGGGAAGGGGCTTGGGGAATTAGCCGCAGTAACAGGATGTTCAAAATCTCGATTGCAAAGCCAGAACCTCAGGCTTACTTATGTATGCTGTCCACAATCTCCATGCACAGGCTGAGCATTTCCTCCTTGTAGTTTCCAGAAGATTTTAAAAAAGCCAATGCCAGGTGCCCCACAGGCAGCATCCCCCTTGTCCCAGTGGCTGTCCTGCACAGCCTCAGTAGGGCTCTGTGTTGGTCCACGAGGACAGGTCTGGTTACCTCCTGGTGGCTCCCACATTCCTGCCACCAGAGGGTGGTGGCTGCCCGTGCTGGGCAGGAGGCAAGGGGCTGGACAATGGGCCTCCCGTGCACAGGGGCCAGTCCCTGGAATGGCTGGCATTCCTTTCTCTTGGCCTCCCTGCCCTGCCAGGGTGCCTGGAGCCCAATGTGTAAGTGTGTGTGTTTGTGTGTTGCTGGGACAGCCTGGGGGCCTGCTACATTCTGGGAGAGGTGAGGAAAGGTTGAAAGCCCAAACAAAAACCTTAGCAGCCTTCCTTCCAGAACAAAGGGTGGTGAGGTTGCTGCGTGCTCCCCATGGGCCGCGTGCCCCAGAGCTCAGTGCACACACTGAGGCTTGCATCCCTCCTGTGCTGTCTTATCCTTTGGGCCAAGCTGCCTGGCTGTGGCCAGCCCACGAAGGAACCAGAAATGTGTCTTGAACTTGGGAGGTGTATAGCATTCACAGGGGGCCCAACCTCCTTCCATGTTCCAAGTCTTGGCTGCAGCCACCTACCCGCCTCTCTGGGACTGGAGCACAAGGACCCGCATACTCACATCAACAGGCAGACAGGGTCCAGACCTCACAGGGAGGTGGGAAAGGGGGCACCTGTAGGAGGGGGTGGGTCCTTTATAGGCCTGGGGGACCAGGCCCGAGAGGAGCCAGAGCCCAGCCTTTTCCAAGCCCCTCTGCACTGGGGCCTCCTGTCCACCTCCTGTCCCATGTCAAGCCTGTGGCTTCAAGTTCCCATCCAGCTAGCAGCTTTTCATCTGTGGCTCCCAGGCCTGGGAGTAATTACCTGGCCCTGCATCTGGTTAACCTAACACCCCTTTTAAAGCCTTGTTTGCCCATTAGATAAGTAGTTTTTGTTATCAAACGTAGAGGGAAAAAGGCGTTTCCACTTAACCCTGCTTTGTCATTTGCTGCACGGGGAGAGAGAGACCAGAGATGCCGCATTTAATTAGGGGACTTTCTCCCCGCTTCCTTAAGGGAGGGGGAGGAACAGTCCTCTATCCACTGGACTGCAGCAGTAAAAGCAGAGAAGGAATGTGCACAGGGCCATGTTAATGGCCAACGGCTTAGAGTGAGCCTCTGCTGAACTCTTTCCAAAAGCTGGGCCCAGCTGACAGGAGTTTCCTCTTCTTCACTCCCCCGACCCCTTCACACCCCCCACCTCGGCTCCAGCACCTCTGGCTCCTGCAGGAAGCCCGGCTTCCAAGAGGAAGTTCCTAATCGGTCATTACATCACGGGCGGTCTGGCCACCACCTCCTTGGCTGCTGCCGCGGCTGCCTGTGCAGGGCCCACCTCAGGGACTCCATCTCGGCTGCTGCCATGGGTTGGTGGGGGACGTAAGGGGAGCCCAGGACTGTGCTGGCCACCACCCCCTCCTGAGTCACTCAGCCATTCTCTGCGGAGCTGACTCCTGAGACAAGGGAGTGTGTCTGTGTGTGGGCGGGGGGTGAGGGAGCGGGGGGTGGTAGCAGCGATAATGACAGCAAGATCTCCAAGAGGGAGGCTGCACAGCAACATTGGATCTATGTGGCCAGGGTGCAAAAAGCAGAGGCCCCGAGAGGTGAACTGACTTGCCCAGGTCACCCTAGAAAATGAGCAGCTCGGCTGGGCAAGGGAATCTCAAGCAGTCAAGAAAGCTGCCTGCTTGGGAACCCCCAGTTCTGCCACCCTCAGGCTGTGAAATCTGAGGCAATTTCATGTCTCTGGACCTCAGTTTGTTAATCTGCAAAATGGGGGGAGGGTGCAACCAGAGGCTACTTCCTCAGGGTGTTGGGATTAACTACAAATGTGTCATGCCAAGTAGTGCTAAAGATAAGCACTCCATAAGCTAACAATGGTTACTATTCCCCATATGATTATGACTACACAGCCAGTCTTATCTCTTATATATTATTTGTCTAAATAATAATAGATTGACTTAGCCTATATAGTTCATTAGGTAATAACATCTATGAAGATAAGATTTGTCAATGGAATAGAAAGAATCAAAGGAAAATGATAAAAGTGGTAATAATGCCAAGAGCTACCAAAAAAAGTCCATGAAAAAGTAAAAGGTAAGTTTATTTTGGTGCCCCCCCTCAAAAGGTGAAATAATTGTGTCATGATATGTCTTTTCCATGAACTTTCTGAAGCGCCTGCATAACCAGCCAACCCTGAACAAATCTGACCAAACGCCAGGCAGAGCATGAAGCAGTTCCGAAAGTACTAGGTTGACATTCCGCCCCATGCCGTCACTCAGCTCTGTGTTAAGATAAGAAAATGAGGCCTGCAGGTCAGGGAGCATGCCCAATGCAGGCAGCTGGGAGTGTGGCACAGCAGGACTCCCAGGATCCAGCTGAGACAGGGCATCCTTAGCACTGTTCCCATGATGCAGTCTCCGGGCTATGAGATTTCAGAGGACTGCACTGTAGTGGTACAGGGACAGCCATGTCCATGCCAAGCTGCCCTGGGGGAGCTCTGTGAAGGCCAGCCATTATGGGTGGGCACTGTGGCCCAGTGGGTTGAGAGGCTGCCTGCAATGCCAGCATCCCACATAGGCGCTGGTTCAAGTCCTGCCTGTTTTGCTTCCAATCTAGCTCCCTTGCGCATGTACCTGAGAAAGCAGCAAAGAATGGCCCAAATGCTTGGCCCCCTGCACCCACGTGGCAGACCTTGGAAGAAGCTCTCGGCACCTGTCTCAGAGACCTGGCCCAGTGCTGATTACTGTGCACATCTCAGGCAGTGAACTGGAGTATGGAAGATCTGTCTCTCTTTGCGTCTCCCACTCTCTCTGTATCTCTGACTTCCCCAATTAGTAAATAAGTGTTTAAAAAATGCGGGGCATTAAAAGGGGCCCTCGTATACAGCACTGTTGGCCCAACTGCCCTACCATGTGCTATCCACCTTCCTTGGCAGGCCATGGGGTATTTTAAACATCACCTTCTATATCCTCCAATGTGGCCCTGCACACACATGCCCTGCTTGGATCTTAACCATACAGTCTGTCTCACATTCAAATATTCCACTCCCTCCAAACCAAAAAGCAAGTGTTTTCTAGCTGTGCTGCAGTAGCAAACACTGGTCTTAGCAGAGGGCTGCCTAGCCTGAAGGTTGGCAGGCGCCTGGTGCCCCATGTTCTTCCTTCACAGTCCACATTATAATCCTACAGGTCCTGGAGGTACAAGCACCCCTATTCTCACGTAGGTCAGACAGGCGACACAGCGCGGCGGGGCAATCCAGCCAGCCAGCCAGGCCCTGCACCCACCCTCTCTGTTCTTCCGGGTCCTCCCCAGCCTTCCCACTGTGGACTTGAGCAGCCCCAGGGGTTAGGCTCTCACAGGCAGCAGCCACTTGGCTGGGCTGCAGGCGCCTTCTCCAGGGAGCAGTCTGCCTGGCCCTGTAGAAAGGCCCTTCTCTCAGCCTCGGCGCCTGACCCTAGCCCGCCCGGCTGCTCTGTCTGGCCTGGGCCAAAGCGGCGGCCTGGGTTGACACGGGTAAGGTTTCTGTTCTTTCATCTCGCACAGCAGTCAAACAAATCCTGAAACGATGTACTCTTGCCTTGCAACCCTCACACAAAGCAAGCTTCTGCTCGAGGCCCTGAGACACTGGCGTGCTCAGTGGCTAGACCCCGCCCAGCCCCATGCTGTGGGGCAGACAGAGCAATGGGTCCCACAGGCCCTGCTTCCACCACCGTCTCTACCTGTCCTCCCCTTGCAGTCCCCAGCAACCACTCATCAATGGCTATACCTACCTGGGAATTCAATCTGGGTCTCCTACGTGAATGGGAGGGACATAAAGACTTGAGCCATCCCCATGGATTATGCATTAAGCTACAATCTGAAGTCGAGCTGGGACTGGGAGCCAGGCACTCTGACATGACTGACGCCAAGTTGCACCTTAACTACGATGCCAGAGGCCCATCCCCAGGGAGTCCCCTATATTCGAAGAGCTGCCAGACAGCAGGTGTCAGAGCTCTGTCCTCCATCTCACTGTCCCACACACTGTCCTCCCAAAGGAGACCTGGTCACTTCAGCCTGCAAAGGACCACCTAGGAACCAAGGCCCCAGGGACACTAAGAACGCAGTGAGCCCAAGTTGCTGTCCTCGGAAGGCAGGGGGCGCCCAGGTACCAAGGGTCTGGGAGGGGAGGGAGAGAAGCTGGAGATAGGCAACTTATAAAACCAGCCCAGTTTGGAGCAGGAACTAGAGTCTGCAACAAAAGGCTCTGAACTTTGCTCCCATTCCAAGTCTTCTTTTGTTTTCCCACCAAGTCAGAGCTGGAGTATGTTTGTTTGTTTTCCTACTCAGAGGCCACCTGTGGTGGGAAAGCTTTGCTTGCAATGCTGCCCCCTGGAAGGACACCTGTGCCCTGATGAATGACCTTTGGGGCTCAACAATCTTCCTGGCCTGGGGGGTCTGCCACCACCTATGACATCCAGAAACCACACTCATTGCTGGTCTTCCTGGTTGTGCCAAAGTCTCAGGTGGAACTGCCCAAGTTTGTGCACTGACCCCGACCTGACTTCCCTGATGAATCTGAGACCAAAAGAGAACAAAATCAGCCCTTTGGGGGTTCAGATGGGGACAGCCCGGGTACACATCAGAGGTGCACGGGTGCTGGCTGGCAGCAGGCAGCAGCATGGTTCAAGGGAAGCCTATGTCTGAGCACATTCTACCCCTGCAGGCTCCCACAGCTGGCCAAGTTCAGGGCACCTGTACTTTTCCTTGTATTTCCTGAATACAATTTGAGCTTCACTGATAAATCTCCTGCCTCAGACTTCTGGCTGGACCCAATGGAAAAAACCATGAAAGCAGAGGTCCTCAAAATCTTGACCTGTTTGCCATCTGCCATTTAGGATCATCTAGCTCCCCAGGCTTTTGGTCAGCCTGCTTGTGATCCTAGACCATCCCCTCCTTCCTGAGACCACAGCTGGCAGAGAGGTGAAGTAGCAGGAATTCTAATCCATGTGTCACTTTGGGCAGGTGAGTTCACCTGAATGTCAGGGATAAGCACATCACTGGGCAGCCCAGTGTAAAGTGGCCATGGAAGGACCCTGTGCTGCCAAAACAAGAATCTCAGAGCAGGGTGAGAACGGCCCTTGAGTCAACCAAATCCAGTATACTCTTGCCACCCCCGTGCCCAGAAGAAAAGCTGTAAGGTGTGCCGAAGATTAGGCCCCAGTGAAGGACAGGTCACAGACAAGACCTACAGAGCTGTCTGTGAAGCAGCAGAACCCAAACTCACAAAGCCTGCCAAGCGGGGCAAGGCGGCACCCAGAGGGGAGAAGGGAATGGCAGATGCCAGCCAGGATGGGAGAGGCCCACGCACACCCAGCACGGGAAGCTCACAGGGGTTAAAGCTGCCAGGCGTGTGCGTGCTGGATAAATGTGTACTTCTGGTACCTGCACAGTGTGAAGTACTGCTTCGAATCAAATTTTATAAAAATGCAGACCTTGGTTTTACTTTTTCTCTGCTTTTTTAAAGCTGGAAGCCTCTACCCCCTCCACACTCCCCACACACACATTGGGAATCTCAAGACAGTAATTGCACCCACCCACCACTTACACCATAAAGCCAATCCTGCCAAGAATGGGGGTTCTCTAGAGCAGTCCCTGGCTTGGGGGGATCAGGGAGAGGGTTTCAAGAAGGGCCTAGCAACAGCTGTCTGGCACTTGATGACTCAGTTTCCTCACTGTCTCCTACCATTTGTCAGAATCTTGTTTCCCCATCCAGACCCCTAGGGTCACGCCCTCTGCAAGGAGGATGAGACATGTCTCTCCACCCTGCTCACCTGGGAGCAGGTTGGCCTGGGATGCTGCGGATCTCATCTCTACCTACCAAGGCCTGGCACCGTGCAGCCTTACGAGGGTGCTCTCAGGGATGGCTGTGGAGTGGAATTTTACATTCAAGGACTGGTAGAGCTCTTGGGACATCAGTTGGCCTCCCCGGCCCATTGAAAAGGGATGACACTGTCCCCATTTAGCAGGTGATAACGGCTGGCGCCCAGGGGCCAGGACATTTAGACAGCAGGGAGGAGCACTGTATTTCTGTGCCTATCCCTATGACATGGTGGCCTGGGCGGGCAATGGGGTGCTCACAGGGTCCTAAACATAAGGTGGGCTGCAATGGTATGGAAAAAAAAAATCACCTGAAGTCCCTAGTCACTGCGCGTGGCAGTGGCCGTGGATGGACTCTTGCTGTTAAGTCTGTGAGGGGAATGGGAAGACAGAATACAGCTTTGAATGCAAGAGCCAGAGGGGGTGGGGGTGCCAGACTACTAACCTCAAACCTCTCAGAAATTAGCCTCATCTAACACCAACCTGTTGCTCCTGACCCACAACAAAGAATCTGTGTCTTTGTAAGGTTCCAACAAGCCTACCTTGTGACCTTGACAGGTCAAATACACCTGCCTTGATTCATACTAATAATGCAGTATGAGATAAATAGCTCCCTCTGACTAAAAAATAAATAAATGAAGTTATAGTACCGGAGGTGGGGCATTCAATTTTAGCAAAATTCTCCTGTTAAAACCTTTCCTCTGAAACACCCTTCTGGACTACAAGGCTACACACACACACACACACACCATGCTGGACTTTTCTCTAAGCAACAGTTGCTTTGACCATTCCTGCACATTCCTGGGACAAACAGGAGCTATCTTATAAAAAGCCAGAAGCTAATATTGACGAGAGGTCATTAATCCTTCATTAATCCAATGAAATGCTGGTATCTACTGTAGAGAAAGCAGTAACATGAGATTTAAACATTCCCTACAAAAATGGGGCCGAGTGACCCCAGGGCTTGGCACACACTGCTCCCGGCTCTACCATGGTCTGTATGACAGGCTAAAGCTGTTTTGTGGGTTGTGCATGTCCAAGCCACCTGCAAAGAGCTGGCTAGCCTGGTGTGGGGTGTGAGGTGAAACGGAGGGAAGCAGTCTGCTAAGAGATGCCAGAAACCATGCCTCAACTCTAAGTTCAAGGCAGAAGGAGACCAAGCCCCATAGCCACAGTCCCGAGGGCTCACACTACCAAACAGTTTTTACCACCACCCGTCCCTACCCCGACAGTGAGGTGCCAGGTTGCCCAGTTCTCCAAGCCTATTCCTGTATAAAGGCCATAAGGTCAAGGACAGAGCAACCTGAAGAACAGCCTTCTGCCACACCGGCTGGGGGCGGTGACACCTGAGAGTCTTGTCTTACAGGAATTCTTCCCTTATGTCTGGATGCACGCCATGTGACCCAAGCCAGAGCAACAATACCAGGAGGGCAGTGTCCCCAGGGTTATCTTTGCTCTTGGAGTGCCAAGGCTGACTTTCAACTCCGAGGGGTGTCTGCCTTGCTGCCCTGCTGTCCAGGACCCAGTTTCTCATCTTCAACTTCTCCTTGGAAAGACAGGAGACCAAGGGAGATGTTCAGGTTGAACCCCACAGATGGCAACGCCTCAAAGCCTTCTAGAACTACATCCCACTCTGTGTGCACTCATGGAAGCAGGGGAACTGGTGCCTTTCCTGAGACACAGGGAAGCCAGAAGGGGATCCTGGGGACTTGATCCTAGCAGGTAGCCAGCACATGGCATGTGTGAGCCCAGCAAGACAAGTGCAGGACTGGCTGGCCGCAGCGGGCACCCTTGGTCTTAGCTGGGTGGCTGCTGAGATCTCATTTGCAGTCATCCCATGGACACCCACTAAGCACCCATTGTTCCGTGTAGCCCATCTCATTCTTAAGAGGAACTGGGGGCTCACAGAGACCCAGCCCCTGCCCGAGATCACACAGCCCAAGCATCTGCACTTGAACCCAGAGCAGCCACACTCAGCAGTCACACCTCCTCCCAGAGTGTGTCAGGGAGGCACTCAACTTCCGGCCTTCTGTCTCCCACAGCTGTGAGTTTTTCTCAAGGCTGGCCTGCCACAAGGCTCACCCCCCCTTCCTTCCCCGTGGGCACAAGTGGCCCTGCAGGCCACTGGCGTCTGCACTGCTAGAAGACAAGCCCAAGTCGGCTTACTGAGGAGGATCCCAAGCTATTCGGCCCATAAATCATGACCGTTGTGTATTTCCCTTTTAGCCACAGGCAAAGTCAAACTTTTCCTTCCCTCCCACCCCCCCAAACACTGTAGTGAACCAGTCTTTGTTCGCTGTATCTCCTGGGGCTCCGCCTGGCTGGGGGCCAGCTCTCAATTATTAATTAATCTGGGAGGCGCAGGTTGCATTCCTGGCCACCTAACCACTTCCTCCTCCTCTTCCTGGGTTGGCGGGGCACGGGCAGGCCAAGCCCTTTGCGTTACATCAGGCATCTCCCAACATCCCGGCCCTGTTTTGTGGCCACCGCTCACAAACTGGAGTTAAAAATAACCAGCAGAAAACCCAAACATCCATCCGTCTCCTTTCCTAACCCCACAGTCCCTCTGTCTCCTGCCCCATCTGTGCCAATCTGGGCAGGGTGGCTTGGTCATTACAAAGGCACCATCTGCCTTGAGTTCCCGCCTGTGACACCACCACGCAAGGCTGCTCCTGGCTGCGCCCTAGTGTAGCAAAGGGGTTAATCTCAGGGAGCAGAGGGAGTGGAGCCTGCAAACCGACGGGGGAAGGGGCTGTCCCATCCCCACAGGAAATCAAGAGTCCCCTCCACTGCAACCGGGGACTTGGGATGGAGCAGAGGCGAGAGCAGCACCCATGTTTCCTAAAGTCATCTAAGCATCTTTTGGAGTCATGACCAAGAGAACAGGACGTGAGGCTCCTCCTGGTCTAGGTTAAATCTTAGGTGGGAGGGGTCTTGTGTGGATGGACACCTTGAGACAAGGCCACCAGCCTTGGTGTGCAATATGACCCCACGATGGTGACAATCAGAACCCAACTTCTGTCCTCCTTCCACCCCCTGCACCCTTTTAGCCTAGTGCTAGACCCTTGGCAAAGCTGTATCTTGAATCCCTCCATGTAACCAAGGCCTGTTCCTCCCTGAAGTTCCACATTAGGACGAGCACTTCAGGTCAGTGGGAACTCTGCTGCCTGGTTGGCGCCAGTTGGATGCATATCAAAACAAGGCCAGGGATATTGGTTACTCATTACTATGTCAATTAATTCCATAATTATGTAAATTTTTGCTGATGGTATGTTGGAGCTTTTAATTGATCGGGATGATACTCTGCTGGCTCTGTCGTCAGACCAGAGAGGGTATACCTAAGAAGCCGTTGAACTTGACTAGACAATAAGATGCTGGATTCTATGTTTAGTATATGCTTGCAATGGGGGAATCTCAACTGAACTTGAACTGTGGTTATGCAACAAGGTGGAGGAATCCACCATGGTGGGAGGGTATGGGGAGGGTTGGGGAGAATCCAAGTATCTATGAAACTGTGTCACATAATGCAAAGTAATTAATGAATTTAAAATAAAATTTAAAAAAAAAAAAAACAAGGCCAGGGGACCAGAGAGCGACCACAATGACAACAGCACAGTGGCTAATAAGCAAGGGTAGTTACTTGTCATTGCTGGTCACTGCCATGAAGTAACTTTGGTCATCGCCTTCCCCACCGTGTGCTCCTCTTCGCCACAACATCTTAGCCTCACTCGGCCCATGCCCTGAGCCAGCCAGGTCTGCTTTTGGTCTAATAAGGCAAACGATGTGACCCCTCCCCTCAACTCCACATCGCATTGGTCTCCTTGGGGGTAGGGAGAGGGGACACTTATCCCTAAACACCAAAGCTTTTGGAGAAAGCACGCATACTGCCAAGATAAATTATTGTGTGCACACAATAAAGTACCATTAATTAGGACTCATAAATCTAGAGTTTGTAATAATTCTGCAAGCAGCTGGGCTGAAGTTGGGGTGGAGTGGGGGGGTTGATAAACAAATGCAAAATATAAATAAGGCTTAGGAGAACTGTTTATGCTACTCGCCCTGTATAAACAACTGGCATACCAATTACAAATCGCTCTTATCTATCCACCAAAGCACATCTCCAAAGTACCTCCCACAGGAAACATTATCTGGTCAGCATCACAGCCGAGGGTATTGGAAAACATTGCAAAACCTGAGTCCTCAGACACAGTCCTTTGTAATCACCCACCACCCTGTGGGCCAGGACTAGCGAGGACTTTGGGTGCTGTCAGGAGCTCTCTGCGGCACTGGAAAAGCAAGCCACCCAGACTTCCTGGAGGGCCAAGGTAGCCAATGGCTGCCCAGGAGGAGCAGCAGCCCCTGGCCTGAACATGCTCCCATGTCACCCAGTTATCTGTGCCCATCTTAAAGAAGCCATGTTTCCTAGGGCATTCAGCCGGGGGCCCTACAGATGCAGGCGTCTCCACGTGAGGGCAGGCAGGCACTGAGGGCAGCAGGTGAGCCAAGGGTGGCTGCTCTGTGGCCTCCTTGGTGGTTTCCAAATTAGCTAGGTCCCAGCACCGCCCACTTCCCTTACCCCTGCCTGCCTGGGTCGGTCAGTAATAACAGGCAGGTAAGGGGCCCCCAGACCAGGGCAGGCCAAGTGGTGAAGCAGGCCAAGTGGTGAAGCAGCCTGGGTGAGGTCATGAGGTCACCAAGCTGAAAGACTGCCTTAGACCTGGCCTGAGAGGGACAGACTGCGAGGCCCCAGCGAGGCGGGCAGGGGGCCAAGCTGGAAATACCGAGGGCGGCTCCAGCTAGAGGACACGGTGCTGCCAAGTCGGGAAGGCGGCACTGACGGGGCCCTGGCAGGTTCCGGCCGGGCGGGTCCCCAAGGGCACCGAGTCAGGAGCAAGTGCCTATGTCTCTGGGCACGTGGGGACTGGAGCCAGGCCAGGGAGACCTAGCGTCGCCGGTCTCCCTGGGGTGCCCTGGGTTGGCATTGCCCAACAGGCCGGCAGACTGTCCTCCCCTCTCTATCCCCCAACTCCCAGTTCCGAAGTGCCTTGCAGCACCCACTGAAACTACAGTGCCATACCAACAGCCCCTGCTAGTGCAGAGGGCTCCCTCTGCTGCTGGGGATACATCCTTCCTGTCAGGAAGGTCAGGTGTATCAGCTGCTGTCTTCTCCCTCTCCCACCAGCTTCTCTGGGCCTTCCTAACTGGCTCTAGCGAACAGGTGTTTAGAACACGGCGGTTAAGGCGCCCGAGTTCCAGATTGCAGTGCCCGAGTTTGACTCCCAGCCACTGTGTTCCTGACTTCAGCTTCCCACCACCACAGCCCTCGGGAGCTGGGGTAAGGGTTCAGGGAGTGGGTTCCTGCCACCCAAGGAGGAGGCCTGAGGATGCTCCCAGTTCCAGACTCTGACCCAAAGACAATGGTTGTAGATATTCAGAGGATGGACCAACACAAGGGAGCTCTCTCAAATAAAATAAAAACAAATGACTCACTATCAGGGAAAGCCAACAATAACACGGGACAGGGCCTCGCCACAGAGCAGGCTCTTGGCCAGGAGATGGGCACGTTGCCTTGGACACCAGGGCTTCCAGAGTTGACCCTGGTTAATGGTGAAGTATGATGAAAAGTGGTCTCCATCAAGCCATCTTTCTCAATTAGTTCAAAGGCAGAGTTATAGAGCAGCAGGGGAAAAGACAGAGAAAGATCTTCCACCTGCTGATTCATTCCCCAAAATGGCAGCAATGGCCTGAGCCAGGCCTTTTTGAAACTAGGATCCAGGAGCTTCTTTTGGGTCTCCCACATGGGTGCAAGACTCTAAGTATTTGAGCCATCCTCCACTGCTTTCCCAGGTAAATGAGCAGGGAGCTGGATCAGAAATGAAGCAGCGAGGACCCCAACTGGCACTCATATGGGATGTTAGCATTGCAGGTGGCAGCTTAACTCACTGCCTAATGCTGGCCCCTGGTCACCTGAATGACCATGCATCCACTGGTCACCTAAGTGTTCACTTGGCTCAACCTTATCCCTCCTCAGGATGTTCATCCTAAAATAGGGTCTTGCTTTAAAGAACTGCTGCCTTGCAGTTCAGACATGCCTAAGGTCCAGTGGTCACCTCCTTCCCCAGCAGCCACCTCCTGGGTGCCCCCCAGCTAGCGCAGCAAGCACAGCCCTGCCCAGGCCTTGAACATGTGGTGCTCCACCCGGAAATCCTGGAAGCTAATTCCCTGAAGGGAAGGTGTGGGTAGGATGTTTTCAAGAACCACTCATTGTGGGTTTGGGACCCAGCCAACAGAAGGGCCACAGGGATGCAAGACGGGCATCTGCCCAGGAGGCCTGTACCCCGTGCTTGCTCAGTGCCTACTGGGTGCCAGGCTGTGCCAACCCAGGCTTCCTGGAGTTTTTCATAATTCTGCGGTGTGAGGGAATTCTGGAGGTTGCCGAGTGGTGGAAATTACAGGTACGTCGTGGGCAAACAGGGTGACTTATTTTTGCAAGCATCGTTCGCTCTGGTCAGCCCCAAGTAATGTAGTAAGCCACACCACACACACACATACACACACACACGTCAACCAAAATAGCTGTCTCTCAGACTGGAAGAACAACACACATATTCTTTGCTGCTGGCCTTGTAGGTGAACCTGGCTGAGCGTGGCCTAATTGCAAGCCGGAAAAAGCCCCACTCTGGGGAGTTCCACTTCTTTCGGCTCCTGCTCCCAGCTCCAAAAGGGACTGTGGCCTCAGGGACATGCCCAGCCCCTGGAGGGCCATGTAGGTCTCTCAGGATGAGGGGATTCACCATTCTGGCACTGGTAGACAATGACAGGGGGGCAGTGGAATATTCTGTGTGATAGCAACTTCATGCAAATTTCCAAATGGAACTTGGAAGCAGGAGGGAGGGCTGAGGAGGTGGGATTAAAGGATTCCTGGGAAACTGCTGCCAGCAACCCTGTTACAGAAGAAATTGAGGTTCGGAGAGCAGAGAGCCCTTGTCCCAGGTCACCCCTAGGTCCTGGCCCCACGGCTCCTGTTTCTGAGCAAGAACCCTTTTGTCTTCCTGGGGCCCCTGATGAATCCTGGTGAATTGAGGCCACATGAATTATTTTGGCAAAACGGCCTGTTTGTTTGTTCTCGTGGGCGGCAGCAGACACACACACACACACCTCCCTTTGCAGCTCCCCCGCCGGAGCCAGAGAAGTGACCTGCCCCGGCTGGACGGCACCGCCAGTCACTCTCAGGCAAAGGATGTGCGTTGCAAAAATGGGGCAAAGTTTCCTATTCTGAAGATAACATTGTAAGACACAGGAAGTCTGTGAGCGGAGCCTGTGTTGCCAGAAGGCTGCCGTGCACCACCGCCAAGCGCCGCCACCACTTCCATTGTACATTCTGAAGATTTTAAGGCTGAGGGGAGGTGGGAGAGAGAGGGGGAGAGGGGGCCCACTGCTGGGAAGTGGCAGCAGCCAAGGCCCAGGTAAGAGTCTGAGGAGGCACTTTCCAGGCCACCCCAGGGCAGGCTCAGTCACAACCTAAAAGGGTTACAAAAGCCCTTGATCTCTCCTCCTTCGGCTCCCCCACATCCACATTCCCAGGCCCCGCCCCTGGAGGTTGTGATTCATGGGATCTGGGTGGGGCCCGGGAATCTTATGCTTTCCAGCCAATTTCCGAGGCCCCCCTCCTCTCTGTCTGGCTCTAATACATGGCTATCCCGAGCACAGGGTTCTGTGGCCTGGCACGGGGTTGGGGTGAGTGTGTATGTGTGTGTGTGTGTGTGTGTGTGTGAGGGGGAGGTGATCCTTGAGCAAGGAATGACAGGAGCAGGAAGGACAGCAAACCAAACCTACTTCCTAGCATGAGACAAGGATGGTCAGCCCCAGCGCCAAGCCTGGGAGCCGGCCGGGAAGGCGACATTCTGGAGCCACCACGGATGGCCCTGACTCAGTGCATCTCGGGTGTGTTTGAGGACAGCCCCCTCCCCAAGGGGAGGAGGTGGAAGACCTCCCCAAGGGATTTGGAACCAAGGTCCACGGTTCACATTTCAGTGCTGATACCTCCCAGGCTGTGTTGCCTGGGACAAGCGGCCTCAGTTGCCCATTTGTGAAATGGGCCCAAGACCTCCCAGGACAGCAAGCAAGAGGACTGCAGTATTGAAACTGCTCATGTGTCCTCCGAGCGCACCAGCACCAGGCACTCACCGTCCTCCCATCAACCCTACCTGGCAGATGCTAACTGAGCCATTTTACAGATGGATGACATTCACAGAAGGAAACAGGTCGCCAGTGGTACAGGGAGGAGCCAGGCGCTCGCCAACATCCAGCTGGAGCCTTCTGCTCTTACCCACCACATGATACACACAGGGAGGCCCACACCCTGCTGGTACCTTCCTGCCCCTTCCCCGAGTGGTACAGGCACTGCCCAGCACCCAAGATGTGCACAACAGCATTCTGCATGGGCTTCAGGAGGCTGCAGCTCATATCCACCTGTAAAGCTCCACAGCCAGCAGGAAGAAAGGATACAAAAGAGCATGACATGGGAGCTACATGGAGGCAAGGAGTAGAGGGACAGCAGACTCATCCAGGAGAAAAGGATACAGGGCAGGGGGTGGGGCAAGGACGTGCAGGTACAGGGGAGGAGGTAGTACGGGGCAGACACACAGGCAGGGGACAAAGCCATGTGTGTGTCCTCCAACCAGGTCACAGAACCCCCCAAAAGGGAATGGAGAAGAAGAGTCTGCAGAGGCAGCCTAGGGACCAGGGCGTCTCTGAGCAGGAGGGTGCTGTGGGCACAAGGAGCCTTGGTTGGGTGCTGACCCAGGAGCAGGATGAGGCCCAGATAGGCTTCCCCTACCTAGTTTTATGGTTGTGAACCCCCAAAAGGCCAGCAGCTCAGCAGAGCAGGAGATACTGTATCCCATGCATACCTCATGCCTTCTATGCCAACAAGTGGACATGACAGGTACTAGAAGACAGCTGGATTCTGCAACTGCAAAATCTAGGAGGGTGTGAAGTCCCCAGTACCAAAGGTACAGAGCTTTTTCTCCTGATCTTTCTCTTTAGATGTGAAGTCACATTCACTGCTATAGTTAAAAAGAATTTTTTTGTTTTTAAATCCCAAGGGTGAATAAAGGTGTAGCACAGCACAAGGGGACAAGCATCTACAGGTAGGTGGCTGGCTGGCTGAAGCACATAGATACACAAGTCTGGTATGGTGTTTATAATTCACTTATCCCCTCTTTCTTTTTTGTGTGCACTATTCTGAAGTTTTATCACATTCTTTTGTTTGTATTCTTCTGTGATTTAGATATCTCACAATTACGTTGCCAGGTATGTATCATTCTCTATGACTATCCTACTAATTTTAACTTCAACCCATGTGAAGGGTCAGCAAAGCCATTTTGGATTGCTTCTTCCTTCTGTAAACAACGCTTTTTTGGTTTTGTTTGTTTGGTTGGTTTTTTGGTAACAGCTGTGCTCAGTCTTCTATTGTATCATCTGTTAATGGATGCTTCTAGGCTACAGGCAGACCTGAATGGTTGACAGAAACTGCCTGACCTGGACTATTACCGCATGGTAACACTGCCTGACCTGCTCTCTCTCCACACAGCACGGCGGGACTACCGGCTGAGTCTCTCTAATCCAAAATACTTAGGATCAGAAGTGCTTCCAATTTTGGAACATTTGCATATATGTAATGAGGCATCTTGGAGCCAGAACCCAAGTCTAAACAGGAAATTCATTTATGTTTCCTGTGCACTTTCTACACATAGTCTGTTGGCAATGTGAGGCAATATTTTGAGTAACCATGACCCACTGCACGTGGCCAGCTGTTAAATTTTCCACTTAAGCATCATGTCCGCACTCAGCAGCTTTTGGATTCTAGATTTCAGGAGGCAGAGGGGTAGAGATATTTAACCTGCACATCCTGTCTTTCTCCCAACTCCAATTCTCTTTAGTTTTAACTTTGATACAATTTTGTTTTCATGTGTCCTAGAGATTACCAATGTAGCCAAATTTATAAAAGCACAATGGGAGAGCTTTTCCCCTTTAATAGCTAATTTAAGACACTCACATTTATTCTATATGATTGTCCTTGCCATATTGTTACATATTTTCTAAATGTATCATGTTTTATTGTTTCCATTCTGCTGAACTTGGCATGGTGAAGGAACTTTGCAAAGGGAGACTTCTGTCTTATCAGTATGTTCTGAACCTCTATAAACAGGACAGAACTGTTAGAACTTACAGAACTTATTTAATCACCTGTTACTTCATAGCCAACAATGAAAAAGAGTGGTAGGTATTGTAGTTAACCTGCAGCTTGAGACCCACACCCTATAAGGGGGTGCCTGGTTCAAGCCCCTGCTCCTTGGCACTTTCAACCTACATTTCTGTTCATGCACCTATGAGGTGGCAGATGACAGCCCAAGTATTAGGGTCCCTGCACCCAAGTGGGAGACCTGAGCTGGAATTCCTGGCTCCTGGCTCCATCCTAACCCAGTCCTGGCTGCTGAGGGCATTTGGGGAATGGATCAGCGGACGGTCGGTATCTCTCTCTCTCTCTGTCACTTGGCCTTCCAAATACATAACTCTTACAATAATAATAAGGCAGAGACTAATTTTAAAGAAGCAAGAGTTTCCACACATACAAGGATCAATGATGACAGAATAGTCATGCCATAAAGGGTCTGGTCACACAGTCACACTCTGCTACCCAGCGCCTCCACCTGCAACCAGGCACACAAAGACAACTTTATGGAAGTGAAACGACTGTGGAGTTTGCTTCATAGAGGCTTCCCACGCCCCTCCCAGGCAGGCTAACAAGGTCCCTCGGGGCTGGGGCCACGTAAAAGTGCCCCGCCCCTCCTCCCTGGCCCGTCACCCTGCCACCACAGAGTCTGGGAGGAGCCTGGACCCCAGTACCCAAGCCATTGAGTCCGCCTGCCTCTCTGTTGTGCTGCCAGCACTTCCTTTGCAATGGTGGGCATGCTGACATTCAGGGTGTGTGTGCAGAATGTGGCTCAGGGCAGGCCTGTCTGCCCCTGCGTGCCCTCCCGGCTGGTCCCACCTTCAGAATTTCCTTTAGCCTGTTCCAGAATGCAAGAGCCCCAGAGAACCACCAAGATCTCCAGAGGGGAGCAAGCCCCGGCCTCATGGGTCCCATGGGAAACCCACCAGGAGCGGCCTGGACATTGGAGCCCACCCAGTAGCAGGAGCTCAGCTCTGGCTCAGCTCTCTGCCCCTTGCCAGCCCCCTACTGTCCCCAGGTATCTGCCCACTGCCCCAGGCTATTGCATCCACTTTGTGGGGTTCACAAGGGGTCTCCGTCACTGTGGGGAATGTGTCTCAGCTTCCCCTCAACTATAGAGCCCTTCCTTTAGAGCCAGGTCTGCCCTACATGCCCTGCTGTTGGAGTCAGGATTTTCAAGGAATTTTGCAAAATGATTCCTGGACACCCCCTTCACCCCAACTGTCTCACAGCAGCCTTGGGGTCTACTGACTGACGCTGTGTAGATGGGGAAACTGAGGCAAGGCATGCCAAAGCCAGGACCCCGAAGACAGGCAGTCAGCAGCATTAACCTCCACCCCCAAATCTGAGGAATCCGGGTCTGGGCACCCCTAGAATGCACAACTGCCTCAGGCAGACAGAAAGCTGAATCTGAAAAGGAAGGCTCCAGCTACACTGCCACCTGCCCCTCAGTCTGGGGGACAAATTATTCTGTTGCTAATTCTCTGTGTGACTCAGGGCAACTTACTGCCCCACTCTGGGCCATGCTGCGTTCAGTCCCATGGGACTGGACCATAGGTGACACTGTCCTGTCCAGCTCTGTGGGGTTGTGGGCGGCAGTCCCTCCCAATTACTAAACCCAATGGAGGAGGAGGCTCCACCGGAAGACTGTGCCCTGTGTTGGGGACCCCTCCCTTGGCTGGATGTAGGGGGGAGGGGCAGGCTGCCAAGGCAATGGAAAAACAAAGATTTGCAAGGGCTTAGGAGTAAACATTGCTGCTTGGCATGGCAGGGCCGGCGGAGTTGCTGAACGAGAATCCCAAAACCGTTAAAAATAGGAAAAGCAACGGTGCAGTTCACATATTTTGCAAAGCTAAGTTAAACCAACATCTGCAAAAAATATCCCCGTTAAACGGAATAGCAGGATTTCATTAAGTAAATTGCAAGTTGGCAAAAATTCTGAAAGAAAGGGGAAAAGCCACGGGCTGGCCTGTAATTTAAACCTCATTTTAACTGTGACAGCGTGACTGCAAAGGGCTCCCTTTCCAAACGAAAGGGAAAAAATAAAATCAAACTTAAAAAAAAAAAAAAGTAAAGTGTGTGTGTGGGGGGGTGCCTCTTTCATGCTGGCGCCCTCTCCCGCTGGCTTCCACAGACCCGCAATATTTTCAGTAATTATAAGGTTACCTTCTTTTTCCCACGGACACAACAAATGAGGGACCAGGAAGGGGGGTGTGGGAGGAAAAAGTGAACACAGTCACCATTGTCACCTCTAATTAGGTCCTGCCCCCACTCCCACCCCCCACTGGTACCAAAATGGCTTGAAGCACAGAACTCTGGGATTCTCTTCTGTCCTGCAGGAGGCCCTTCTGTTTAACCCCACAGTGGGTGCCCTCATCAGGCTGGGGGTGGTGCCCTCCCCACTTGCAGGGATGACCCTGCAGTTCACCCCAAGTGGCTCCCTCCCTCCGGGAGCCTCAGTGACTCATCTGTAAAATGGGGTGATGCCCACAACCAGCCTGCTCACCCCCGCTTGAGAGCCGGAGCAGGGGTTGGGAGGGAGTGTGGGGTGGGGACAGGACCAGGGCAGAGGAAGAGAGGAAAACACCTTGCAAAACACAAGAGTGGTGGTAAGACCAAGGGTGGAGTGAGAACCTCCACCCTGGAGCAGGAGGTATGGCTGAGGGGGAACCATGTGAGGGACCTGGGAGTGATGGCCAGAGCCTCTACCCTGCATCCCACTGTCCCCACAGGTCACCCTGTAACAGGGTTGAGGAGGATGGGGAGCTGCAAAGCAGGGCAGGACCTTGTAGCTCATTCTTCTCTAAGGGAAGACACACTTGTCTCAGTCGCTCATGAACAGCCTTCCTGTTAACCCCAACACCTGAAGTAGATGAGATCGAGCTAAGCCACACATCCAGCTGTGCCTGGAAGAATGTGAGAACCTGCACTTGGTCTGTCTCCCTTCCTCTCCTGGGAAAAACAGAGACGTGGAGGCCTAGCCCAGATGGCGACTGGCCCCATGGTTTGTGCATTTCCCAGTGCAGGGCAGCATCTTGGAAAGTACAGCTCTGTATTCACGCCAGGAGCCCCCAGCCTCAAGTGCAGTCTTAGCTCCCTGGTGAGGCGAGATGCAGCCCCATCCAGCAGGCTCTCCTTACCCACCTTCCTCACCTGCTACGCACAGCACTCACCTGTGCATCGCACCTGCTGCCTAAGACACTGCTTGGGACACCTGAAGCTCACGCTGGAGGGTCCAGATTTGAGCCCCAGCTATAGTCTTGATACCAGTGTCCTGTTCATGCGTCCCCTGGGAGGTAATAGAGAAGGTTCCAAATGTTGGGTCCCCACTACACACAAGGGAAATGTGGACTGAGCTCCTGGATTCCAGGTTCAACCCGGGCCAGCTCCACTGCTGCAGGCATTTGGAAAGTGAATCAGTATATGGGAAAAAACTCTGCTTCTCTACATTGTTAATAAAATAGATAAATACATTTTAATGAATTTGTAACTTTTATGAGGTTACCTGAGTTGGGCAGGTGCCTTTTCTCTGAGCCTCAGTGGATGCCCCTGTAAATGGGGTGTGAGAATTACTCACACCACAACTGCCTCCCAGAACTTTCAAGACTGTGGAAGCCCCTCTGTGCACAACCCAGCTCCGAACTCGACAGTCAATGCACAGTCATTCCACTCGGTGGGATGGCAACAAGAACAAGCAAGCCACACCCACTGGATGCCACCGACCTCATCTGAGTGAAGTGTGCATGCCTGTAGGCAGGCAGAATGTGGTCAGCAAACAGGCAAGGGTGCCAACGGCAGTCCCGTTTCTGAGCAGTAGGGGAGGAGCCCACCCCATTCCCCAGGCAGTCTAGCAAACCTGTGACTGAGGTCCTTCCACTTGGTGAGAGTAGCAGGGGCTGAGGGAAGTCCGAGGGCATGCCAGGGTAGGGAGAGATGAGAATCAACAGTACCCGCTAAGGGGTACTCCCCTTCCCATTCCGATGTGTACATGGTCAACCTATCCTCAGAACCCAGAGCCACCTGCTCCCCCAGGCACCTCACCCACTCGGGCAGTACGGGGAGGCAGCACAGCAATGTGAAGCCGGAGGTACCAGCTGGGGGACCCAAAATGGCCCGAGGACTAAGGTATCCCAGCCTCCCTTCTGAGGCTCCCCCCCATGACCCCATGACCTCCAGGAGTGGTGAAGCCCAGCTGAGAGGAGCGGATGAGGTTTAACGTTTCCTCTTGGAGCTCATCACAGACATGGGGCTGGGGAAGCCCTGGCTATGCAAGGACAGGAGGGACCACCGGGGCTGCAGGAGACATGAGGGCCACTCCTGCCCAGGGTCACCCATAACGCAGGATGACTGAGCCAGTTACATCCCTGCTCTGGGCCTTGGTTTCCCCATCTGTAAAATGGGCTTCAGTCCCCAAGGCCACCGCAGCCAACTCCTGCTTCAAGCTGTTGAAGATCACACAAGAGAGCCAAAGAAAGCCAAGGAAGAGGGGAGAGAAAACATGGGGCCCAGAGTAGCAGTGTCCGGAGTCATGGGGACAAGGAGGTATCACTGGAGTCTTTGCAAGTGACCTGCCTTGTGCAAAGCTCAGATCTGCCCTTCCTGCTGCAGGCTGGGGAGTGAGAGGGATGTGCGTCCCTTCTCGGATCACAGCCTCTCTCAGGATCCCCAGCCTCCATCACCTTTCCCACATCCTAGATCTTAAAAGTGCCCAGAAGTCCTCAATAGGCCTCAGGGTTTGGTAGGAGGTGCAGGAGAGGCAGGCAGAGGCTTTGGAGTTGGACCTGTGAACCACCCCTGCCCTCCTCACTGGGGCCCTCCTACAGAATGGCAAGGACTAAGCCGCCTTTCCCAGGATTGCTGGGTGCAAGAACTCAACACACAGCCCATGGAAGACACTGCAGTCATCCTCTGCACCTCCTCCAGGAAGCCCACCCACACTCACCCAGGAACCTCTGTCTGCGACCCTGCTGCAGTCTGTGCGGTGCCCTGCAATCGCAGGTGTCTGCCTCCAGGAGACCATGCTGGGGCCAATGGGGTGACACAAGGGCACCTGTTACAGGGGAAGGACTCGGCCCTTCCCAGTGCAAACTTTCAGAGCCCCAAACTGGGGCTTTCCATAGAGTTGACCTCCAGCAAGGTCTGTGGGCAGGCACAGCATCACCGAGGCTTCCAGCAACGTATCTGCCAGTCCTGATACCCGCCCCCACCACTGAGAGCATCAAGGTTGGTTGAGAAAGAGAGCACCTCTGTGCAAGCATGAGCCCTGGCTAGGCTTCCTGGGCCTCGGTGAGTCCAGCTCAAACACAGATCACGCCCATTTGGCCTCCTGCCATGGCTTTCCTGAGAAACAAGTAAAAAACCAGGTTGCAAATTGCTAAAAAAAAAAAAAAAAAAAGAGGCATCGCTAAACACAAAGACTTCTTATTATGTTGACCAGCAACCATAATAAAAAGTACTTTATGTCTAGGCTCCTACGGAAGGAGTGGGAAAATCAAGGAGGCCTGGCAGGGCCCGGTTCTAGTTCTGGCCGTCCCTGGAAGTCACTGTGTGACTGAGGGAAGTCACTGGTGTCTTCTGGGGCTGTTTCCGCTCTCCAGAAAACAAAGGCTGGGTCTGGCCAAGCGCCAAAGCCCCTCCAGTTCTGACATCCCGCGCCATGTCCGGCTCTGTGCAGAGCTGGAAGTGAGGGGGTTGTGGGGGATGGGGGGCTTACAGTAGGGGGCTCCAAGAAGTCTCTGCTCCTGACACAATGACCTGCAGACAAGCCACCAAAGGCCACTGCCAGAGTGTGGCCCAGTTACTTTGCCCTCCCCTGCCCCCGCTACCGCTGCCTCTGCAATTCACTTTGACCTTGACACACGCCTGCCACATGCATCAGGAAAGCAGTGAGCATGGGAGGGCCTTGGGAGAGGCCTGGGTCTCGCCCTTAGCTCCTATTGGCCTGACTGTCCTAAGCAGAGATGGCCAGAGACCCCACCCAGCCTTGCAGGGTCACTGGAGGGGTGGAGCCAGCAGCTCTAAGGGAATAGACTCTCCTTGCCCATCTGTCCATGCCAGGCACTGGGCACTGGGCTGCCACTGGGTCCAACCCAATCAGCTGGTAGAGTCACATGCTATGGAGAGGCCGAGCTTGGGCTGGTGGCTCTCTTCTCTCGCTCCAGTAAGAAGGGACAAAGGCAGGCTAAACCTCTACTTGCTGTGCCGACATCCCATGTGGGCATCACTTCCAGTCCCAACTACGCCACTTCTAATCCAGTTCCTCGTTAATGTGCCTGGGAAAACAACGGAGGGCAGTCCAAGTTGAGCTATCCCTGACTGGGTGCTGGTGCAGCTCCTGCTGCTGTCTGAGGACTTGTCCTGGATATGAAGGCCAGCTCCATTCAGCACCAGCAATCACCTAGAGTGGTGGGCCCAGCTCCCTCGTCTGTGGCAGGTGCTCACTGCTTCCCGGGGCTCCTGCTGGATTCCAGCCCCAGCTACCCACACAGGTAACAGGCTTCCTGCTCTTCACCCTGGCCTCCTCCTCCTCACCTCTTCCCTTCCCATCCCCACTCCCCAGCTGCCACCTCCTTCCCTCCCTCTCTCTCCTCCCCACCACAATAAACAGGGTTTCGTCTCAGGACCTGCTCCTTGCAACACCCAAACTAGGAAAACCTCCTCTTGGCACCGAACGAATAGTATCATAGCCAAGGCCAAGTTCCTCGAGAGACGGGAAGTACCGCGGGAACAAGGACCGAATCTTATCTGCTTTGAACCCTGCACCAGGCACAGGGCTGGGCTCCTAGGAGGTGCCCATAAATGGAGCAAATGCACTTGGAATGAGTCACTCGTCGAGTATTTGGTGGCCACAGGGCATGTCCCCATCTTCTGCAAAGACAGACAGGCACTTGTCCTTGTCCTCCAGGAGATAGGACGGTCACCAGTTTATGAAAGACACCCATGGAGACAGCCTGACTTGGCAGCAAATGTTGTCCCCGGTGTCTGGGTCCCCATGTGACACGGCTTCCAAGCCCCTCCAGGACAGAGCTGTGCAGAAGCCCCCTGCAGTGGCTGCAATGCAGGCACTCAACAAAGGGCCAATGGCAGTATTCCCGGTGGTGAGGACTGTGCACATTCCATCCAACCCCCATGCGTACACGTTAACCTCAAAGGACAAACAGTGGCCAATGGAGCTATCGATGCCTGCCTTTGCCATGCTCTCTGCGGAGCCAGACCTCATCTGTCAGCAGGCCCTTGCCATTTGGCTGTCCTGGCCACTGTGAACAACTTTTCACACAGTTCATAGGAGCAGGTGTCACGTGGGGCCGGCCTCTACAGACCCCTCCACCACTATCCGGATGAACATCCCAGAGTCCCTTCTACCAGACACCTTCCACCACACTGAGTTAATGGGTGGCCAAGGATCACAGTGACCTCGGCCCCTGACCTTACAGCATCTGTAAAAGTCCTTCTGGGGGGCCCGGCAGCGTGGCCTAGCGGCTAAAGTCCTCGCCTTGAACGCCCCGGGATCCCATATGGGCGCCAGTTCCAGTCCCGGTAGCTCCACTTCCCATCCAGCTCCCTGCTTGTGGCCTGGGAAAGCAGTCGAGGACGGCCCAATGCCTTGGGACTCTGCACCCGTGTGGGAGACCTGGAAGAAGTTCCTGTCTCCTGGCTTCGGATCGGCATAGCATCAGCCATTGCAGCTCACGTGGGGAGTGAATCATTGGATGGAAAATCTTCCTCTCTGTCTCTCCTCCTCTCTGTATATCTGACTTTCCAATAAAAAATAAATAAATCTTTAAGAAAAAAAAAAAAAAAAAAACCCTTCTGGGGACTTGCCCCAAGACCAAGTTTTGGAATCAAGAAGGTATCCCAGAACAACCAGGGTGCCCACTCAGCCAGACATGGGGTAGCAGCTCTCCCAGGCGCTAAGACAAGTCTCAGAGAGGGTCAGCAGCTGCCCCGGGGAAACATAGCTCCCACAGAGTCCCAGCATGTCACTGAGCATATCTCCTCCAATCCTCCAAGCTTCTCCCTACAGCTTGGCGAGGAAATTCCCAGTCTCTTTATTCTGACATAGTGAAGGAGCAAAAGCACGCCCAGGTTCCCGGGGCAGGACTGGGAGTGCAGCCCCTCAGCCCCCTGCTGAGAGCCTGGCCATCTAAGGAAGCAGCAAGTGAGATTCAGGTGGTGGCAGTTCCAATACCAACATTTCCAAGATGAAAGTATGCGACTCAATTAAATGCTGAAATCGTGTTTTCTCATCCTAAATCACTGAAACGCTTGTGCATTCCTTAGATTTCTCAGGGCACTGTTCATTTTTATTTATTGTTGTAACCCAATGCCCTCGGCAAGCGTGAATGGGGCTATTCGAAGGAAACTTGTTTTGCAATGGGGCAAGTTGTCCCGGGTCTCTTAAAAGGCTCATTATGTGCGTGGTACCTGGGTTCTATTCACAATCTCGGACTGTACAGGCAGCACCGACTTTCCATTTAGCATTAGATTTTCCACAAGTCTGTAAACAGCTCTTCCACACAACCTCTTTTGATATTTAATTCTTCTCTGCCTTTTTTTTCTCCCCTAACCACTCTTCTGAGCCTACTCCTTATTAAAAAAAAAGAAGAAAGAAGAAAGAAATCACCAAGCACACATATTTTTTCAATTAAGCCATGGTTGGTGCCAAAATATATGGATCCCACTAATAGCCATAAGTAATCTTAAGGTCTTTTCCCCAAATATTTTGATTATTTTACAAATCCCCCAAGGAATGTGCTCTTAGGGTGATTTATGGAAGCCAGTGAGGCTCGTGATTGGGGGAGGGGGTCTGGCTGCCATGGAACAAGTGGGGGGAGTGTGGGAGTGGCTGTGTGCACCCCGCCCAGGCTGCCAGTGGAACAGTGGGGCTGGGATGGGAGTGGCTATGTGCACCCACCACTGCAGGGGACCAGAGCAAAGCTCTCAGGGAAGTGTCCAGGCCAAGAGCAGGGTGTAAGTTCCTACCCAAGACATGGTTGCCACTACAAATAACCCCTGGGGGGCCCGGCCGGGAATCCATATGGACATCAGTTCTAATCCCAGCAGCCCATCCAGCTCCCTGCTTGTGGCCTGGGAAAGCAGTCAAGGACAGCCCAAGGACTTGGGACCCTGCACCCACGTGGGAGACCCAGTGGAGGCTCCTGGCTCCTGGCTCTGGATCGGCTCAGCTCCAGCTGCTGCGGCCACTTGGGAAGTGAATCAGCAGACGGAAGATCTTCCTCTCTGTCTCTCCTCCTCTCTGTATATCTGACTTTCCAATAAAAAATAAACTAAATTAAAAAAAAAAAAAACTTGGGGTCCAGCCAGCTCCAAACCCCTTGCACATGTACACTCTAAGTGGAGGTGGTTTGCTAGACACCCATCTAATACATGCAGCTTTTTCCAGCTTATTTTTTAAAAATAACTTCTTCTATGACTAAGGGGGAAAACCAAATTTTGGATGGGAGGAAAAGCAACCTGGCATTTGAAAACCTCCCTACGAATAAATTCCAAGCTGCCAGTGGCTAGGTGGGTTCCAACAACCCCTGACCATAGTCCCTAACCCCCCAGAAAGACTCCAGAAAGGAGAGGTCTGAGGACAGGAAGCCTTAGTGTCTTCATGGGGGAAGACAGGAGTCCAGCCAGGGCCTTCGATGGCAAGATGTGGCAGTGCCACAGGTAGGGCACCCACTGCAAGGGACAGGGGTTAGGGCCTGGGAAAGCAAGGCTGGGCTTGGGCAGCCAGAGGCCTGTGACCCATTCATCACCCACTGACCTGGCTGTGTGAGCCCAGCAAACCAGGCCATCACTAGCCGAGCCTCGTTGTCCCCACTTATCAAGTAGAGGTAAGAGTTTGTGTCCTCCTGATTGGGCCCTCCCAGGAAGGATCAATTGGATCAATTAAATTAACTGGATTATGTTTTGTAGAATGAAAATCAGGCCAGAAGGAATTTTGTGTATTTGTTCTGTTAGACCAGTAATTGACATGCTAAATGTCTCAATGTACAGGATCCTGGCCTGACTTTTACTCCAAAATGAAATTAATCCTTTGGAGCCAATGTTTCTGCATTCCCAACCATGCCCTTCCAGTCAGAGGAAATACCAGTCTTCCATCTACATCTGATGGGAGCCACCTGCTGGATTTACTAGGAGGGGCCCTGTAACTGTGTCAAATCCAGTCTCACCAGTGATGCAGGCCTGAGGGGTTGAACCATAGCTCCATCCCAGGGTATCCATCAGCTGTGGCCACAAGCAGCCAACTTCAATTTGACAAACATTCAACAATGGCGACAGTCCCTGGCTCAGCCCTCCCCTGTGGACAATGGTGTTCAAAACCAGCATGTTCCCTGAACAAGCCAGTGTGACACTGATGAAGTAGGGACCTACAGTCCTCCACACCGCTTCCCCAACCACAGTGCAAATCCTGAGAGGACGTGGAGTTTCTGCGTCAGCTGGGGGAACCAAAGACTCAAGTCAGGTTCCTTGAGGATGTGGAACAAAGAGCTGGCTGGCCCAGGAGGGAGACCTTCCACTTCCAGGTACCAGGCACGTCCTCTCCCATGCAGGAGGATGGCCCCTGGGTCATGAAAACTTGAAAAGGCCCATTCTGGCCAATGCACAAACAAGAGAGGAGTCACCAAAGTTGCACAGCTCCTGGGCCTCCTTCTTGTGCCAAGTCTAGCATCCTGTCACAAAGCTTTCTCTCACCTTGGGAGGTCCAAGAGGGGGTAGGCTGAGGCTGGGGAGCCCTCAGCATCCTCTCCAGCTGGTGCTCAGAGAGCCCCAGCCTCTCAGTAGGGCCCGCCAGCCAGGCACCAACATACATCCTACACTGGCCACAGGGCTACTTGAGGGTCTTCTGTGCCCAAAGCCTTTGCGGGCAGAGAAGCAGAGCTGAACAGAGCACATTCAGTGGCTAAGCCAGCCGTGGCCAGCAAGGAGATGGGACTCATCCAGGGCCACACAGCCCACTGTGGGCAGAGGCCAGGTAGGCGCTGACTTTCAAGCTAGGCTGCTGCTCCAGGCACCCTAAGTGGCATCAAGGACATCAACTGCCCTTCCCATACTTGGTGTCAACCAAATGGACACAGCACACCACCGATCTTAAGGATGTAAGCCAGCATGAGAAAGTAGCAGTGTTGTACAGGTGCCTCCCCTCCCGCTGGCTTCAAGGGAAAGGGGTGAAGGCGAATAGCAGGGAAGAAGAAGGAACCCCTGAGAACTGTTTTAATGTTCAGGGGTGGGGCTGGCAGGGTTTGGGGGTGGTGCACAGGTGGGTGTCCCAGTCTGTGAAAGTGCAGCTTGGGAGGGTTGAGGTGCTGCAGGGCTGGGACGGAGATCTGGATCTTAAAAGCAGGATGTTTGGCTGAGGCCTCTCTCCTCTCAAATAAACAATCTACAACCTTATTCTAAACACAGGGGCATGCTGTGGAGCACTGGGTCACCTGATTTTCATAGGGAGGTGGGGTGGGATGGGGAGGGGCCATCCAGGGGATGCCACCAGCCATCTCCAAGAGCCCTGCTGTCTAGGCAGAGCTGGGTGGGGGGCATCCCAGTCCCTCTGGCTCTTCCCAGCCTCCTCTCTGACCACAGGCAAGGACTCCTGTCTGCATAACCAGGAGGCTCCCAGGAGGCCGTGAGCATGAAACCCAAGCCCAGGCTCCCCACCAGAGGAGCAAAATGGCCATGCCCCACAGGGCCCTGGAGCACACTCTTCATGGCCTTCTTGGGTTCATTTTCTCACAGAGCCCAGTTCCTTGACAGAGCCAGTACTAATGGAGGATGAAGGCATGGAACACAGCTCTGGGCTTGGAGGACGTCACCAGTCTTGAGTGAGACAGGCTCAAGCTTCTGTCACTAGAGACCTTGCTTTTGAAGCCGTGCCCATGTCCAGTGTGTGCAGTGATGCCCGCAACCCCAGGAAGGAGGTGGATCAACTAGACTGGGCCTCCAGGACCATCCCTCCACCCTGTACGTCCCTCCGGGCTTCCTGTTGGCTTGAGAGGCATTCGCCAGCCATCCCAAAGCTGGTCACCTTCCCACCCCAGG
Source organism: Ochotona princeps (assembly GCF_030435755.1). Lineage (NCBI taxonomy): Eukaryota > Metazoa > Chordata > Mammalia > Lagomorpha > Ochotonidae > Ochotona > Ochotona princeps. Next base: position 15,379,780 of record NC_080837.1, read on the forward strand.
ACACAGACCAAGTCTGGGTTCTGGGGTAGGCTTCCCAGGAGCTGGGACCCAGGAGGCCCACAGCATTCACTCAAAACCTGGGAGTGGCCTATTTACCAAATGCCTAGCTTCCTCTGGCAGGAAGTCGCTCCCAGAGCAGTGGTTTTTGTTTTTTTGTGTTTTTTTTTTTCCCCCAAACTCTTTCTGGGCTCGTGGTTTGGAAACAGCAAAGAGCTGTGAGCTACAGGATCCGGGCCTGCTCCTCCACTTCTAGCGCTGCGACAGAAAACGGATACAGCCTTTCCGGAGGGTTCTTTGACCTTTAATGTACGTGGCCTCTGACCCAGCCAACCCACATCTAGGAACTAAACCTGAGGAAATAACCGGCCAAGTGCACCAAGACGGACACACAAAGGATACATGCCAAGCGGTAATGTTTACAATTAAAGGGGAAAAAAAAAATCACAACGATGACCTCAACAGCCAGCCCCAGGGATTGGCTTGAGTAAACAGGGCTCAAGCCACGAGTTGGAATACTGAGCAGTCATTAAAAAAAAAAAAAAAAAAAAATTGGAGGGCTCGCTGGATTAAAGAAATGTTCTCAACACTGCTATGAGAAAAGTTGGGAGCTACCCCACAGCGATAGGTCCTTTTTGAAATCTTTGTTTATTCATCGATTTCATTCAATTGGAGAGACAGAGAGCACTCATCCACTGATTCACTCCCCGAAGTGTCCATAACCACCAGTGTGGGATCAGGCGGAAGTGGGGAAACCAGTCAAGGTCTCCTAAGCGAAGGGCAGAGATCCATCCAGGTGACCCAGCCCTGCCGCCTCCAAGGGTACATGTTAGCAGGAGTGGTCTGGGACTTGAATCCAAGCCCCTGCACATGGTCTGTGGGATTCTCAACCACTCCATATGTAATGTACTTTTTACACACCCTTTTACAAGGACAAAGTCTTCCTAGTTCACACTTCCATTGTTTTTCGCTTTATTTTGCTAAAAATAATGACAAGAAAAATAAGACTCCAATAACTATAATAATCATAGAATTATTTTATTTCCAGATGATAGAGTTCAAGCTCATGATTCCTCTGTTGTGCTTTTCTTATTTTCTCAATGTTCTGTGTTCATTACAGATCTATTCTTTGGAGAGGAAAGAAAGAGAAAAAAAGAGATTCTGTGGCTAAGCCTGGGGCTCCTTCACTCTGCTGCAGGGACAAGCATTACTTGCTGTCTTGGGGAGATTTCTGCTCTTATCAGTGATGGTAGCTAGAAAGAATCAAGCTCATTTCACAGAGGCTGAAACAGAGGTCCCCCACCCCAAGAGAATACAGTTCAAACAAGCCTTATAAGATGGTTGTTGCCTGGGGGACTCCCCCATGCCAGAAGCACCAACCCTCCTAAGAGGCTGACCTTCAGCTGCTGCTCGGGCACCTACAAACCACTGTGGCCTCTAAGAATCCCCCAGGGAACAAGGCCCTGTAGGGTCTGAGGATGGTGGCTGCATCGGCCTCTTCATTCATTTCTCCCCTGGCAGTTTCCACATCAAGGGCAGGGGTGACTCACTGGAGGGCAGAGCTAGAAAAGCCTTGCTATTTCATAGACATGGAAACTGAGGCCGCACAAGGAAAAGGTCACTGCCAGGGTGTGAGCCACTAGCACAGGCAGCCACCCTGGCAGGCCGGACTCCAGGTAGGGCACTCCCAGGAACCGATTCCAGTAAGAACCCAGTAAGAACACACAGACCCAGAAATGGCCGGGCCTCAGGCCATGAGCCCAGGGGCTGGCACAACCCACCTGGCTTCCTAAGATAAGGTTGGGGACTGGGGAGAGGGACTCAGGACTACAGACAGCATCAGACAGGCCAGTGGTGATCCCAGCAATGGAGACTACAGTGACTAGCCACTAGTCACTGGGGCCATGGGGGTGGGCTCCCCTGGGAACATCCCCAGACGTGTGTCCCAGCTGTGAGCTGCTCAAGCTGTCCCCAGGCGTCAGCGGGTCTAGGCCAGTACCTGCCTGTCAGGAGTCATGCAGGACAGGGAAAGGGGAAAGGGCCTCTCATGTCAAGGGAAAACTGGCATCCTGTCCGTTTGTGCGGCCTCCTCCTCTGATTTCACAAAGGTGCTGATTGCCTCAGCAGGAAACCCCAACCTGGAGGGCAGCCTCCCCACTGGGAAGCTGGGGGTCTGAGACAGCAGCATCTAGGGGGAGAGGGGGCTGTCACGTACTGAGATCCCAGAGGGAGAGGTAGCCAAGGGCCCAAGACTACAAACATGCCCAGAACCACTGGAGTGGTAAACCAGATGCTATATGAACTGAATGTCAACTTTTACATTTATGTCTCCCCTTTTTCCAAAAGACACCTGCCATGGCCCTACCAGGAAGATTCTGCTTTAGTAGTTGTGGGCCTGGAAACCTCATTTAGCACACTCTCTCTCTTTTTTTTTTCTTAAAGGAGATGAAGGTTCCCATCCAATGTTGGAAACTCTCGGCCCCAGGACCCTGGTCTTCATATAATCATAGGTTCTGCCTGTTATAGATGCCCCCCTCCTTGGACACATGGGAGAGTTCAGTCCACCCCCTCCACCTCCCTCCCACCCCCTATCCTCCCTACCCCCACCCCCCACACAGCAGGAAAAGGCCTAGAAGCTCCTGCAGGATTCTAAGAACATGCAAACTGTGCTTGCCTACAGGGTCTGCAGCACCTCGATCGAGCCCCGACAGGGTGGGTGCAGATGAGAGGGGTGGCTGGGAAGAGTCTGTGGGCAGCAGAACTTTCCCACCTGTGTGTCCCAACCAAGATGTCCACCATCTCCCCACTAGGCCAGGAGATGGAAGTCTGGTTTTTTTTCATTATTATTATTATTGTTATTTTTCAAATAGGAATGATTTCCAGCCGGAAGGCAGAGGGATGAGGGCCACCAGAGGCCTCTGGCCGCCGGCACCCAGCCAGCCTCGTAAACTTCTGGCAGCTGCAGGGAGACTCAGTTCATTGCTATCAAAATGAGCTCGTTCCTGCTAATTTCCCTGGCTCACCCACTGATGCATCCAGCATGTGCCTGGAGCTCCAAAGACCCTTCCGAAACCACACTGGGGGAGCGAGGGAGATGTGAAAGCCCGGCAGTGTGGGCCGAACTCCAGGGTGGCCTCAGTTTCCCTCCCTGACCAGAGTGGGGGCAGAAGGAAAAGCATCAAGGACAGCCTGCTGGACAGTAGCAGAGGCATCTCGAACATGGGTCAGTTGGGGTCCACTGGACCATCACAGCACAGGCTCCCCAGCTAGAACTTGAAGCAAGCCCCACAGCAGAGCAAGCCCCCACCATGTCTATGGCCAAGAACAAGGCACTTGGTAAGGATTCCCTCTCTTGGTTTTCCACACAGCCAGGCCAATAGGTCATGAAGAACCTCGTCATCTTACAGAAGAGAAACCCAGAGTCAGAGACGGTAAGGGACTTGCCCCAGGTCATGCCAGGCCTGACTCGCAAGACCAGCACTCTGTAAAACCAACAAGACAGAGGCCAAAGACAGCAGAACCAATGCCCATGCCCCACTCCAGGGCACAGAATGAGACCCTGTAGGGGAGGCACAGAGGAGGACTAATGCCCAACGGCCTCTCCAGCAAGAAAGGGGATGCCACCCACCCACAGTGGGTGTTGCCTTCCCCGGGGGCAAGGCCAGGGCAGCAGGCAGGGGACTCCAGGGATGAACCTGCACCGGCCTGCCTGTGGGCAGAGCCCAGCTCCAACCTGGCTTTCCCATCCCACCTAGGAAGCCAGGTGTCCAACTCGAGCTGAGAGGCCAGCCCTGGTAGATGCAGAGACTAAAACAGAACGAAGCCATTAGCAACTGTATTTATACATGGTGAAAATATTTATGTGATGCTGCAGTGAAAGGGCAGGATGCAAACTACACTTTTTTTTTTTTAACAAGAAAAAAATCTAAGTCAACATCTACAATGGTGACTTTCCCTGGAGACTCAGTGAGGGAGTTCTCTGCCTGCATCTCCTAGAATTTTCTATGCTTTCCAAATATTCCATGAGCCATATGCGCCTTTGAAAAACAAAAGCAAACAGATGTACTTGAGTAAACAAGAATGGTGCCAATGAGGTCCCTGCACCTGCCCTCAGTGGTCTGTGGCACTGCCCACCTGAGTTCCTGAGTGGCTCCTCCCAGCCTGCTGTGCAGAAAGGGGAGATGCTGGGCAAGCAGTTTTAGAAGACTTGTGTAAGTTCTCTCTCCTCCTCTCTTTCTTTCTCTTTCTCTCTATCCCCCTCTATTTCTCTCTCTCTCCAGAAGCTCTGGAAGATGGATACGCCACACCAGATGTCCAAAGCCACTTCCTACACCCAAAAGGCATCACACAATGCGGAGTTATCCATGTGCAGCCAGGTAAGGGCCACAGGTCATACAGGACCCAGAGAAGGACTCCAGTGAGCACAAGGACTCAAAGATTCACAGCTCCTGCCCAGCCATGCTCCAAAAAGCTGCCCCACTGTGTTCCCACCTTACTCCTCCGTTTCAGTTTGCCCTCTGGCCCCCCGATGGCAGCCACTTCCACTTGGAGGGCAGTGGGGCTGAGGGTCCAACACGGTAGTGTTTCTAATGGGAAGACTTGTGAAGAAATGGAATTAAAAGGTAAGTTAGGGCTGTGGCATACTCCATGGTGAACCACATGCTACGTGAACTGAATGTCAACTTTTACAATTATGTCTCCCCCTTTTCCAAAAGACACCTGTCAGAGCCCTAACAGGGGAGACACCTACCAGCACCCAATATGGACACCAGTTCAAGTCTCAGTGGCTTCACTTTCAATCCAGCTCCATGCTAGTGCCTGGGAATGTCGCTGTCGCACAGCAGCGGGACACTAAAAACACTGAGGCATACTCTTGGGGGTCCGAGAAAAGCTGGCATCCAGACCCTTCACTGCCAAAAGCGGCTGCGTTTAAAACCTTCTCTTTGCTGCTCCTGAACCCATTGGTCTAAGCTTTCCTACCCGTTTCTTCCGCCACCCTTCTTCCCACATTTCTTCCCGTACTCTCTGCTTCATTCCCCCGTCTGTCTCCGCGTCGCCCCTCAGTCTGTCTCCACGTCGCCCCCTCCCAGTCTTTCTTCGTCCTCTTCCTCTGTTCTGTCCATCCGTCCTCTGTCCATCTTCGTCCGTCTGTCCTCCCACTAGCTTTTACCCGCTACTTTTATATAGTTCTCTACCAATCACTTCTCCCCGTGGGTCCACTTAGCGCTACATGATAGGCCAGTAATCACCGCGGGGGAACTAGCCTATCCTGTTTACCTGCTGGCAAGACCAGCTCCGCCTCCTGGCCCTGGGCTAGCCGCCATCTTGCAATGGCCCCTCCCAGTCCCAGGAGCGGCTTTAGCACCCTACTCCCCACATGGGAAGGCAGCAGAGGGTGGACCCCTGTACTCGTATGAGAGACCCAGAGGAAGATCCTGGCTCCTGGCTTCAAACCAGTCCATTTCTAGCCACTGTAGCCATTTGGGGAGTGACCCAGCAGATGGAGGTCTCTCTCTATATATATCTGCCTTTTAAGTTAAAAAAGAAAGTTTGTTTGTTTTTTTAAAGAGGGGACACTGTTTCTGTGCAAAGCAATTTTGAAATCCAGGCAGCATGGTCATAATGCACATTTTTTTCCTGTGAACTTTCTGGAGACTCCTCAGAGGACAGTGGGAAGAAGTGCAGGCGGGACAAGGTGAGCGCCTCAGCAGGTGCCTTGTGATCAGTTGGCAATGCATGCTCGGGGGAAACTGAGGCACCCCGGGGAAACGGAGCATGGCAGGTGTAGGGTAGGCAGTGCCCACTGCTTTTACATGCCTACCTCAAGTTCACGGTGACATGATCAGACCTACTTACAACAGCAACCTCTACGCACACTCCTGGGTCCCAGGCCACACTGAGCACATGCAGCTGTGACCTCACACTCTCTCAGCCTTGGCCCTCCTCATCCTACCAGGCCTGTGACAGTTGGCCTCAGAAGCACAAGAGGTCCCCAAGGGCATGGAGCTGCCCATACAAAAAAATAATCTCACAGTCTACAATTTTCAACAGGAAAACAAGCAAGGTTCTTAAAGTCCATTTTCCTTTTTGCAAGAGGAAGAGTTCTACAGATGATGATGCTTGGACAGCACAGGGTGAATGCACTGGACGCCACTGGACTATACCAAATATACTAACCCCAAAAGTTAATGCCAAGTGGTCGGCATTGTGGCACAATGCATTAAGCCACCACCTATATAAGCACCATCCTATATAGGAGAGCAGATTCAAGTGCCAGCTATTCTGCCAACATAACTCCCTGATAATATGCCTGAGAAAGCAGCAGAAGATGGCCCAAGTGCTTGGGGCCCTACACCCAAATGGGAGACCCGGGTGGAGCACCTGACTCCTGGCTTCAGCCCCAACCACTGCAGCTATTTGGGCAGTAAACCAGTGGCTGGAGGACATTCTGACTTTTAAATAAATAAATAAATAAATAAATTTTTTCCCTTAATATTTATTTATTTCTCTTGGAAAGTCAGATTTACAGAGAGAAGGAGAGACAAAGAGAAAAATCTGTCCACTGGCTCACTCCCAAAATGGTCTCAACAGCTGTAGTTGTGCCAATGTGAAGCCAGGATCCAGGATCTTCTTCCGGGTCTCCCACATGGGTGCAGGGTCCCAAGGGTTTTTTTAGGCCATCCTCTATTGCTTTTGCAGGCCACAAGCAGGAAGCCGAATGAGAAGTAGAGTAGCTGGGACACATATGGAATCCTGGTGCTTCCAAGGTGAGGATTTAGCCACTGAGCCATTGCTCCGGGCCCATAAATGAATGAACAAATGAATCATTAAACTAGACCCGTGCCCCTCCACAGTCCCCAGAAACAGCAGGGTTGTTCTTCACTTGCATGTTGATTCAGACTGGAGTTCTGAGAAGTGGAGGCTCAACCTGGACTGGCTGGGGCCTGGCTCCAGGGCTCTGGGTTTGCCACAGGGGCCTTTTTCCACTCACCCAGGCCTCGAGCTGGCAGTGCCTGACCTCCTGGCTCACTTGCTTTTTCTTTTTCTCTCTCTTTTTATTCAAGTTATTAGAAATCGGTTTACCTTTAATCTGAAAGGACCCAGCTAGGACTTAAGTGACAGCTAGGAGGGGCAGGAGTAAGAAAGGCGGATCCTCCTTGTGACAATGGAAAGACTGGACCCCACTCTCCCAACAAAACCCTTCCTTTCCCCTCCAATTCAGTATCCGTTTGCCAAATGCCTGCCCTGTGCCAGCTAGTGCTAGCACCCCGTCCCCACCCCGCCTAAAGTCCCTCGCTTGCTTCTGCACAGAAGTAGAACTCCTGGCACCGAGGGTCTCTGATGCAATGGAGGAGGTGGTGACAAGACCTACTGCAGCGATGAGTCAGGGCGGGTTCCAGAGGGAAGGGGATATGGGCAGATGGCACAGGAGGATCTAGCTTGGGGGCATGTTTGGGGTGTGTGGGGGTGAGGACCACAAGAGCATGGCAGGCCTTCCAAGGAAAGGGATTTGAGACGACTGGAGTGGGCCCCACATCCCAAACTGTGGAAGGGAATGCAAGCCCCACCCCTTTCCTTCACCCTGCACATTCCTGGGGGCCCAAGGGTACCCTCTTGTTCCCTGGTTTATTCTAATCACATTCAAGAACAGCAGGCCAGGCTTCAATGTCAAGTTTGCCTACAGCACATGAGGGACAGAGAGGGGGTGGGGAAAGTGTCCAGCGGCGATGCTGAATGTGCCGGTCTGGAGTACATTCTAGACATCAGTGTTTTTGGTTTTTTCTCCCCCACAACCATCGAGAAGACGCCAATGGTTTCTGCTGTCAGGCAATGTCCTAGCGTGGCCCTGAAAAGAAAATAATCTTTTTCCCACATTACAGCTATTCAGGCTGGAAAACGTGAGCTGCGGTGTCAGCCCTAGCCACGCATGCTTCTTCATTTCTTGCAACACCTTCATGTATGACCTAGCTGGGGTTATCCACTACTACATGGGAGGCCCAGGTAAAAATCTGGGATTCACATACACAACCAAGGGCTTTTCAGTATGAGTATACCCCCACTATTGCACGGGATATACCTACACTAAGAGCTTTCCAATGCTCGTCAGAAACTCAAACCCAAGTGAGCATCCTGCATTCTGATCCGTGGGATCTGGCCAGCCCAAATCCACCACAGGGCATTAGAATCCCCTAGTCTGCATGTGCCCTTCTGCATCAGGGAAGTAGCAGGTGGGAGACGGTGGCCAGCCAGCTCTTGATGCAGGGGCGGGGGTGGCGGGGAGTGTCCCCCTTTCTTCCTTCCTTTGCAGAACCCTGGTTCAGTAAATAGAGACTCCTTTTTCTCATTATGGAACATTTCACGTGGAGCCCCAGTGACAATGCACTCTGGTGAGCCTTGCAGTGGACACCGCCACGTTCCGCCCCTCCGACATGCCCCCACCCCGCCCAAATCCTTTATCCCAAGCTACTTGGTGTTCAGAGCTAATAGATCACAGATGCCCCTCTATGCAAAGAACTATGTCCTGGATCAGGCCAGTGGGTGTGAGTGAGCCACATGCTGGCCGCCTTGTCCTCCCTCTCCCGCTCCTTCCCTCCTGTCCTTGGTTCCCTCCCTCCCTGCTCCAGGGAACACCCATCCCCAGCCCTCAGGAAGCCCCAAACCTCAGCATCCCCATCCCAGTCTCTGCTGTTACAGAATCCAAACTGAAGGAAAGCAGCTCTGACCATCACCTGGGCCTTTTCCCACCCTGGCTTCTGCGAGCCACTTCTGTTTAGTGATTTGCTTGCTTGTTTGGGCTGGACTACCTTCACAGCCCTCTCCCACCTTCATTCTGTATCTCTAAAAGGAAACCTTGGCAGCCTTTCTGCAGGAGGAAGACTCCCATGGGAGACAGTATCAGAACCCTTAGCAATGCCAATGGGCAGAGACCAGAGGCCAAGCTGGCAGGCACCAGGCCAGCTCCTGGGGCTCCAACCCAGCCCTGGACCATGGTGCAGCTGGGGTGACCAGCAGGCCAGTCACCCCGGCTCCCACCTCTCCCATGGGGATCAAGAGCTCTGGA